>NC_091985.1:194052997-194352997 GCF_044704955.1 Pristiophorus japonicus
ACCCAGAATGGGGTGTGAATGTGAAACGCGCTACCGCAGGGAGTGTTTGAGGCAAATGAAACCTAAGAAATCAGAGCAGACGTAGACCATTCGGCCCCTCGAGCCTGCTCCGCCATTTAATAAAATCCTGGCTGATCTTCGACCTCAACACCACTTTCCTGCACTGTCCCCATATCCCTCGATTCCCTTAATATCCAAATACCTATTGATCTCTGTCTTAAATATACTTAAAGACTGAGCCTCCACAGCCCTCTGGGGTAGAGAATTCCAGAGATTCACCACCCTCTGAGTGAAGAAATTCCTCCTCATCTCAACCCTAAATGGCCGACCCCTTATCCTGAGACTGTGACCCCTGGTTCTAGACTCCCCAGCCCGGGGGAAATATCCTCCCTGCATCTACCCTGTCAGGTTCTGTAAGAATTTTCTATGTTTCAATGAGATCACCTCTCATTCTTCTAAACTCTAGAGAATATAGGCCTAGTCTACTCAATCTCTCCTCATAGGACAATCCCCCCCATCCCAGGAATCAGTCTGGTGAACCTTTGTTGTACTCCCTCTGTGGCAAGTATATCCTTCCTTGGGTAAGGAGACCAAAACTGTACACACCGGCCTGAAAATTGCCCCCTCTCTGGGTGCGTACGATGTGCGCTCACACCCGAAGAGGCCTCGTAAATGTCTTTTGACAGATTGCACGCATCCCCGGAAGAAGGGCCTTTGCGGTGGAGATTGGGCGATTTGCCCAACTGTTGCCCAGCGAATGTCCTTCAAACTCTTACGCCTGGTACAAGCAGGCCTAAGGCCCACTTTTACCAGCGTCAGGGTTTTAAAACATAGAAAAATTAAATATTATTAATTATTTTTATATTAAAAACACTGTCTATGAATGTTAGTTCATTTTTAACCCGATTGAAGTATTATTTTTTAAATTAAAAATTTTTTTTTTATATTGCTCCAAACATTTAATTTAATGCAATTTCTATTAATTTAAAAAGTGAAGTGTTTTTTTATGTTGGTGCTTTTTTGATGTTGGGGGTGTTCCCATTGATAGTAATGGGAGCTCGGAGCTGCCATTATCAATGAGAATACTGGATTGTGATTGGTGGTCCAGGCCCGTGTGATCCCAGGATACACATACGATTGTGTTCCTAACACAGATGAGGCTGCACACAGGGAGGTTAAAGTAACAGTGACCTCAGTCTTTAATAATACACTCCAGAGTGAGGAACAGGCCTCCGGGGCCGGCTTATATACAGTGCTCCCAAGGGATGCTGGGATGCACCACCCTCTGAGTGAAGAAATTTCTCCTCATCTCAGTCCTAAATGGCCGACCCCTTATCCTGAGACTGTGACCCCCTGGTTCTCGACTCCCCAGGCCCCGGGGGAAACATCCTCCCTGCATCTGCCCTGTCAAGCACAGTGAGAATTTTCTCTGTTTCAGTGAGATCACCTCTCATTCTTCTAAACTCAAGGGAATATAGGCCGAGTCTACTCACTCTCTCCTCATAGGACAATCCCCCCCCCCACCCCCCCTCCATCCCAGGAATCAGTCTGGTGAACCATCGTTGCACTCCCTCTGTTGCAAGCATGCACTTCCGTCGCTAAGGAGTTCAACAGTGTAGGCAATAGCAGAGATGCATTTAGGGGGAAGCTGGACAAGCACATGAGGGAGAAAGGAATAGAAGGATATGGTGATGGGAGGAGATGTAGAGGGGTGAGACGAGGGACGTGCGAGGGCCACAAACACTGGCACGGGATCGTTGGACCGAATGGCTTGTTCCTGCGTTGGCGGCTGAATGTAATGCGATGATTTCTCTCTTCCCCTGTGTTAGGAAGGAGGAGTGGAGACGGGATTCCAGAAAGTGCCGAAGGGCCCCGCCTCGATTCAAAAGCTCTACCACATCAAGGGAAAGAAGAATGTTCGGGCCAAGCAGGTGGAGATGAGCTGGGCGAGTTTCAACACGGGGGATTGTTTCATCCTGGACCTGGGTGAGGTAAGGGACCGGGGAGCGGTTACCAGGTGGCACAGGGAAATGGCGGCGACTGCCAAATTGTCCATAACAGCATAAGGACATAAGAAACAGGAGCAGGAGTCGGCCATTCGGCCCCTCAAGCCTGCTCCGCCATTCAATAAGATCATGGCTGGTCTGAC
This sequence comes from Pristiophorus japonicus, assembly GCF_044704955.1. Lineage (NCBI taxonomy): Eukaryota > Metazoa > Chordata > Chondrichthyes > Pristiophoridae > Pristiophorus > Pristiophorus japonicus. The sequence continues at coordinate 194,055,147 of NC_091985.1, forward strand.
CGTGGACTCAGCTCCACTTCCCCGCCCGCTCCCCATAACCCTTCACTCCCTTATCGCTCAAAAATCTGTCTATCTCCACCTTAAATATATTCAATGACCCAGCCTCCACAGCTCTCTGGGGCAGAGAATTCCACAGATTTACAACCCTCTGAGAGAAGAAATTCCTCCTCATCTCAGTTTTAAATGGGCGGCCCCTTATTCTGAGACTATGCCCCCGAGTTCTAGATTCCCCCACGAGGGGAAACATCCTCTCTGCATCTACCCTGTCCAGCCCTCTCAGAATCTTATACATTTCAATAAGATCACCTCTCATTCTTCTAAATTCCAATGAGTATAGGCCCAACCTGCTCAACCTTTCTTCATCTCCGGAATCAACCTGGTGAACCTTCTCTGAACAGCCTCCAATGCAAGTATATTCCTCCTTAAATACGGAGACCAAAACTGTACGCAGTACTCCAGGTGTGGCCTCACCAATACCCTGTAGCAGGACTTTGCTGCTTTTATACTCCATCCCCCTTGCAATAAAGGCCAACATTCCAACAGAGAGATGGGAGAAGACTCGTGTAGAGCATAACCACTGGCCAGACCAGTTGGGCCGAATGGGCTGTTTCTGTGCTGTGGTTGTAACTCATTGTAATTTGTTGTTGTTGTGAAATGAGATCCCAGATGTGTTGGATTGTTGACCAATCTCTCGCTCGCTCTCTCTCACGCTCTGGTTTGTCTCTGCTGTCCCTTCCTCAGCCCACATTCCAGATATGTTGGACTATTGACCAATCTCTCCCTCTCTCTCTCTGGGTTGTCTCTGCTGCTGCCCCGCCCCCCTCAGATCACATTCCAGATATGTAGAACTGTGACCACTCTCTCTCTCTTTCTCTCTCGCTCTCTCTCTCGGTTGTCTCCGTCATCGCCCCCTCAGATCACAATCCAGATGTGGTGGGCAATTGACTATTCTCTCTCTCTCTCTCTCTCTCTCTCTGGGTTATCTCTGCCATCGCCCCCTCAGATCACAATCCAGATGTGGTGGGCAATTGACCATTCTCTCTCTCTCTTTCTCTCTCTCTCTGGGTTATCTCTGCCATCGCCCCCTCAGATCACAATCCAGATGTGTTGGGCAGTTGACCATTCTCTCTCTCTCTCTTTCTCTCTTCTCTCTCGGTTATCTCCGCCATCGCCCCCTCACACCACATTCCAGATGTGTTGGACGGTTGACCAATCTCTCCCTCTCTCTCTCGTTTTATCTCTGCTGCCTCCCCCCCACCTCTCAGACCACATTCCAGATGTGTAGGACTGTGGCCATTCTCTCTCTCTCTCTATCTCTCTCTCTCTCGTTGTTTCCGTCATCGCCCCCTCAGATCACATTCCAGATGTGGTGGACAATTGGCCATTCTCTCTCTCTCTCTCTCTCTCTCTCTCTCTGGGTTATCTCCGTCATCGCCCCCTCAGATCACATTCCAGATGTGGTGGGCAATTGACCATTCTCTCTCTCTCTTTCTCTCTCTCTCTCTTTGGGTTATCTCTGCCATCGCCCCCTCAGATCACATTCCAGATGTGGTGGGCAATTGACCATTCTCTCTCTCTCTTTCGCTCTCTCTCTCTCTCTCTCTCTCGGTTATCTCCGCCATCGTCCCCTCAGACCACATTCCAGATGTGTTGGACTGTTGACCATTCTCTCTCTCTCTCTCTCTCTCTCTCTCGGTTTATCTCTGCTGCCTCCCCCCCTCTCAGACCACATTCCAGATGTGTAGGACTATTGACCTCTCTCTCTCTCTCTCTCTGGGATGTCTCCCCCTCAGACCATACTCCAGTGGTGTGGGGCTCAGTCCAACATGTTCGAGCGGCAGAAGGCGGGAGAGTTTGCCAGCTCGATCCGCAACCTGGAACGACGCGGCAAGGCCCAGGTGACCATCGTCAGCGATGGCGAGGAACCGCCCGAGATGATGGCGGTGAGTCAGCGGCTAACGGACGTCAAGAGCGAGCTCGGGGGTGGGGGGGCGGGGAGCAGGGAAGCAGGGGAGAGGGGAGGGGGAGGGCGGTGGAAAGGGACGGGGAGAGAGGTGGGGGGGTGACAGGGGCGGAGGGCACCTGCTGCCAGGGGGCCTTCCCGCTGGTGACCCTTTCCCAATGGGAATGAACTGGTTCATCCCCCACTAATACAGAACGTGAGGGACCCTCTCTCTGTACCTCACTCCCCCACAACTGCAACCCCCACCCTTATTACTGCCCCCCCCACCCTCAATACACCCCCCACCCTCACGACTGCCCCCTCCCTCCATTCCCTCACAATACCGCACTCCCCCAACACCCTCACCCGCCCCTCACCCTACCTCTCCCCTCCCCTCTTCTTCCCCTTTCTCCTCCGCTCCGCTAACCTTGCCCCTCCCCCAAAATACCCTGCACTTCCTCTTCCTCCACCCCTCCTATCATCCTCAAAAGCTCCCCTACCTCCTCTCCCACTCTCCCCTCCCTCCCCACTCCCATCCTTTCCACCCTACACCTTCCTTCCCGCCCCAACATCCTCCTATCCACCTCCCTGCTCCCCTCCCCTTAAACACACTCCCTCCACCCCAACCCACTCCCTGACTCCTTCTCCTCGCTTCTCCAAACCCTCCCACCCTCCTCTCCTGGCCTTCCCTTCCCACAAACTCATTCTTTCCCTCCACCCTTATCTGCTCCTTCCCTCAACCACAAACCCCTCCACTCCGCCCACTTCTTCCTCTCCCTACATACTCTCACTCAGAGCAGCAGTACTGAGGGAATGCTGCACTGTCGGAGGGGCAGTACTGAGGGAATGCTGCACTGTCGGAGGGGCAGTACTGAGGGACTGCTGCACTGTCGGAGGGGCAGTACTGAGGGAGCGCTGCACTGTCGGAGGGGCAGTACTGAGGGAGCGCTGCACTGTCGGAGGAGCAGTACTGAAGGAGTGCTGCACTGTAGGAGGGGCAGTACTGAGGGAGTGCTGCACTGTCGGAGGAGCAGTACTGAAGGAGTGCTGCACTGTCAAAGGGGCAGTACTGAGGGAGCACTGCACTGTCGAAGGGGCAGTACTGAGGGAGTGCTGCACTGTCAGAGGAGCAGTACTGAGGGAGCACTGCACTGTTGAAGGGGCAGTACTGAGGGAGCACTGCACTGTCGGAGAGGCAGTACTGAGGGAGCGCTGCACTGTCGGAGGGGCAGTACTGAGGGAGCACTGCACTGTTGAAGGGTCAGTACTGAGGGAGCACTGCACTGTAGGAGGGGTAGTACTGAGGGAGTGCTGCACTGTTGGAGGGGCAGTACTGAGGGAGCACTGCACTGTTCGAAGGGTCAGTACTGAGGGAGCACTGCACTGTCGGAGGGGCAGTACTGAGTAAGTGCTGCACTGTCGAAGGGGCAGTACTGAGGGAGTGCTGCACTGTCAGAGGGGCAGTACTGAGGGAGCACCGCACTGTTGGAGGGGCAGTAATGAGGGAGTGCTGCACTGTCGGGGGCAGTACTGAGGGAGTGCTGCACTGTCGGAGGGGCAGTACTGAGGGAGTGCTGCACTGTCGGAGGAGCAGTACTGAGGGAGTGCTGCAATGCAGTTCTCCCTTGGTGATGTGAGAAGAGTGGGATACAGGCAATGGGAGAGTGAGCTGTTCGTGGCTTGTATGTATGATCGGGAGTGCTAGGTTTAAAGGCCATTTCTCAAACCGTGCTTCCCCACGGTTTCTCACAGTGTGTGATCTTTGTCTCTCCAGGTCCTGGGCGTCAAACCAACGCTGAAGGAAGGGAACCCACAAGAAGATGCCCAGGCTGATCAGTCCCACTCTCAGATGGCCAGTCTCGCTAAGGTAAAGGTTGGACCATTCGTCGCAGAGGGATGGGAGTGGGAGGGGGAGAGGTGGGGAGAAGGAGAGGTTAGAGAGGCGAAGGGAGAGGGAGAAGAGTGGGAGGGGGAGAGAAAGAGGAGGGAAGAGGCGAGGGGTAGGGGTAGGGAGGGGCAGTACTGAGGGATTGCTGCACTGTCAGCGGGGCAGTACTGAGGAAGTGCTGCACTGACTGTCGGACGGGCAGTACTGAGGGAGCGATGCATTGTCGACGGTGCCGTCTTTCAGATGAGACATTAAACCGAGGCCCCATCTGCTCTCTAATGGACCCAAAATATCCCATGGACACTATTTAATGAAGAGCACGAGGTAGATTTCCTCAGTGACCTGGGCCCCTGATATTGCGCCTTTCACAACCAAATATTGTCCCAAAGAATAAGCTGTTGGTGTATCAGTGCCAGTTGTTGTTGTAGCAATGCAAGTTACATAGAAACATAGAAAATAGGTGCAGGAGTAGGCCATTCGACCCTTTGAGCCTGCACCACCATTCAATAAGTTCATGGCTGATCATTCACCTCAGTACCCCTTTCCTGCTTTCTCTCCACACCCCTTGAACCCTTTAGCCGTAAGGGTCACATCTAACTCCCTTTTGAATATATCTAACGAACTGGCCTCAACAACTTTCTGTGGTAGAGAATTCCACAGGTTCACCACTCACTGAGTGAAGAAGTTTCTCCTCATCTCGGTCCTAAATGGCCTACCCCTTATCCTTAGACTATGACCCCTGGTTCTGGAACTCCTCAACATCGGGAACATTCTTCCTGCATCTAACCTGTCCAGTCCCATCAGAATTCTATATGTTTCTCCTCTCATTCTTCTTTATTCCAGTGAATATAAGCCTAGTCGATCCAGTCGTTCTTCATATGTCAGTCCTGCCATCCTGGGAATCAGTCTGGTGAATCTTTGTTGTTGTTTCAATGTAAGTGTTGGATTAGCAATGACAATTGTTGCTGAATCACCATAAGTTGTTGTATCACGGTAAGTCGTTTCGCAGTGCCAGTTGTTGTTGTAGCAGAGCCAGTTGTTGTTGTAGCACTAAGTTGTTGTTGTATCAACAAGTTGTTGGTGTAGCAATGCCAGTTGTTGTATCACTAAGTTGTTGTTGTACCAACGCCAGTTGTTGTTGTATCACTAAGTTGTTGTTGTACCAATGCAGGTTGTTGTATCACTAAGTTGTTGTTGTACCAATGCCGGTTGTTGTTGTATTACTAAGTTGTTGTTGTACCAATGTCAGTTGTTGTATCACTAAGTTGTTGCAGCAATGACAGTTGTTGTTGTATCACTAAGTTGTTGGTGTCGCAATACCAGCTGTTGTTCCTGGTTGTTTTGTGGGATCTTGCTGTGCACAGATTCTCTGCCACCTTTCCCACATGACAGCAGTGACTACAGCCCCACAAGTACTTCGCTGGCTGTGAGGCACTTTGGGCCGCCCTGAGGCGGCGAAAGGCAGGCCCTGTGGAAATGCGTCTCTTTCTTCTACTTTGGCCCCGGGGTGGGTGGGCGGGGCCTCCGGGGAGGGGATTCTGGCGGGAGGGAGGCTTATTGACGGGTGGGTGTAAACTGTCTCGTCCCCTTTCCCCCCCCCGACGCTCTGCCAGGTCTCTGACGCCACTGGTGCCATGACACTGACCCCCGTATCTGCCCGGAACATCTTCCAGAAGGAGATGCTGCAGTCTGAGGATTGCTTCGTGCTGGACAACGGAATCTGCGGGAAGATCTACGTGTGGAAAGGTGAGGGCGGCGATATTCGTGGGGTCCCTCATCTACGGCAGGACGGCTTGCCCCCTCGGGGCAAGGTTGGCTCGATTCACCCCTGTACATGCCCCCAGCACGTGGCCCCAGTGTATGACCCACTCACACCAGTTCCTGACCCCTGACCCGGGGCAAGGTTGGCTCGATTCACCCCTGTACATGCCCCCAGCACGTGGCCCCAGTGTATGACCCACTCAAACCAGTTCCTGACCCCTGACCCGGGGCAAGGTTGGCTCGATTCACCCCTGTACATGCCCCCAGCACGTGGCCCCAGTGTATGACCCACTCACACCAGTTCCTGACCCCTGACCCGGGGCAAGGTTGGCTCGATTCACCCCTGTACATGCCCCCAGCACGTGGCCCCAGTGTATGACCCACCCACACCAGTTCCTGACCCCTGACCCGGGGCAAGGTTGGCTCGATTCACCCCTGTACATGTCCCCAGCACGTGGCCCCAGTGTGTGACCCACCCACACCAGTTCCTGACCCCTGACCCGGGGCAAGGTTGGCTCGATTCACCCCTGTACATGCCCCCAGCACGTGGCCCCAGTGTATGACCCACCCACACCAGTTCCTGACCCCTGACCCGGGGCAAGGTTGGCTCGATTCACCCCTGTACATGTCCCCAGCACGTGGCCCCAGTGTGTGACCCACCCACACCAGTTCCTGACCCCTGACCCGGGGCAAGGTTGGCTCGATTCACCCCTGTACATGTCCCCAGCACGTGGCCCCAGTGTATGACCCACCCACACCAGTTCCTGACCCCTGACCCGGGGCAAGGTTGGCTCGATTCACCCCTGTACATGCCCCCAGCACGTGGCCCCAGTGTATGACCCACCCACACCAGTTCCTGACCCCTGACCCGGGGCAAGGTTGGCTCGATTCACCCCTATACATGTCCCCAGCATGTGGCCCCAGTGTGTGACCCACCCACACCAGTTCCTGACCCCTGACCCGGGGCAAGGTTGGCTCGATTCACCCCTGTACATGTCCCCAGCACGTGGCCCCAGTGTATGACCCACCCACACCAGTTCCTGACGCCTGACCCGGGGCAAGGTTGGCTCGATTCACCCCTGTACATGCCCCCAGCACGTGGCCCCAGTGTGTGACCCACGCACACCAGTTCCTGACCCCTGACACGGGGCAAGGTTGGCTTGATTCACCCCTGTACATGCCCCCAGCACGTGGCCCCAGTGTATGACCCACACACACCAGTTCCTGACCCCTGACCCGGGGCAAGGTGGGCTCGATTCACCCCTGTACATGTCCCCAGCACGTGGCCCCAGTGTATGACCCACACACACCAGTTCCTGACCCTGTGTGACATACTGTACTCACTGGGTGACGGACTGACCCCGGTGTTTGACATACCGACTGCAGCAGTGCAGTGTATGCACCTGTGAGTATGCTCATGGGTTGGTAGAACTGTTGAGATGTGAGTGGCTTAGCCAGTCAGGTGATGTTCATAAGACTCAATAAAACCCCAGCCAGTTGGGTTCGGGGGATCCACGATGAGGCATGTGGTTGCGAGCCCGCTGGATGAACTTGCAATGTGTCGTGTGATTGTTAAGAACATAAGAAATAGGAGCAGGAGTAGGCCATTCGGCCCCTCGAGCCTGCTCCGCCATTCAATAAGATCATGGCTGATCTGATCATGGACTCCGCTCCACTTCCCTGCCCGCTCCCCATAACCCTTCACTCCCTTATCGCTCAAAAATCTGTCTTTCTCCACCTTAAATACATTCAATGACCCAGCCTCCACAGCTCTCTGGGGCAGAGAATTCCACAGATTTACAACCCTCTGAGAGAAGAAATTCCTCCTCATCTCAGTTCTAAATGGGCGGTCCCTTATTCTGAAACTATGTCCCCCTAGTTCTAGATTCCCCCACGAGGGGAAACATCCTCTCTGCATCTACCCTGTCCAGCCCCCTCAGAATCTTATACATTTCAATAAGATCACCTCCCATTCTTCGAAACTCAAACGAGTAGAGGCCCAACCTGCTCAACCTATCTTCAGAAGTCAACCCCTTCATCTCCGGAATCAACCTGGTGAACCTTCTCTGAACAGCCTCTGCTAAACCTTTGCTAATAAACCAACTAGTTCTTCATAACAATCAAGCTGTTGCTATGAATTTTTAAGCAAAGAACCCATGAAGCAAATACATTAGAAGCAGCGTGACCTACCGACCCGAGTGGTTAACCCTTTCATATCTCTCCCCCCTTCCTGCAGGACGAAGGGCAAACAGCGAGGAAAAGCGAGCCGCCCTGAAAGTGGCGGAGGATGTGATCGACCAGAGGAAGTACCCTCCCAACACACAGGTATTTACCGATAGCTCCTGCCACCCACCCCCACCCCCACTCCCTGCTCTGCTCCTCGGCTCCCGTTCCACCTTCCTTCTTCTTAGGCAACCCCTCGGGGTCGAGGAATATCTTGCTTCCACACGAGTTCTCAGGTGGCCGATGAGTCCAAAGCGGGACCTACCGACTCTGTCACAGGTGGGGCAGACGGTGGTTGGAGGGACGGGTGGTCGGTTTGCCGTACGCTCCTTCCGCTGTTTGTAATTGGCTTCCGGGTGCTCCCGGCAAAGGGACTCGAGGTGTTCGGCGCCTTCCCGGATACATCTCCTTCACTCAGGGCGGTCCTGGGCCAGGGACTCCCAGGTGTCGGTGGGGACATTGCATTTTATCAAGGAGGCTTTGAGGATGTCCTTGAAATCCCACCTGTGTCTCGCTTGCCGAGTCGGAGCTCCGAGCAGAGCGCTAATTTCGGGAGCCGTGTCTCAGGCATGTGGACAATGTGGCCCGTCCATCGGAGCTGATCGAGTGTGGTCAGTGCTTCGAACATGGGGATGTTGGCCAATCTCGACAATGGATTTGCAGGATCATGTGGAGGCAGTGCTGGTGGTACTTCTCCAGTGCTTTGAGGTGCCTCCTGAACATAGTCCTTGTCTCTGAAGCACATAGTAGGGCGAGTATCACTACTGCTCTGTAGACCTTGAGTTTGGTCCCGGGTTTGATGTCCTAGTCTTCAAACACTCTCTTCCTCAGGCGACCGAAGGCCGCGCTGGCAAACTGAAGGCGGTGTTGGACTTCGTCATCGATGTCTGTCCTCGCTGATAGTAGGCTCCCAAGTTATGGCATGTGGTCCACATTGTCCACGGTCTGGTCATGGATCATGGTAAACAGGGGGGCAGTACTGTGTGGCGGGGGCAGGTTGGTAGAGGACCTTTGTCTTACGGATGTTCAATGTGAGGCCCAGGCTCTCAAACAACATGCCGGGTTTAATTGCTGGATGGATGCAATTGCAAAGCAGAGAGGTTTAAGTTCAACTTCTTTTTGTCTGTCCCCCTCCCCACATTGATCAGGCTCACTCAGGACTAGGCCGGGGATAGAGCCTAGGTCTCTCCTGCTCTGTGTGTGTGTGTGTGAGGGGGGGGACTCAGTCTCACACCGGGTGTGAGATCAGGCTGACTCAGCACTAGGCCGGGGATGTAGCCTGGGCCTCTCCTGCTCTGTGTGTGTGTGTATGTGTGTGTGTGTGGCTCAGTCCCACACCGGGTGTGAGAGCAGGCAAACTCAGGACTAGGCCGGGGATGCAGCCTGGGCCTCTCCTGCTCTGTGTGTGTGTGTGTGTGTGTGTGTAAGGGTGGGGGGCGCTCAAGCACACACCGGGAGTGAGATCAGCACAGTTAGAACATATCATTTTTGGACTCAGGAACCGGAAATACAAATTCAATATTTGCGGAGGACAAGTTGGAGGGTGTAGTTAATAATGAGAAAAATTACACCAAAATACAAGAAGAAATTCACAAACTTGTGAAAATGCAAAATGAACTTCAGTGTCGATAGAAACATAAAAAATAGGTGCAGGAGTAGGCCATTTGGCCCTTCGAGCCTGCACCGCCATTCAATGAGTTCATGGCTGAACATGCAACTTCAGTACCCCATTCCTGCTTTCTCGCCATACCCCTTGATCCCCCTAGTAGTAAGGACTACATCTAACTCCTTTTTGAATATATTTAGTGAATTGGCCTCAACAACTTCCTGTGGTGGAGAATTCCACAGGTTCACCACTCTCTGGGTGAAGAAGTTTCTCCTCATCTCGGTCCTAAATGGCTTACCCCTTATCCTGAGACTGTGACCCCTGGTTCTGGACTTCCCCAACATCGGGAACATTCTTCCAGCATCTAACCTGCCTAAACCCGTCAGAATTTTAAACGTTTCTATGAGATCCTCTCTCATTCTTCTGAACTCCAGTGAATGCAAGCCCAGTTCATCCAGTCTTTCTTGATATGTCAGTCCCGCCATCCCGGGAATCAGTCTGGTGAACCTTCGCTGCACTCCCTCAATAGCAAGAATGTCCTTCCTCAAGTTAGGAGACCAAAACTGTACACAATACTCCAGGTGTGGCCTCACCAAGGCCCTGTACAACTGTAGTAACACCTCCCTGCCCCTGTACTCAAATCCCCTCGCTATGAAGGCCAACATGCCATTTGCTTTCTTAACCGCCTGCTGTACCTGCATGCCAACCTTCAATGACTGATGTACCATGACACCCAGGTCTCGTTGCACCTCCCCTTTTCCTAATCTGTCACCATTCAGATAATAGTCTGTCTCTCTGTTTTTACCACCAAAGTGGATAACTTCACATTCATCTGCCATGCATTTGCCCACTCAGCTAACCTATCCAAGTCGCTCTGCAGCCTCATAGCATCCTCCTCGCAGCTCACACTGCTGCCCAACTTAGTGTCATCCGCAAATTTGGAGATACTACATCCCCTCGTCTAATAGTTGTGAGGTGGTATGTTTTGCTCGGAAGAATAAGCAGGCCAAACACTGCTTGGATAATAAGTGTATCAATGGGGGAGAGCAACAGATGGATCTGGGGGTACAGAGACATATATCACTAAAAGTAGAGACACAGGTTAATAAGGTCATAAATAAAGCAAACCAAACACTGGGGATTATTTCCAAAGGGATAGGATTGAGAAGCAGAGAAGTTATGTTAAACTTGTATTGATCCATCGTCAGACCACACTGGGAGTTACTGTATACAGTTCTGGTGTCCATATCACACTGGGAATTACTGTATACAGTTCTGGTGTCCATATCACACTGGGAGTTACTGTGTACAGTTCTGGTGTCCATATCACACTGGGAGTTACTGTGTACAGTTCTGGTCACCATATCACACTGGGAGTTACTGTGTACAGTTCTGGTCATATCACACTGGGAGTTACTGTGTACAGTTCTGGTCTCCATATCACACTGGGAGTTACTGTGTACAGTTCTGTTCTCCATATCACACTGGGAGTTACTGTGTACAGTTCTGGTCTCCATATCACACTGGGAGTTACTGTGTACAGTTCTGGTGTCCATATCACACTGGGAGTTACTGTGTACAGTTCTGGTCTCCATATCACACTGGGAGTTACTGTGTACAGTTCTGGTCTCCATATCACACTGGGAGTTACTGTATACAGTTCTGATCTCCATATCACACTGGGAGTTACTGTGTACAGTTCTGGTCACCATATCACACTGGGAGTTACTGTGTACAGTTCTAGTCTCGATATCACAACTGGAAGTTACTGTATACAGTTCTGGTCTCCATATCACACTGGGAGTTACTGTGTACAGTTCTGGTGTCCATATCACACTGGGAGTTACTGTGCACAGTTCTGGTCTCCATATCACACTGGGAGTTACTGTGTACAGTTCTGGTCTCCATATCACACTGGGAGTTACTGTGTACAGTTCTGGTCTCCATATCACACTGGGAGTTACTGTGTACAGTTCTGGTCTCCATATCACACTGGGAGCTACTGTGTACAGTTCTCGTCTCCATATTGTAAACAGAATTTAGAGGCATATGTTACAGGCTCAAGGAACTGAATGGGCCTCCTCCTGTTCCTGTGTAAAAGGCTCGAGGAGCTGAATGGGCCTCCTCCTGTTCCTGTGTAACAGGCTCGAGGGGCCGTGAGTGAGATATCGCTTTCCTGATCTTGTCTTATTTTGGTTTCAGATTGAGATCATCCCGGAAGGACTCGAGACGGCCTTTTTCAAACAGTTCTTCGAGGCCTGGAACTGAGGTCGATGCTTGGCTTCTGGGATCGCGCATGGTGCTGACCAGAGATGAGAATAACTGGATCCCTTCTCTCTCTCTCCCTCTGTCTGTTAAAGGCCCCTTCTCTTTAGTAACCTTCCCCACAGAGCACAGTACCCGTCCCTTGCTGGGACTGCGTCTACGTCCGAACCAGGCGTTCGTTCAGCTCCGAAGGTTTATTCCAGAATCGTACGGCACAGAAGGAGGTAATTCGAACTGTCGTATCTGAGCCTGTGACTCATCGCTGTTTCTACCACTGCCTTGCTTAATAAATGCTCAGACTTTCAAATGGACTCTTCTGTCTTTCATTGACCTGTCTTATGTGTATTTGATAATCAATGGGGTCTATCGGCATTAAACTGGATCAGGGAAAGAATCGTAAAGGACAGTAGGATTGAGGGAGTGCCGCACTGTGGGAGGGGGCAGTACTGAAGGAGTGCTGCACTGTCGGAGGGGCAGTACTGAAGGAGTGCTGCACTGTCGGAGGGGCAGTGCTGAGGGAGTGCCGCACTGTGGGAGGGGGCAGTACTGAAGGAGTGCTGCACTGTCGGAGGGGCAGTACTGAGGGAGTGCTGCACTGTCGGAGGGGCAGTGCTGAGGGAGTGCCGCACTGTCGGAGGGGCAGTACTGAGGGAGTGCCGCACTGTGGGAGGGGGCAGTACTGAAGGAGTGCTGCACTGTCAGAGGGGCAGTGCTGAGGGAGTGCCGCACTGTCGGAGGGGCAGTACTGAGAGAGTGCCGCACTGTCAGAGGGGCAGTATTGAGGGAGCGCTGTACTGTCGGAGGGCCAGTACTGAGGGAGTGCTGCCCTGTCGGAGGGTCAGTACTGAGGGAGTGCTGCCCTGTGGGAGGGGCAGTACTGAGGGAGTGCAGCACTGTCGGAGGGGCAGTACATAAGAACATAAGAACATAAGAAATAGGAGCAGGAGTCGGCCATACGGCCCCTCGAGCCTGCTCCGCCATTCAATAAGATCATGGCTGATCTGATCACGAACTCAGCTCCACTTCCCTGCCCACACTCCATAACCCCTTATCCTCTTATCGCACAAAAATCTGTCTACCTCCACCTTAAATATATTCAGTGATCCAGCCTCCACAGCTCTCTGAGGCAGCGAATTCCACAGATTTACAACCCTCTGAGAGAAGAAATTTCTCCTCATCTCAGTATTAAATGGGTGGCCCCTTATTCTAAGATCATGCCCTCTAGTTCTAGTCTCCCCCATCAGTGGAAACATCCTCTCTGCATCCACCTTGTCAAGCCCCCTCATACTCTTATACGTTTCGATAAGATCACCTCTCATTCTTCTGAATTCCAATGAGTAGAGGCCCAACCTACTCAACCTTTCCTCATAAGTCAACCCCCTCATCCACGGAATCAACCTAGTGAACCTTCTCTGAACTGCCTCCAAAGCAAGTATATCCTTCCTAAAATACGGAGACCAAAACTGTAGGCAGTACTCCAGGTGTGGCCTCACCAATACCCTGTGCAGAAAACAAGCGCAGGCAGCGGAAGGAGCGTGCGGCAAACCAGACTCCCCACCCACCCTTTCCTCCAACCACTGTCTGCCCCACCTGTGACAGAGACTGTAATTCCTGTGTTGGACTGTTCAGTCACCAGAGAACTCACTTTTAGAGTGGAAGCAAGTCTTCCTCGATTTCAAGGCACTGCCTATGATGATGATGATTTGATATATGGCTCAGAGCCGTGGACCATATGCAGTCATCATCATAGACAGTCCCTTGGAATTGAGGAAGACTTGCTTCCACTCTTAACATGAGTTCTTAGATGGCTGTACAGTCCAATATGAGAACCACAGTCTCTGTCACAGGTGGGACAGATAGTCGTTGAGGGTAAGGGAGGGTGGGACTGGTTTGCCGCACGCTCCTTCCGCTGCCTGCGCTTGATTTCTGCATGCTCTCGGCCGGCAACGAGACTCGAGGTGCTCACCGCCCTCCCGGATGCACTTCCTTCACTTAGGGTGGTCTTTGGCCAGGGAACCCCAATGTGTCAAGTGCAGTAGACAATGGTGCATCATGTCATCATAGGCAGTCCCTCGAACGAGGGTGACTGAGGTTCCACACCAAAAGGGATGAGTTCACAGATGTTTCAATGGAGGACCCAATATTCCAGTCCTGAACTCCGGGGGTGGAAGATGCCTGTGCCTGGAATTTTTTTAACGTGTGGTGACCAGCCACCACACGGGGCTTGACAGAGCTGGGTCTTGGTCCAGTGGCAAGGGTTAACCAGGACGACTGGTCACCTGATCTGCTGCACGGACCCAGTGCGCCCACATATCGCAGTGTGGGCTGGGCCCGTGCTGGCCCCTGGGCCCCTGGGCTCTTCTGGGCCCAGCACCCTCATTTGCCGCACCTCCGCCACGATCTCTCGCCGCTCCTCCGCCACGATCTCTCGCCGCTCCTCCGCCACGATCTCTCGCCGTTCCTCAAATGTATCAGCCTAAGGGCACACCATCGCTCTTCCTCACCAACAGTATGTAGTAATACTTAACAACCAAATGATGTAGACTAAACGACGAGCTACCCATTGTCCTGAAATCAGGTTTTATTGCCGCAATCGACCCTTGCCATGAATTACTGTAAGCACACATTTGAATGGCTGAATAACTCTCACACCGTCCAGCATCCTGTTTTCGTGGAGACATGCCCTGCTTTGGTCGAAACTTCAATACACTTCCCTGTCCATCAGAAAGCTGTTTCAACTTTTAACCCAGCGCGTGTCATCTCGGACTGCACCGAAAGTGCGGCATTTCAGACATGCATGCATTCGCTCGCACACTGGTCTCAGTCCGAAATGGCCGACCCCTTATCCTGAGACTGTGACCCCTGGTTCCAGACTCCCCAGCCCGGGGGGAAACACCCTCTCAGCATCGACCCTGTCACGCCCCCTCAGACTCTATCATGTTTCAGTCAGATCGCCTCTCATTCTTTAACACTGCTGTGACGTGCCTTGTGACGTTTTACGACGTTAAAGGCACTGGATAATGCAAGTTGTAAAAGGGATGTCGGGGCATTGGGCAAGGTACAAAGATAGTCAAAGGTGATACCGACTGGTATACTTGACTCCAGAAGGAGTGGTTGAGGCGACAGCTGGAAAGTGGGATTAGACTGGATTGCCACTTTGCCTGCCGGCACGGACACGATGGGCCGAATGGCCTCCTTCTGTGCTGTACATTGCTATGATTCTGTGATAACTGAGAGGTTCTAACTTTCAGGAACGGATGAACAGGCAAAAGGGCACTTTTCTCCAGAAAATGAGAAGGCTGTGGGCTGACTTGATAGAGGTCATAAGAACATAAGAAATAGGAGCAGGAGTCGGCCATACGGCCCCTCGAGCCTGCTCCGCCATTCAATAAGATCATGGCTGATCTGATCATGGACTTTGCTCCACTTCCCCACCCGCTCCCCATAACCCCTTATCCCCTTATCGCTCAAGAAACTCTCTATTTCTGTCTTCAATTTATTCAATGACCCAGCTCCACAGCCCTCTGAAGCAGAGAATTCCACAGAGTCACAACCCTCTGAGAGAAGAAATTTCTCCTCATCTCAGTTTTAAATGGGCGGCCCCTTATTCTAAGATCATGCCCTCTAGTTCTAGTCTCCCCCATCAGTGGGAACATCCTCTCTGCATCCACCTTGTCAAGCCCCCTCGTAATCTTATACATTTCGATAAGATCACCTCTCAGTCTTCTGAATTCTAATGAGTAGAGGCCCAACCTGCTCAACCTTTCCTCATAAGTCAACCCCCTCATCCCTGGAATCAACCGAGTGAACTTTCTCTGAACTGCCTCTGAAGCAAGTATATTAAGATTATGAAAGGGTTTGATGGGGTAGACAGTTGTGGGGGGAGATCACAACCAAGGGGGAGGCCGTAAGATAGTCACTCAGAAATCCAGTAGGGAATTCCGGAGAATTTTCTTTACCCGGCCAGTGGAACTCGCTAACATAAGGCGTGGTTGAGGTGAATCGCAGAGATGCATTTAAGGGGAAGCTGGATAAAGGCATGAGTGAGAAAGGAATAGAAAGATATGCTGATGGGATGAGCTGAAAACCATAAGAACAGAAGAAATAGGAGCAGGAGTCGGCCATACGGCCCCTCGAGCCTGCTCCACCATTCAATAAGATCATGGCTGATCTGATCATGGACTCAGCTCCACTTCCCTGCCCGCTTCCCATAACCCTTCACTCCCTTATCACTCAAAAATCTGTCTATCTCCACCTTAAATATATTCAATGACCCAGCCTCCACAGCTCTCTGGGGCAGAGAATTCCACAGATTTACAACCCTCTGAGAGAAGAAATTCCTCCTCATCTCAGTTTTAAATGGGCGGCCCCTTATTCTGAGACTATGCCCCCTAGTTCTAGATTCCCCCATGAGAGGAAACATCCTCTCTGCATCTACCCTGTCCAGCCCCCTCAGAATCTTATAGGTTTCAATAAGATCACCTCTCATTCTTCTAAAGTCCAATGAGTATAGGCCCAACCTGCTCAACCTTTCTTCATAAGACTGTAATGTATTTAACCCTGTGTAACCTTCATGACATCTGTCCACCAGAGGACCTACCTGTTGGAGTCCAAAGGGATCCCAGCATCCCTTGGGAGCACGGTATATAAGCAGGCCACCCACCAGGTACTTGCACTCTGGAATCTTATTCAAGGAGCTAAGGTCACACTTGCTCATTGTACACGGTACTCAGTTTTATCCTTTATTATGAGTATAACAATTGGCGACGAGGTAATGAACAACCGTGCAAAAATTCAAAGTACAGTCGGTATCCTGGAGAAGTTCTCAGAGGAAGACAATTGGGAGGCCTTCGTGGAGAGACTCGATCAATATTTTGTGGCCAACGAGCTGGAAGGGGACGAGAACTCTACCAAACGAAGGGCGATCCTCCTAGCTGTCTGTGGGGCAACAACCTATGGCCTCATGAAGAATCTCCTGGCCCTGGCTAAACCAACAGAGAAATCCTATGAAGAACTGTGCACTCTGGTCGGGGAGCACCTAAGTCCTAAGGAAAGTGTTTTGATGGCGAGATATCGGTTCTACACGTGTCAACGATCGGAGGGCCAGGAAGTGGCGAGCTACGTCGCCGAACTAAGGCGCCTCGCAGGACATTGTGAGATTGAGGGATTCCTAGAACAAATGCTCAGAGACTTTTTTGTACTGGGCATCGGACATGAGACAATCCTTCGCAAACTGTTGACTGTAGAAATTCCGAATCTGAGTAAAGCCATAACGATAGCCCAGGCATTTATGTCCACCAGCGACAACACCAAGCAGATTTCGCAGAACAAAGAAGTTTCGAGCAGTACTGTACATAAAGTAACGTCGGTCTCGAGCCAAAATGTACAGGGCAGAATATACACGCCGGCTGCTGTGGCCCGACTCAGTTGACCCAGAGTCTGCCATCATCTATTAATGTGAGGCAGTTAACACCTTGTTGGCACTGTGGGGTGATCATTGACCCCATCAATGCCGCTTTAAGCACTATACGTGCAATGGTTGCAGAACAATGGGACATCTCCAGAGAATGTGCAGGTGAGCTGCAAACCCTGCAAACCACCACGTTACAGAGGAAGATCGGTCCACTGTGGATCAGGCTGAATTGGAGACTCGTACGGAGGAGGCAGAGAGGTACGGGGTACACACATTCACTACGAAAGGTCCACCAATAATGTTGAAAGTTGAACTGAATGGTATTCCAGTATCTATGAAACTGGACACGGGGGCAAGTCAGTGCACAATGAGTAAAAAGGCATTCGACAGGTTGTGGGGCAAAAAAGCACACAGGCCCAAGTTCAACCCCATTCACACCAAACTAAGGACTTATGCCAAGGAACTAATCCCTGTAATTGTCAGTGCAGAAGTCAAAGTCTCCTATGGCGGAGCAGTACACGAACGCCCACTGTGGATTGTGCCAGGGGATGGCCCCACACTGTTTGGCAGAAGCTGGCTGGGAAAAATCCCCTGGAACTGGGACGACCTCTGAGTGCTTTCGTCCGTCGATGATGCCTCATGTACCCAGGTTCTGAGCAAATTCCCATCATTGTTCGAGTCAGGCATTGGAAGCTTCCAGGGGGCGAACGTGCAGATCCATTTGGTTCCCGGTACGCGACCCATCCACCACAAGGCTCGGGCGGTACTGTACATGATGCGTGAAAAAGTGGAAATTGAGCTGGACAGGCTGCAACGTGAAGGCATCAACGACTGGGCCAGTCCGATTGTCCCGGTACTCAAGGAGGACGGTACGGTTAGAATTTGCGGGGAATATAAAGTAACGATTAACCGTTTTTCGCTGCAGGACCAGTACCCGCTACCCAAGGCAGACGACCTATTTGTGACCCTGCCTGAAGTGAAGACGTTCACCAAGCTGGACCTGACCTCGGCCTACAGGACGCAGGAGCTGGACGAGTCTTCGAAAGGCCTTGCCTGCATCAACACGCACAAAGGTCTGTTTATTTACAACCGCTGCCCGTTCGAGATTCGGTCGGCTGCAGCGATTTTCCAGCGAAACATGGACAGCCTGCTAAAGTCAGTTCCTTGTACAGTGGTCTTCCAGGACGACATATTGGTTACAGGTCAGGACACCATGGAGCACTTGAAGAACCTGGAGGAGGTTCTTAGTCGGTTGGATCGAGTGGGGCTCAGGTTGAAACGCTCGAAGTGTGTTTTCCTGACACAGGATGTCGAATTCTTAGGAAGGAGAATCGCAGCAGACGGCATCAGACCCACCGACGGAGGCCATCAAGAACGCGCCGCGACCATGGAACGTGACGGAGCTGTGGTTGTTCCTGGGACTCCTTAACTACTTCAGTAATTTCCTATCTGGGTTAAGCACCCTGCTGGAACCCCTACATGTGCTACTGCGCAAGGGAGACGACCGACTGGGTATGGGGGAATTCACAAGAGGCTGCCTTTAAGAAAGCCAGCAATTTACTGTGTTCGAACAAACTGCTTGTCCTGTCTAACCCTTGTAAACGATTAGTGTTAGCTTGTAATGTGTCGTCATACGGGATCGGGTGTGTGTTACAACAGGCTAATGAATCGGGAATTTTGAAACCAGTTGCGTATGCATCCAGGAGTTTGTCCAAGGCCGAAAGGGCCTACAGCATGGTTGAAAAAGAGGCTCTGGTGTGCGTTTACGGGGTGAAAAAAATGCAGCAGTACTTATTTGGTCTCAAGTTTGAGCTTGAAACTGACCACAAGCCGTTCATATTGCTGCTCTCTGAGAGCAAAGGGATTAATACCAAAGCCTCTGCCCGCATCCAAAGATGGGCGCTCACGCTGTCGGCATACAGCTATGTAATCTGCCACAGACTGGGCACAGAGAACTGTGCAGATGCTCTCAGTCGGCTGCCATTGCCCACCACCGGGGTGGAAATGGCACAGCCAGCGGACTTGCTCATGGCCATGGAGGCATTCGAGAACGAGAAGTCCCCCGTTATGGCCCACCAGATCAGGACCTGGACCAGCCAGGATCCTTTACTGTCCTTGGTAAAAACTGTGTCCTCCATGGGAGCTGGTCCAGCGTCCCAGCGGAGGTGCAGGAGGCGATTAAGACATTCCACAGGCACAAAGACAAAATGTCCCTGCGGGCGGACTGTCTGTTGAGGGGTAATCGCATGGTCTTGCCCAAGAAAGGCAGAGATTACGTTCATTCGTGACCTACTCAGGCATTGTAATGATGAAAGCCATAGCCAGATCCCATGTGTGGTGGCCCAGCATCGACTCAGATTTAGAGTCATGCGTGCGACAGTGGAACACTTGCTCTCAGCTGAGCAATGCACCCAGAGAGGCACCGCTAAGTTTGTGGTCGTGGCCCTCCAAACCATGGTTTGCAGGCCCATTTCTAGACAAAATGTTCTTGGTTGTCGTGGATGCTTATTCAAAATGGATTGAATGTGTAATAATGTCTGTAAACACGTCCACTGCCACCATCAAAAGCCTACGATCCATGTTTGCCACGCACGGCCTGCCTGATGTCCGAGTCAGCGACAATGGGCCGTGTTTCACAGCGCTGAATTCAAGGAATTCATGACCCGCAACGGGATCAAGCACGTCACATCTGCCCCGTTCAAGCCCGCATCCAACAGCCAGGCCGAACGGGCAGTTCAGACAATCAAGAAAATCTTGAAACACGTGTCGGAAGGCACCCCGCAGTCCTGACTGTCCCGAGTTCTGCTCAGCTACCGTACCAGAGCCCACTCACTCACCGGGGTTCCCCCAGCCGATATGCTCATGAAAAGGGCGCTTAAAACAAGGCTCTCACTTGTCCACCCTGATCTCCATGATCATGTGGAGGGCAAACGGCATCAACAGAGTGTGTACCATGACCGTGCAAACTTGTCACGCGATATTGAGATCAATGACCCTGTGTTTGTGCTCAATTATAGACATGGTCCCAAATGGCTCGCTGGCACGGTCATAGCCAAAGAAGGGAGTAGGGTATTTCAAGTCAATTTGGCCAATGGAGTAACGTGCAGAAAACATTTGGTCCAAATCAAATTGCGGTTCACCAACAGCTACAAACAACCCGAAGAAGACACCACCAACTTTGACCCTCCAACACACACACAAGTGACAACTGACATCATGGTTGACCACGAAGTCGAACTCACCATCCCCAGCAGCCAGGCAAGGCCGGCTGCCCAGCAGTGCAGTGAAGAACTAACCAATTCACCCACACCCGCATTTGCACCGAGACGATCGACAAGGGAGTGAAAAGCCCCAGATCGTCTCACCCTGTAAATAAGTGTACTATTGAATTTACGAGGGAATGATGTTATGTATTTAACCATTGGCAACCTGTATCACACCACCACCAGAGAACCTACCTGTTGGAGTCCCAAGGGATCCCAGCATCCCTTGGGAGCACTGTGTATAAGCAGGTCACCCACGAAGTACCTGTATTCTGGAGTCTTATTAAAGGAGCTAAGGTCACAATTACTCATTGTACACAATACTCAGTTTCATCCTTTATTATGAGCTTATCAGAGTATAATGTTGGAAAGTGTGAGGTCATGCACTTTGGCAGAAAAAAAATCGCAGAGCAAGTTATTATTTAAATGGAGAAAGATTGCAAAGTGCCGCAGTACAGCGGGACCTGGGGGTACTTGTGCATGAAACACAAAAGGATAGTATGTAGGTACAGCAAGTGATCAGGAAGGCCAATGGAATCTTGGCCTTTATTGCAAAGAGGATGGAGTATAAAAGCAGGGAAGTCTTGCTACAGTTATACAGGGTATTGGTGAGGCCACACCTGGAATACTGCATGCAGTTTTGTTTTCCATATTTACAAAACTATATATTTGCTTTGGAGGCAGTTCAGAGAAGGTTCACTCGGTTGAGTCCGAGGATGAGGGGGTTGACTTATGAGGAAAGGTTGAGTAGGTTGGGCCTCTACTCATTGCAATTCAGAAGAATGAGAGGTGATCTTATCGAAACATATAAGATTATGAGGGGGCTGAATAAGGTGGATGCAGAGAGGATGTTTCCACTGATGGTGAGACTAGAACTAGAGGGCATGATCTTAGAATAAGGGGCCACCCATTTAAAACTGAGATGAGGAGAAATTTCTTCTCTCTGAGGGTTGTAAATCTGTGGAATTCGCTGCCACAGAGAGCTGTGGAAGCTGGAACATTGAATATATTTAAGACAGAAATAGACAGTTTCTTAACCGATAAGGGAGTGAAGGGTTATGGGGAGCGGGCGGGGAAGTGGAGCTGAGTCCATGATCAGATCAGCCATGATCTTTGTGAATGGCGGAGCAGGCTCGAGGGGCTGTATGGCCTACTCCTGCTCCTATTTCTTATGTTCTCATGATCTTATGAAAAGACACAGGAGAAAGGACCCAGGGAAAAGACCCAGGGGCAAAGACTTAGATAAAAAGACTCTGGGGAAAAGACACAGTGAAAAGACTCTGGGGAAAAAGACCCAGGAAAAAAGACCCAGGAGGAAAGATCCAGGGGAGAAGACACAGGGGAAAAAGTCCAGGGAACAGATCCAGGGGGGAAAACTCAGGGGAAAAGACCCATGGAAAATGACCCAGGGGAAACGACCCATGGAAAATGACCCAGGGGAAAAGATCGAGGGAAAATGACCAAGGGGAAAAGACCCAGGGAACAGGCTCAAGGGAAAAGACTTCGATGAAAAGACTCAGGGGAAACGAGACAGGGAGAAGACCCAGGGGAAAAAGACCCAGGGGAAAAGACAGAGAAGAATACCCAGGCGAAGGACTTAGCTGAAAAGAATACTTAAGGAAGTGGCTCTAGAAATAGTGGATGGATTGGTGATCATTTTCCAACAGTTTATCGATTCTGGATCAGTTCCTATGGACTGGAGGGTAGCTAATGTAACCTTCACTTTTTAAAAAAGGAAATAGAGAGAGAGAAAACGGGTAATTATAGACCGGTTAGCCTGACATCAGCAGTGGGGAAAATGTTGGAATCAATTACTAAAGATGAAATAGCAGCGCATTTGGAAAGCAGTGACAGGATCGGTCCAAGTCAGCATGGATTTATGAAAGGGAAATCATGCTTGACAAATCTTCTGGAATTTTTCTGGAACTAGCAGAGTGGACAAGGGAAAACCAGTGGATGTGGTGTATTTGGACTTTCAAAAAGTTTTTGACAAGGTCCCACAAAAGAGATTGGTGTGCAAAATTAAGGCACATGGTATTGGGGGTAATATACTGACGTGGATAGAGAACTGGTTGGCAGACAGGAAGCAGAGAGTCAGCATAAAGGAGTCCATTTCAGAATGGCAGGCAGTGACTAGTGGGGTGCCGCAGGGCTCAGTGCTGGGACCCCAGCTATTTACAATCTACATCATTGATTTAGATGAAGGAATTGAGTGTAATATCTCCAAATTTTCAGATGACACTAAGCTGGGTGACAGTGTGAGCTGTGAGGAGGATACTAAGAGGCTGCAGGGTGACGTCGACAGCTTAGGTGAGTGAGCAAATGCATGGCAGATGCAGTATAATGTGGGTAAATATGAGGTTATCCACTTTGGTGGTAAAAATATAAAGGCAGAATATTATCTGAATGGCGGCAGATTAGGAAAAGGGGAGGTGCAACGAGATCTGGGTGTCATGGTACATCAGTCATTGAAGATTGGCATGCAGGTGCAGCAGGCGGTGAAGAAGGCAAATGGCATGTTGGCTTTCATAGCTAGGGTATTTGAAGAAAGGAGCAAGGAGGTCTTACTGCAGTTGAACAGGGTCTTGATGAGCCCTCACTTGGAAAATTTTGTTCCGTTTTTGTCTCCTAATCTGAGGAAGGACATTCTCGCTATTGAGGGAGTGCAGCGAAGGTTCACCAGATTGATTCCTGGGATGGCAGGACTGACATATAAGGAGAGACTGGACCTGTATTCACTGGAGTTTAGAAGAATGAGAGGGGATCTCATAGAAACATATAAAATTCTGACGGGATTGGACAGGTTAGATGCAGGAAGAATGTCCCAATTTTGGGGAAGTCCAGAACCAGGGGTCACAGTCTAAGGATAAGAGGTAAGCCATTTAGGACTGAGATGAGGAGAAACTTCTTCACTCAGAGAGTTGTTAACCTGTGGAATTCCCTGCCGCAGAGAGTTGTTGAGGCCAGTTCGTTAGATATATTCAAGAGGAAGTTAGATGTGGCCCTTACAGCTAAAGGGATCAAGGGGTATGGAGAGAAAGCAGGAAAGGGGTACTGAGGTGAATGATCAGCCATGATCTTATTGAATGGTGGTGCAGGCTCAAAGGGCCGAATGGCCTACTCCTGCACCTATTTTCTATGTTTCTATGTTTCTATGACTCAGGGGAAAAGATTCATGGTAAACGTGCCAGGGCAAAAGACCCAGGGAAAAGACCCAGTGGTAATATATTAGCATGGATAGAGGATTGACTAACTAACAGAGAACAGAGAGTGGGGATAAATGGTTAATTCTCTGGTTGGCAACCAGTAGCTAGTGGGGTGCCGCAGGGATCAGTGCGGGGACCCCAACTATTTACAATCTACATTAACAACTTGGAAGAAGGAATTGAATGTAATGTGGCCAAGTTTGCTGATGATACAAAGAAGGGAGGAAAAGCAATGTGTGAGGAGGACACAAAAAATCTGCAAAAGGACATAGACAGGCTAAGCGAGTGGGCAAGAAATTGGCAGATGGAGTATAATGTTGGAAAGTGTGAGGTCATGCACTTTGGCAGAAATAATCAAAGAGCAAATTATTATTTAAATGTAGAAATATTGCAAAATGCCGCAGGACATCGGGACCTGGGGGTACTTTTGCATGAAACACAAAAGGATAGCATGTAGGTACAGCAAGTGATCAGGAAGGCCAATGGTATCTTGGCCTTTATTGCAAAGAGTATGGAGTATAAAAGCAGGGAAGTCTTGCTACAGCTATACAAGGTATTGGTGAGGCCACACCTGGAATACTGCGTGCAGTTTTGATTTCCATATTTACGAAAGGATATACTTGCTTTGGAGGCAGTTCAGAGAAGGTTCACTAGGTTGATTCCGGGGATGAGGGGGTTGACTTATGAGGAAAGGTTGAGTAGGTTGGGCCTCTACTCATTGGAATTCAGAAGAATGAGAGGTGATCTTATCGAAATGTATAAGATTATGAGGGGGGTTGACAAGGTAGATGCAGAGAGGATGTTTCCACTGATGGGGGAGACTAGAACTAGAGGGTATGATCTTAGAATAAGGGACACCATAGTACAAACCGGACGGTCTGCACCTGGACAGGACTGGAACCAATGTCCTAGGGGGAGTGTTTGCTAGTGCTGTTGGGGAGGAGTTAAACTAATATGACAGGGGGATGGGAACCAATGCAGGGAAACAGAGGGAAACAAAAAGGAGGCAAAAGCAAAAGACAGAAAGGAGATGAGGAAAAGTGGAGGGCAGAGAAACCCAAGGCAAAGAACAAAAAGGGCCACTGTACAGCAAAATTCTAAAAGAACAAAGGGTGTTAAAAAAACAAGCCTGAAGGCTTTGTGTCTTAATGCAAGGAGTATCCGCAATAAGGTGGATTAATTAACTATGCAAATAGATGTTAACAAATATGATGTGATTGGGATTACGGAGATGTGGCTCCAGGATGATCAGGGCTGGGAACTCAACATCCAGGGGTATTCAACATTCAGGAAGGATAGAATAAAAGGAAAAGGAGGTGGGGTAGCATTGCTGGTTAAAGAGGAGATTAATGCAATAGTTAGGAAAGACATTAGCTTGAATGATGTGGAATCTATATGGGTAGAGCTGCAGAACACCAAATGGCAAAAAACATTAGTGGGAGTTGTGTACAGACCTCCAAACGGTAGTAGTGATGTTGGGGAGGGCATCAAACAGGAAATTAAGGGTGCATGCAATAAAGGTGCAGCAGTTATAATGGGTGACTTTAATATGCACATAGATTGGGCTAGCCAAATTGGAAGCAATACGGTGGAGGAGGATTTCCTGGAGTGCATAAGGGATGGTTTTCTAGACCAATATGTCGAGGAACCAACTAGGGGGGAGGCCATCTTATACTGGGTGTTGTGTAATGAGAGAGGATTAATTAGCAATCTCATTGTGCGAGGCCCCTTGGGGAAGAGTGACCATAATATGGTGGAATTCTGCCATAGGATGGAGAATGAAACAGTTAATTCAGAGACCATGGTCCAGATCTTAAAGAAGGGTAACTTTGAAGGTATGAGGCGTGAATTGGCTAGGATAGATTGGCGAATGATACTTAAGGGGTTGACTGTGGATGGGCAATGGCAGACATTTAGAGACCGCATGGATGAACTACAACAATTGTACATTCCTGTCTGGCGTAAAAATAAAAAAGGGAAGGTGGCTCAACCGTGGCTATCAAGGGAAATCAGGGATAGTATTAAAGCCAAGGAAGTGGCATACAAATTGGCCAGAAATAGCAGCGAACCCGGGGACTGGGAGAAATTTAGAACTCAGCAGAGGAGGACAAAGGGTTTGATTAGGGCAGGGAAAATGGAGTACGAGAAGAAGCTTGCAGGGAACATTAAGGCGGATTGCAAAAGTTTCTATAGATATGCAAAGAGAAAAAGGTTAGTAAAGACAAACGTAGGTCCCCTGCAGTCAGAATCAGGGGAAGTCATAACGGGGAACAAAGAAATGGCAGACCAATTGAACAAGTACTTTGGTTCGGTATTCACTAAGGAGGACACAAACAACCTTCCGGATATAAAAGGGGTCAGACGGTCTAGTAAGGAGGAGGAACTGAGTGAAATCCTTATTAGTCGGGAAATGGTGTTGGGGAAATTGATGGGATTGAAGGCCGATAAATCCCCAGGGCCTGATGGACTGCATCCCAGAGTACTTAACGAGGTGGCCTTGGAAATAGCGGATGCATTGACAGTCATTTTCCAACATTCCATTGAATCTGGATCAGTTCCTATCGAGTGGAGGGTAGCCAATGTAACCCCACTTTTTAAAAAAGGAGGGAGAGAGAAAACAGGGAATTATAGACCGGTCAGCCTGACCTCAGCATTGGGTAAAATGATGGAATCAATTATTAAGGATGTCATAGCAGCGCATTTGGAAAAAGGTGACATGATAGGTCCAAGTCAGCATGGATTTGTGAAAGGGAAATCATGCTTGACAAATCTTCTGGAATTTTTTGAGGATGTTTCCAGTAAAGTGGACAAGGGAGAACCAGTTGATGTGGTATATTTGGACTTTCAGAAAGCTTTCGACAAGGTCCCACACAAGAGATTAATGTGCAAAGTTAAAGCACATGGAATTGGGGGTAGTGTGCTGACGTGGATTGAGAACTGGTTGTCAGACAGGAAGCAAAGAGTAGGAGTAAATGGGTACTTTTCAGAATGGCAGGCAGTGACTAGTGGGTTACCGCAAGGTTCTGTGCTTGGGCTCCAGCTGTTTACATTGTACATTAATGATTTAGACGAGGGGATTAAATGTAGTGTCTCCAAATTTGCAGATGACACTAAGTTGGGTGGCAGTGTGAGCTGCGAGGAGGATGCTATGAGGCTGCAGAGCGACTTGGATAGGTTAGGTGAGTGGGCAAATGCATGGCAGATGAAGTATAATGTGGATAAATGTGAGGTTATCCACTTTGGTGGTAAAAACAGAGAGACAGACTATTATCTGAATGGTGACAGATTAGGAAAAGGGGAGGTGCAACGAGACCTGGGTGTCATGGTACATCAGTCATTGAAGGTTGGCATGCAGGTACAGCGGGCGGTTAAGAAAGCAAATGGCATGTTGGCCTTCATAGCGAGTGGATTTGAGTACAGGGGCAGGGAGGTGTTGCTACAGTTGTACAGGGCCTTGGTGAGGCCACACCTGGTGTATTGTGTACAGTTTTGGTCTCCTAACTTGAGGAAGGACATTCTTGCTATTGATGGAGTGCAGTGAAGATTCACCAGACTGATTCCCGGGATGGTGGGACTGACCTGTCAAGAAAGACTGGATCAACTGGGCTTGTATTCACTGGAGTTCAGAAGAATGAGAGGGGACCTCATAGAAACGTTTAAAATTCTGACGGGTTTAGACAGGTTAGATGCAAGAAGAATGTTCTCAATGTTGGGAAAGTCCAGAACCAGGGGTCACAGTCTAAGGATAAGGGGTAAGCCATTTAGGACCGAGATGAGGAGAAACTTCTTCACCCAGAGAGTGGTGAACCTGTGGAATTCTCTACCACAGAAAGTAGTTGAGGCCAATTCACTAAATATATTCAAAAGGGAGTTAGATGAAGTTCTTACTACTAGGGGGATCAAGGGGTATGGCGAGAAAGCAGGAAATGGGTACTGAAGTTGCATGTTCAGCCATGAACTCATTGAATGGCGGTGCAGGCTAGAAGGGCTGAATGGCCTACTCCTGCACCTATTTTCTATGTTTCTATGTTTCTCTGTTACAACAGCGATGAGGAGAGGGTTGTAAATCTGTGAAATTTGCTGCCTCAGTGAGCTGTGGAAGCTGGGATATTGAATAAATTTAAGACAGAAATAGATAGTTTCTTAAACGATAAGGGGATAAGGGGTTATGGGGATTGGGTAGTGAAGTGGAGCTGAGTCCATGATCAGATCAGCCATGATCGTATTGAATGGTGGAGCAGGCTCGAGTGGCCGTATGGTCTACTCCTGTTCATATTTCTTATGTTCTGATGTTGTTATGAAAAGACCCATGGGAAAAGACTCAGGGGAAAATACCCAGGGGAAAAAACTTAGATGAAAAGACCCAGGGGAAAAGACCCAGGGGAAATGAGCCAAGGGAAATGAGCCAGGGAAAATACCCATGGTGAAAAGACCCAGGGGAAAAGATTCTGGGAAAAATACCTGGGGAAAGGCATCAGGGGAAAATGATCCAGGGCAAAGACGCATTGGAAAAGACCCAGGGAAAAGAGCCAGTGGAAAAGACTCATGGGAAAAGACTCAGGGGAAAAGACAAAGAGAAAAGATCCAGTGGAAAAGAACCAGGGGAAAACTCCCATGGAAGAAGACCCAGGGGGAATAGATGCAGGGAGAATGACCCAGAGGAAAAGACTCATGGGAAAAAACCCAGGGAAAAAACCTCATGGAAAAAGACCCAGGGGAAAAGACCCAGGGAGAATGACCAAAGGGAAAAGACCCAGGGGAAAAGACCAGGGAAAGAGACTTCGTGGAATCGACCGAGGGGAAAGAGCCAGGGAAAAGAACCAGGGGAACTGGCATTGTAAAAAAGACCCAGGGAAAAGGACCCAGGGGAAAAGACCCAGGGAAAAGACACGGGGAAAAGACCCAGGGAAAGTGACATAGACATAGAAACATAGAAAATAGGTGCAGGAGTAGGCCATCCGGCCCTTCGAGCCTGCACCACCATTCAATAAGATCATGGCTGATCATTCACCTCAGTACCCATTTCCTGCTTTCTCTCCATACCCCTTGATCCCTTTAGCCGTCAGGGCCATATCTAACTTCCTCTTCATATATCCAATGAACTGGCATCAACAACTCTCTGCGGTAGAGAATTCCACAGGTTAACAACGCTCTGGGTGAAGAAGTTTCTCCTCATCTCAGTCCTAAATAGCTTACCCCTTATCCTTAGAGTGTGATGCCTGGCTCTGGGCTTCCCCAACATCAGGAGCATTCTTCCTGCATCTAACCTGTCCAGTCCCATCAGAATTTTATATGTTTCTATGAGATCCCCTCTCATTCTTCAAAACTCCAGTGAATAGAGGCCCAGCCGATCCAGTCTCTCCTC
Source organism: Pristiophorus japonicus (assembly GCF_044704955.1). Lineage (NCBI taxonomy): Eukaryota > Metazoa > Chordata > Chondrichthyes > Pristiophoridae > Pristiophorus > Pristiophorus japonicus. The sequence goes on from NC_091985.1 coordinate 194,084,079, forward strand.
ATCTGTCAGTCCTGCATCCCTGGAATCAGTCTGGTGAACCTTCGCTGCACTTCTTCAATCTCAAGAATGCCCTTCCTCATATTAGGAGACTAAAACTCAACACAATATTCCAGGTGTGGCCTCACCAAGGCCCTGTACAACTGCAATAAGACCTCCCTGCTCCTGTACTCAAATCCTCTCGCAATGAAGGCCAACATGCCATTTGCCTTCTTCACCGCCTGCTGTACCTGCATGCCAACTTTCAATGACTAATAGACCATGACACCCAGGCCTCGTTGCACCTCCCCTTTTCCTAATCTGCCGCCATTCAGATAATATTCTGCCTTCATGTTTTTGCCACCAAAGTGGATAACTTCACATTTATCCACATTATACCGCATCTGCCATGCATTTGCCCACTCACCTAACCTGTCCACGTCACCCTGCAACCTCTTAGCATCCTCCTCACAGCTCACACCGACACCCAGCTTAGTGTCATCTGCAAACTTGGAAATATTACACTCAATTCCTTCATCTAAATCATTAATGTATATTGTAAATAGTTGGGGTCACAGCACAGAGCCCTGCGGCATCCCACTAGTCACTGCCTGCCATTCTGAAAAGGACCCATTTATCCCTCTCTCTGATTCCTGTCTGCTAACCAGTTCTCTATCCACGTCAGTACATTACCCCCAATACCATGTGTTTTAATTTTGCACACTAATCTCTTGTGTGGGACCTTGTGAAAAGCCTTTTGAAAGTCCAAATACACCACATCCACTGGTTCTTCCTTGTCCACTCTACTAATTACATCCTCAAAAAATTCTAGAAGATTTGTCAAGCACGATTTCCCCTTCATAAATCCATGCTGACTTGGACCGATCCTGTCACTGATTTCCAAATGCGTTGTTATTTCATCTTCAATAATTGATTCCAACATTTTCCCCACTACTGATGTCAGGCTAACCGATCTATAATTACCCGTTTTCTCTCTCCCTCCTTTTTTAAAAAGTGGTGTTACATTAGCTACCATCCAGTCCATAGGAACTGATCCAGAGTCGATGTTGGAAAATGATCACTAATGCATCCACTATTTCTAGGGCCACGTCCTTAAGTACTCTGGGATGCAGACTATCAGGCCCTGGGGATTTATCGGCCTTCAATCCCATCAATTTCCCTAACCCAATTTCCTGACTAATAAGGATTTCCTTCAGTTCCTCTATCTCGCCAGACCCTCGGTTCCGTGGTATTTCCAGAAGGTTACTTGTGTCTTCCTTCCTGAAGATGGAACCAGAGTATTTGTTCAATTGGTCTGCCGTTTCTTTGTTTCTCATTATAAATTCACCTGATTCTGACTGTAATTTTTTTCTCTTCACATATCTATAGAAGCTTTTGCAGTCAGTTTTTATGTTCCCAACAAGCTTCCTCAGGGGAAAAGTCCCATGGAAATAGATGAAGTGGAAAAGACCCAGGGGAAATGACCTGGGAGAAAAGACAGAGGGAAAAATACGCAGGGGGATCGACACGGGGACAAGATAATGGAAAAAAAACAGAGGGAGAATGACCCAGTGGAAAAGAGACAGGGAAAAAGAAACAGGGAAATGACCTAGGGAAAATGACCCTGGGGAAAAGGGCTAGGGGAAATGACCCAGAGGAAAAGTTAATGGATAAAAAACCCAGGGAAAATGACCCAGGGGAAAAGAAACTGGGAAAAAGACCTTGTGAAAAAGATCCAGGGGAAAAGACCCAGGGGAAAGGAGCCAGGGGAAAAGACCCAGGGAAAAGACCCAGGTGAAAAGTCCCAGGGGAAAAGATGCTGGGAAAAGTACCTGGGGAAAGGCATCAGGAGAAAATGACCCAGGGCAAAGACTCATCGGAAAAGACCCAGGGAAAAGAGCCAGAGGAAAAGACATGAGAAAAGACCCATGGAAAAAAACTCAGGGGAAAAGACTCAGGGGAAAAGACAAAGAGAAAAGACCCAGGGGAAAAGAACCAGGGGAAAAGTCCCATAGAAAAAGACCCAGGGGGAATAGACACAGGGAGAATGACCCAGAGGAAAAGACTCATGGGAAAAAACCCAGGGAAAAAAACCCATGGAAAAAGACCCAGGGGAAAAGACCCAGGGGAAAAGATCCAGGGAAAGGACCCAGGGGAAAAGACCCAAGGAAAAGACCCAGAGGAAAAGATCCAGGGGAAAAGTTACTAGGAAAAAGACCCGCGGGAATCGAAACATAGAAACATAGAAAATAGGTGCAGGAGTAGGCCATTCGGCCCTTCTAGCCTGCACCGCATTTCAATGAGTTCATGGCTGAACATGCAACTTCAGTACCCCATTCCTGCTTTCTCACCATACCCCTTGATTCCCCTAGTAGTAAGGACTTCATCTCACTCCTTTTTGAATATATTTAGTGAATTGGCCTCAACAACTTTCTGTGGTAGAGAATTCCACAGGTTCACCACTCTCTGGGTGAAGAGATTCCTCCTCATCTCAGTCCTAAATGGCTTCCCCCTTATCCTTAGACTGTGTCCCCTGGTTCTGGACTTCCCCAACATTGGGAACATTCTTCCTGCATTTAACCTGTCTAACCCCGTCAAAATTTTAAACGTTTCTATGAGGTCCCCTCTCATTCTTCTGAACTCCAGTGAATACAAGCCCAGTTGATCCAGTCTTTCTTGATAGGTCAGTCCCGCCATCCCGGGGAATCAGTCTGGTGAACCTGCGCTGCACTCCCTCAATAGCAAGAATGTCCTTCCTCAGGTTAGGAGACCAAAACTGTACACAATACTCCAGGTGTGGCCTCACCAAGGTCCTGTACAATTGTAGCAACACCTCCCTGCCCCTGTACTCAAATCCCCTCGCTATGAAGGCCAACATGCCATTTGCTTTCTTAACCGCCTGCTGTACCTGCATGCCAACCTTCAATGACTGATGTACCATGACACCCAGGTCTCTATGCACCTCCCCTTTTCCTAATCTGTCACCATTCAGATAATAGTCTGTCTCTCTGTTTTTACCACCAAAGTGGATAACCTCACATTTATCCACATTATACTTCATCTGCCATGCATTTGCCCACTCACCTAACCTATCCAAGTCGCTCTGCAGCCTCATAGCATCCTCCTCGCAGCTCACACTGCCACCCAACTTAGTGTCATCCGCAAATTTGGAGATACTACATTTAATCCCCTCGTCTAAATCATTAATGTACAGTGTAAACAGCTGGGGCCCCAGCACAGAACCTTGCGGTACCCCACTAGTCACTGTCTGCCATTCTGAAAAGTCCCCATTTACTCCTACTCTTTGCTTCCTGTCTGACAACCAGTTCTCAATCCATGTCAGCACACTACCCCCAATCCCATGTGCTTTAACTTTGCACATTAATCTCTTGTGTGGGACCTTGTCGAAAGCCTTCTGAAAGTCCAAATATACCACATCAACTGGTTCTCCCTTGTCCACTCTACCGGAAACATCCTCAAAAATTCCAGAAGATTTGTCAAGCATGATTTCCCTTTCACAAATCCATGCTGACTTGGACCTATCATATTACCTCTTTCCAAATGCACTGCTATGACATCCTTAATAATTGATTCCATCATTTTACCCACTACCGATGTCAGGCTGACCGGTCTATAATTCCCTGTTTTCTCTCTCCCTCCTTTTTTAAAAAGTGGGGTTACATTGGCTACCCTCCACTCCATAGGAACTGATCCAGAGTCAATGGAATGTTGGAAAATGACTGTCAATGCATCCACTATTTCCAAGGCCACCTCCTTAAGTACTCTGGGATGCAGTCCATCAGGCCCTGGGGATTTATCGGCCTTCAATCCCATCAATTTCCCCAACACAATTTCCCGGCTAATAAGGATTTCCCTCAGTTCCTCCTCCTTACTAGACCCTCCGACCCCTTTTATATCCGGAAGGTTGTTTGTGTCCTCCTCAGTGAATACCGAACCAAAGTACTTGTTCAATTGGTCCGCCATTTCTTTGTTCCCCGTTATGACTTCCCCTGATTCTGACTGCAGGGGACCTACGTTTGTCTTTACTAACCTTTTTCTCTTTACATATCTATAGAAACTTTTGCAATCCATCTTAATGTTCCCTGCAAGCTTCTTCTCGTACTCCATTTTCCCTGCCCTAATCAAACCCTTTGTCCTCCTCTGCTGAGTTCTAAATTTCTCCCAGTCCCCGGGTTCGCTGCTATTTCTGGCCAATTTTTATGCCACTTCCTTGGCTTTAATACTATCCCTGATTTCCCTAGATAGCCACGGTTGAGCCAAGGGAAAAGATGCAGGGAAAACCTTAATAGGGAAAAAAAACAGGGAAAAAGAGCCAGGGGAAAATGATCCAATGGAAAAGATACTGGGAAAAGATCCAGGGGAAAAGACCCAGGGTACAAGACCCAGGGGAAAAGATCCAGGGTAAAAGACCCAGGGGAAAAGATCCAGGGTAAAAGACCCAGGGGAAAAAATCCAGGGGAAGAGAGCAAGGGGAAAAGAGCCAGGGGAAAAGGCCCAGGGAAAATGATTCATGGGAAAAGACCAAGGGGAAAAGACCAAGGGAAAAGTCCCAGTGGAAATGACCCAGGGGAAAAGATCCATGGAAAAAGTCCCAGGGAAAAAGGAAATGAAAAAAAAAAACCCAGGGGAAAACACCCAGGGGAAAAGACCAAGAGAAAATAACCCAGAGGGAAAATACTCAGGGGAAAAGACCCAGAAGAAAGGGCCCAGGGAAAAGGGCCCAGGGAAAAAGACCGAGGGGAAAAGTGCCTGGAGGTGAGACACAGGAAAAAAGACCCAGTGAAAAGACACAGTGATAAGACACAGGGGAAAAGACCCAGGGAAAAATACCCAGGGGAAAAGACCGATGGGAAAAGACCCAGGGGAAAATGAAATGAAAAAAAACCCATGGAAAAAGACCGAGGGGAAAAGACCCAAGGAAAATGACCCAGGGGAAAAGGGCCAGGGGGATATATGCAGGGGAAAAGATCCATGGGAAAAGACCCAGGGGAAAAGGAAATGAAAAAAAACCCATGGAAAATGACCTAGGGGCATAGACCCAGGGAAGGAGACCGAGGGGAAAGACTCAGATGAAAAGACCCAGGGGAAAAGACCTGGTGTAAAAGACCCAGGAAAAAAGACCCTGGAGAAAAGACCCAGGGTGTAAAGTCCTGTCCCCTCAGTACAGATACACACGAGGCATGTAGTGAAGTCAAGGTCACTCTGGACCTGCACCTTTTAATTCACAGCTCTGGAATGCTGCACTTGCCTGAGACCTGTCCTTCTATACCTGTCTCTTGCAAGTGCACCCCCGGTGGTAAGGTATGCTGGTGGTTACAGGTCATATCTTATTACAGTCATGTACAGCATGTTGGGATACAATTATATATAATAATGTAAGATACATGACATCACCCTCCCCCAAGGTCTTATTGTTTTTATAAGTTCAGTCTCTCAGGTGGTCTACGGTCTCGCGTGGAGCGTCTGAGTTGTGATTCAGTTGTTTGCCTTGGTGTCTGTTTTTCTTTGGGTGTGGTTGCTGGTATCTTGCCTGGGCTGTCTGTTTCGATTGGTGTGATTGTTGTTGACTCGCCTGGGCTGTCTGTTGGGATTGCCCTTTCCTCAGGTTGTTCCCTCTGTCTGTCCACCAGGTGTGGTGCGAGTTCCACATTGTAGTCTGCCTCTGGTTCCGCAGTGCTGTTGGTAAATCTGCTTTTGACTTGGTCTACATGCCTCCGGCAGGTTTTGCTGTTATCCATTTGTACTACCAGTAGCCTGTTTCCTTCCTTGCCCGTTACTGTCCCTGCAAGCCATTTGGTACCCCTGCCATAATTTAGTGCAAACACTTTGTCCCCTATCTCATTCCATCTCCCCCTCGAATTTCTGTCATGGTACTCAGTCAGCTTACGGCGCTTTGCCTGAACGATTTCGTGCATGTCTGGGAGGATTAATGAGAGCCTTGTTTTTAAAGTCCTTTTCATCAACAGTTGCGCGGGGGGGATCCCAGTCAGTGAGTGCGAACGAGATCTGTATGCCAACAGCAGTTGCAACAGGCGACCCTGCAGCGTGGGACCTTGGATTTTAAGCATGCCTTGTTTAATGATTTGCACTGCTCTCTCCGCCTGGCCGTTGGAGGCCAGCTTGAACGGTGCCGTCTTGACGTGATTTATGCCATCGTCAATTTTAAAGTCTTGGAATTCTGCGCTGGTGAAGCACGGACCATTGTCACTGACTAATATGTCAGGGATTCCATGTGTTGCAAACATGGTTGCGAGGCTCTCCACAGTGGTGGAGGTTGTGCTCGAGTTTAAAATGGTGCATTCGATCCACTTTGAAAATGCATCTACAACTATGAGGAACATTTTGCCCATTGATAGAGAATTCAAACAGGCTGTGAAAAATTACAGACAACAAGTCAGAGATGCTACGTGAGTGGTAGCTTGTTGCATTAAGTCATCAATCAACTTGACATTTTAGGACCCTTGGGTAGCGAGCCAATTAAAAGGTGAAAAGACTATTAATTGAGCCAATAAGGTCAAAGAAGGCGAGTTATTTTCTGTAAAATGATCCAGGTAGAAGTACAGCCATTTTGACCATGTGGTCTCAGAAGGACAAAGACCTGGCTTAAAGCCAAGAGCTTTTTACAGCTGCCAAAAATAAAGAAATTAAAACTACAATCGGAGTTCGTATTTCATTGGGAATTAAGAGATCCAACAATTTTGGCGGCACGAACACGATAGCTGAGGAAAGAAACTGAATTTTGGACATCGGACCTATATATTGAGGTAAGGACTCCTCTTTATAAAAAAGTCCTCGGTCAAAAGTCTAAATTCGCCTCTCCTTCTACACGATTCCGAAAGCCTCCAGTTTGCGAACCCTCCAGTTGGTAGTCGGCTCGAGGTCCCATAGACGTCTAAACTTCGGCGGTGTGTTAGTTAATTAATCACCGACCTATTGATCGGCTGGAAAGCCAATGACTCAAGACCCCAGTAAAGAAATCAGTATTATGGCAGCAGGAGATAAGAGCAAAGAATTGGCTACAACTGTTAAAGGTGGGCAGGCACCACCTGAAGTTTCGCTAGATTTAATTCTCGAACAGTTGAAAGAATACATAGAGCAACAATTCAATTTATCTAAAACCTGTATTAAGATCGAACAAAAGTACGGAACCTCCAAAGGACAAAGGTCCTTGGACGAGATTAAAAAGGTCTGGGGAAAAACGACCCGTATGAAAAATAAAGAGCGAACTAGATGGTCCCTAGCCGTTATGGGAAAGATCCGAAACCGGAATGAAATTATAATGCGTTCCCAACATGATCGAGAACTGACCAGTACAAAGGATCAATTGCAAGCAGTTTGTGCACAGCTGCGACAGAAAAAGCTTGAACTTGAAAAGCTGGAAGCGGAAGTTAAAGATCTTAAAGGTGAAATTAAAGAATGGAAAAAATCATTAGGTCAAGAGACAGTAATAGGAAAAGGAAAATGTATTGATCAATTCCCAGGGTACCCATGTTTGGATAAATTAAAAGCACAAACCCGAAGACACGACCGAGGAATAAATACGGATTCTGAATCCTCCGACAATATAGTGTTGGAGGATGAAGAATTAGGGTTGCGCTTTGCCCCGTTTAAAAAAAGACGAGTTGTAGTCAAATCAGAAGAGACTGCGGATGAAGGCGGAACCAAAAAAACGAGGAAAAGGGTGTATGGAGAATACTTAGTTCATGCTCCGGCAGACCCAGAGAAAATTGATAAATGGTCCAAGGAATTGCCCAATCCAAAGAAAGGGGGAGTGAAAATGTGGGACCAATTGGACCGCTTAAGAAATATATATCAACTTCATCCCTGGGACGGAGTGCAAATTTTGACCATAACGGTGCCAAAAACACATTGAAGAAAATTGCACGACAAGATAGATAAAGCTTTGGGGCAGGATGAGCAAGAATTAGATGCAGGGTGGGAGGCGATTAAACACTGGCTGCAAGCCTTCAGTCCAGCTAAGACAGACTGGGGAAAAATTGCAGCCTGCCAACAGAAAGGAACAGAAGAGGTCCTGGAGTATGACGAGTGGTTTAGATGCACGTGGCTAGAACATTCGGGTATGAATAATACGGATGAGGAAATGGATGAACAAGTGTTTGGACCCCTGAAAGCAGCTTTCGTGGCAGGTCTAAAGCCAGAACTGTCCAAAATGCTTAAGGTAATGTTACAGGACTGGGAAGGTAGAGGAACTACCTTTGCAGCATTGGTGGATCGATGTAACCAATTAGACCGGGATATGGGAGCTAAAGTCCGAGCTGTACAGGCTATGGGATGGAAATCCCAGGATTCCGATAAACAGTCATTAGGAAAATTGCCTGTAAAATGTCATTATTGTAGGAAAGAAGGTCACTGGGCCAAGACGTGCAGGGCAAAACAGAAAGGTTGTGGCTGGGGAAGAGGACGCAGCCAGGGATACAATTCAGCCAACAAACCAGGCTTGTCACAAGATAACGACCTCATAGAAGCATTTAAGCGACTGACAATACAACAACAGAAGGAGTTACTTGGGATAGCAAAAAACGATTAGAGCCCACCCTGGCCCCCCTCCTCGCACTAATACAACAAAGGGGAGATGGGCTATATATAACTGTGAGGGTGGGCGATAAGGATGTGGACTGTATTTTAGGCACAGGGGCGGAATTAACATGCTTACCCCTACAATATGGAGACTTTTTGCCATTGGATGGTGGGGCACATACAGCCTATGGAGTTGGGGGCCATAAAATGGAAATTAAAAGGACAACACCGATACTTATAGGGCTGGGTCCACATGAACTAACCACGCCGGTCTGGGTAGGCCCAGTAGATCAACCCCTTTTGGGAATGGACGCTCTAATCCAAATAGATTCATCGTTACATTTCGAGGATGGTCGGGTGACATGGTCAATTAGAACTTTGAAGAAAGAAGAATTGAAGGAACACCCGATATGGGCTAAAGATAAGAACGATTGTGGCCTACTCCAGATGGAGCCTGCATCATTTACCGGGACCAAGCCTCCATGCACTAAACAGTATCCCATCAGTCCAACTGCCATCGCGGGAATCTTACCGGTTATTCAGCAATTGGAGAAACAAGGGGTGCTTATTAAAACGCATAGCCCCTCCAATAGCCCTATGTGGCCGGTACAGAAATCTAATGAGACTTGGCGTTTGACTGTCGATTATAGGAAAGCTAACCAGTGTATTGATCAAAAAGCTCCTTTGGTCGCAGATCCCTCCACCATTTTAATGCCCTCAAACCGGAACATAAATATTTCTCGGTTATAGATATGGCCAACGGATTTTGGTCGGTGCCTCTGGCACCGGAGGTTCGACAGTGGTAAGCCATTTACCCTGTTTGTCCATGAGAAAGAAGGATATATGACAGCTATACTGACACAAGAACATGGGAATCGGCAAAGACCTATTGGCTATTATTCGGCAAAACTGGATGCGGTAGCCCTCGGATGGGGAAGTTGCCTAAGGGCCATGGAAGCTACATGTCGAACGGTAATGATCACTGCGGGTCTCGTCCTCGACCAAAAGCTGATTGTCAAGTGTCCCCACACCGTACATGCTTTGCTGTCTATGAATAGAATGTCTCAGGTGACAGCAGCTAGATGGACCCGCTGGACAGCAGTTTTGGAAGCTTCTAATCTCCATATCTTCCGGGCCAGCCTGGTTAATCCCGCAACTATGCTCCCGATGTCAGAATCAAGGGAGCAAGAGGGGGGAGAATGTGAAGAGCATGACTGCGTGGAGATTTTGAAAGAAACAGAAGAAGCAGCCTTAGCAGCAGAGGAGCCTCTGCACAACCCAGACCTCATCCTGTTTACAGATGGTTCCTCCTTTGTTGACAATGGTACCAGAAAAGCAGGATGGGCAGTTACAACCTTATATGACGTAGTGGCAAAAGGATGTTTACCCTCAAGAACGTCAGAACAGGCCGAGTTACGGGCTGTGTCAGAAGCATGTCGAATAGCAGAAGGACACACAGCTAATCACACTGCAAAGGTCTTGTGTAAGGATTACATTCCCCGATGGGGAGTCCCGAATAGCATTGACTCAGATCAGGGAACACACTTCACAGGTGCTGTCTGCCAAGAAGTCTGTAGGTTATTGAACATTACGTGGGATTTACACTGTCCTTATCATCCACAATCATCAGGACAAGTAGAACGAATGAATCGAACTCTGAAACAACGGCTTGCCAAATATCACCAAGAAGGAACACCATGGCCCCAGGCACTACCAATAGTGCTATGTAGCATTAGCGCAACCCCGAACAGAACTACAGGTCTAAGCCCATTTGAAATTATAACAGGAAGACCCATGTCGCTGCCAGGAACTATCGATTTACGGAAAGCTGATGTTCACTTAATGAGTGACACTTTGTTATCATACTGTCAGAACTTAACCAATGCTATTAGTTCTGTTTCCCGACAGGTATTGGCAGCTTGGGGTAATCCACCTGAAGGAGGACACGACATCATCCCGGGAGTCTGGGTCTATGTGAAAAAGTTGCATAAAGAACCTTTGGGTGCCAAATGAGAGGGACCTTATCAAGTGTTATTGACCACCCAGGCAGCTGTTAAAGTCCAAGGAAAGAAAGCCTGGATCCACGCTTCACACGTTAAACGAGCACCTGCAACTGAAGCTGAAATCTAATAAGGACAATTACTTTTTGCGAAAATGTATAAATTTACTGTATTATTGATTGTAGGTATTCTAGGCATAGGCCTACTTCTTACTAGCCGACCTTCTGCACCAAAGGGAAATAGTAGGGTAGCAAGGGAATTACATATAAATACCTTTTTATATATGTCATACATTTATGCCAAACAAGGTAACATTTCTAGTTGTTGGGTGTGTGCGCATATTCCTATTCACTCAAAGGGAGGGATTCCCTTGAGGCCAGTTCCCTTGAATATCTCGGAAATGGCTGAATGGATAATTAATCAAAACAAAACAGCCAATGCGTTTCAGGGTACGGAAAACTGGGCACATAAATGGAAGTCAGCAGGTTACAATCTGACTACCTTTGAAGGGGGATACCAACCGTGCTACAATAATTCCAAACGGCCCCCATTTTTTGTTATCACTAATACAACGGGAACAGGAAGACCGGGGGAATCGGTCTGTCTGATTAGAAACATCAAAGGAGGCCAAAATATGGGGTATAGTAACTGCTCCTGGAATTATAACATAATCAAGCCACGGAACCATCCAAACTGGGCTGATGTGGGAATTCTTAACATAACAGGGATTCTGAATAAAACAGATGGAAAAGCCTGGACAGGCCCCGGAGTGTTGCTGACAAAGAAACAGCTAACATTCATTGCCTATAATGGCACCTATTGGGTGTGTGGCAACAAGGCCTACCCTTGGCTGCCCCAGAATTGGACGGGATCCTGCTATTTAGCCTATATTGTGCCATATATGTATCATATAAAGTCACTGTCGGAACATTTACACCGTCCTAAGAGAGCTATCATAGAAACAGAAAGGTTCTTTGCCATTCTGATCCCCAGGTATGGGACCGCCAGACTGGCAAGGGAATCCATTAACATGGCATCCGTTGTGGAACGGGTAGCCAATGATACCTCAGAGGCCCTAGTTAAAATCAATGCAGAAATGGTAGCAATCCGCACAGTAGCCCTACAGAATAGACTGGCCCTTGATTACATCCTGGCTGAAAAGGGAGGTACTTGCACCCTACTCGGAACTGAGTGTTGCACGTATATCCCAGGCAGCTCTGAAGAAATTACCCACTTAGCGGAGCACATCCAAAAGGAGTTAGAAAAACTTAAGCAACCCCCATCATTCACTTTGTGGAGTGGAGCCACTGAATGGCTAGGTTCAATAGGAACTTCATTGGTGGAAGGTTTAATTCTATTTGTTGTAATTATTTTACTTTTATATTGTTTGTTTATGTTGATTAAATGTTGTTGCGAACAGGCGGCTGTAGCTGCTGTCCCGCAGGTGAGACACCTTGCAGGTCCCAGCAGACCGTCTGTACATGGCACAGGGGTATGTTATGCTTAAGTGAAGGTTGATTACTGGTTGAATTAAGATATTGATTTGGATTAAATTGGAATAAGGTTAATTAACCTACTAAAACCAGACTTCCATTGTGGCCACGATGGAACGCGGGTTGGTGTAAATTTGTGTGGAAGCTACTAGTCCGGACATGTGGCGAAACACATCAACAAATTTTAGAAGGAAACTATATTAACATGTATGAAATTATTTTGTAGAATGTTTAACCAGTGATACCTGATGTTTTATGATTCAGTTTATGAAAGAATCAAAGGGGGGATTGATAGAGAATTCAAACAGGCTGCATTTAGACAGGCTGTGAAAATTCACAGACAACAAGTCAGAGATGCTACGTGAGTGGTAGCATGTTGCATTAAGTCATCAATCAACTTGACATTTTAGGACCCTTGGGTAGCGAGCCAATTAAAAGGTTAAAAGACTATTAATTGAGCCAATAAGGTCAAAGAAGGTGAGTTCTTTTCTGTAAATTGATCCAGGTATAAGTACAGCCATTTTGACCATGTGGTCTCAGAAGGACAAAGACCTGGCTTAAAGCCAAGAGCTTTTTACAGCTGCCAAAAATAAAGAAATTAAAACTACAATCGGAGTTCGTATTTCATTGGGAATTAAGAGATCCAACAATTTTGGCGGCACGAACACGATCGCTGAGGAAAGAAACTGAATTTTGGACATCGGACCTATATATTGAGGTAAGGACTCCTCTTTATAAAAAAGTCCTCGGTCAAAAGTCTAAATTCGCCTCTCCTTCTACACGATTCCGAAAGCCTCCAGTTTGCGAACCCTCCAGTTGGTAGTCGGCTCGAGGTCCCATAGACGTCTAAACTTCGGCGGTGTGTTAGTTAATTAATCACCGACCTATTGATTGGCTGGAAAGCCAATGACTCAAGACCCCAGTAAAGAAATCAGTATTATGGCAGCAGGAGATAAGAGCAAAGAATTGGCTACAACTGTTAAAGGTGGGCAGGCACCACTTGAAGTTTCGCTAGATTTAATTCTCGAACAGTTGAAAGAATACATAGAGCAACAATTCAATTTATCTAAAACCTGTATTAAGATCGAACAAAAGTACGGAACCTCCAAAGGACAAAGGTCCTTGGACGAGATTAAAAAGGTCTGGGGAAAAACGACCCGTATGAAAAATAAAGAGCGAACTAGATGGTCCCTAGCCGTTATGGGAAAGATCCGAAACCGGAATGAAATTATAATGCGTTCCCAACATGATCGAGAACTGACCAGTACAAAGGATCAATTGCAAGCAGTTTGTGCACAGCTGCGACAGAAAAAGCTTGAACTTGAAAAGCTGGAAGCGGAAGTTAAAGATCTTAAAGGTGAAATTAAAGAATGGAAAAAATCATTAGGTCAAGAGACAGTAATAGGAAAAGGAAAATGTATTGATCAATTCCCAGGGTACCCATGTTTGGATAAATTAAAAGCACAAACCCGAAGACACGACCGAGGAATAAATACGGATTCTGAATCCTCCGACAATACAGTGTTGGAGGATGAAGAATTAGGGTTGCGCTTTGCCCCGTTTAAAAAAAGACGAGTTGTAGTCAAATCAGAAGAGACTGCGGATGAAGGCGGAACCAAAAAAACGAGGAAAAGGGTGTATGGAGAATACTTAGTTCATGCTCCGGCAGACCCAGAGAAAATTGATAAATGGTCCAAGGAATTGCCCAATCCAAAGAAAGGGGGAGTGAAAATGTGGGACCAATTGGACCGCTTAAGAAATATATATCAACTTCATCCCTGGGACAGAGTGCAAATTTTGACCATAACGGTGCCAAAAACACATTGAAGAAAATTGCACGACAAGGTAGAAGCAGCTTTGGGGCAGGATGAGCAAGAATTAGATGCAGGGTGGGAGGCGATTAAACACTGGCTGCAAGCCTTCAGTCCAGCTAAGACAGACTGGGGAAAAATTGCAGCCTGCCAACAGAAAGGAACAGAGGAGGTCCTGGAGTATGACGAGTGGTTTAGATGCACGTGGCTAGAACATTCGGGTATGAATAATACGGATGAGGAAATGGATGAACAAGCGTTTGGACCCCTGAAAGCAGCTTTCGTGGCAGGTCTAAAGCCAGAACTGTCCAAAATGCTTAAGGTAATGTTACAGGACTGGGAAGGTAGAGGAACTACCTTTGCAGCATTGATGGATCGATGTAACCAATTAGACCAGGATATGGGAGCTAAAGTCCGAGCTGTACAGGCTATGGGATGGAAATCCCAGGATTCCGATAAACAGTCATTAGGAAAATTGCCTGTAAAATGTCATTATTGTGGGAAAGAAGGTCACTGGGCCAAGACGTGCAGGGCAAAACAGAAAGGTCGTGGCTGGGGAAGAGGACGCAGCCAGGGATACAATTCAGCCAACAAACCAGGCTTGTCACAAGATAACGACCTCATAGAAGCATTTAAGCGACTGACAATACAACAACAGAAGGAGTTACTTGGGATAGCAAAAAACGATTAGAGCCCACCCTGGCCCCCCTCCTCGCACTAATACAACAAAGGGGAGATGGGCTATATATAACTGTGAGGGTGGGCGATAAGGATGTGGACTGTATTTTAGACACAGAGGCGGAATTAACATGCTTACCCCTACAATATGGAGACTTTTTGCCGTTGGATGGTAGGACACGTACAGCCTATGGAGTTGGGGGCCATAAAATGGAAATTAAAAGGACAACACCGATACTTATAGGGCTGGGTCCACATGAACTAACCACACCGGTCTGGGTAGGCCCAGTAGATCAACCCCTTTTGGGAATGGACGCTCTAATCCAAATAGATTCATCGTTACATTTCGAGGATGGTCGGGTGACATGGTCAATTAGAACTTTGAAGAAAGAAGAATTGAAGGAACACCCGATATGGGCTAAAGATAAGAACGATTGTGGCCTACTCCAGATGGAGCCTGCATCATTTACCGGGACCAAGCCTCCATGCACTAAACAGTATCCCATCAGTCCAACTGCCATCGCGGGAATCTTACCGGTTATTCAGCAATTGGAGAAACAAGGGGTGCTTATTAAAACGCATAGCCCCTCCAATAGCCCTATGTGGCCGGTACAGAAATCTAATGAGACTTGGCGTTTGACTGTCGATTATAGGAAAGCTAACCAGTGTATTGATCAAAAAGCTCCTTTGGTCGCAGATCCCTCCACCATTTTAATGCCCTCAAACCGGAACATAAATATTTCTCGGTTATAGATATGGCCAACGGATTTTGGTCGGTGCCTCTGGCACCGGAGGTTCGACAGTGGTAAGCCATTTACCCTGTTTGTCCATGAGAAAGAAGGATATATGACAGCTATACTGACACAAGAACATGGGAATCGGCAAAGACCTATTGGCTATTATTCGGCAAAACTGGATGCGGTAGCCCTCGGATGGGGAAGTTGCCTAAGGGCCATGGAAGCTACATGTCGAACGGTAATGATCACTGCGGGTCTCGTCCTCGACCAAAAGCTGATTGTCAAGTGTCCCCACACCGTACATGCTTTGCTGTCTATGAATAGAATGTCTCAGGTGACAGCAGCTAGATGGACCCGCTGGACAGCAGTTTTGGAAGCTTCTAATCTCCATATCTTCCGGGCCAGCCTGGTTAATCCCGCAACTATGCTCCCGATGTCAGAATCAAGGGAGCAAGAGGGGGGAGAATGTGAAGAGCATGACTGCGTGGAGATTTTGAAAGAAACAGAAGAAGCAGCCTTAGCAGCAGAGGAGCCTCTGCACAACCCAGACCTCATCCTGTTTACAGATGGTTCCTCCTTTGTTGACAATGGTACCAGAAAAGCAGGATGGGCAGTTACAACCTTATATGACGTAGTGGCAAAAGGATGTTTACCCTCAAGAACGTCAGAACAGGCCGAGTTACGGGCTGTGTCAGAAGCATGTCGAATAGCAGAAGGACACACAGCTAATCACACTGCAAAGGTCTTGTGTAAGGATTACATTCCCCGATGGGGAGTCCCGAATAGCATTGACTCAGATCAGGGAACACACTTCACAGGTGCTGTCTGCCAAGAAGTCTGTAGGTTATTGAACATTACGTGGGATTTACACTGTCCTTATCATCCACAATCATCAGGACAAGTAGAACGAATGAATCGAACTCTGAAACAACGGCTTGCCAAATATCACCAAGAAGGAACACCATGGCCCCAGGCACTACCAATAGTGCTATGTAGCATTAGCGCAACCCCGAACAGAACTACAGGTCTAAGCCCATTTGAAATTATAACAGGAAGACCCATGTCGCTGCCAGGAACTATCGATTTACGGAAAGCTGATGTTCACTTAATGAGTGACACTTTGTTATCATACTGTCAGAACTTAACCAATGCTATTAGTTCTGTTTCCCGACAGGTATTGGCAGCTTGGGGTAATCCACCTGAAGGAGGACACGACATCATCCCGAGAGTCTGGGTCTATGTGAAAAAGTTGCATAAAGAACCTTTGGGTGCCAAATGAGAGGGACCTTATCAACTGTTATTGACCACCCAGGCAGCTGTTAAAGTCCAAGGAAAGAAAGCCTGGATCCACGCTTCACACGTTAAACGAGCACCTGCAACTGAAGCTGAAATCTAATAAGGACAATTACTTTTTGCGAAAATGTATAAATTTACTGTATTATTGATTGTAGGTATTCTAGGCATAGGCCTACTTCTTACTAGCCGACCTTCTGCACCAAAGGGAAATAGTAGGGTAGCAAGGGAATTACATATAAATACCTTTTTATATATGTCATACATTTATGCCAAACAAGGTAACATTTCTAGTTGTTGGGTGTGTGCGCATATTCCTATTCACTCAAAGGGAGGGATTCCCTTGAGGCCAGTTCCCTTGAATATCTCGGAAATGGCTGAATGGATAATTAATCAAAACAAAACAGCCAATGCGTTTCAGGGTACGGAAAACTGGGCACATAAATGGAAGTCAGCAGGTTACAATCTGACTACCTTTGAAGGGGGATACCAACCGTGCTACAATAATTCCAAACGGCCCCCATTTTTTGTTATCACTAATACAACGGGAACAGGAAGACCGGGGGAATCGGTCTGTCTGATTAGAAACATCAAAGGAGGCCAAAATATGGGGTATAGTAACTGCTCCTGGAATTATAACATAATCAAGCCACGGAACCATCCAAACTGGGCTGATGTGGGAATTCTTAACATAACAGGGATTCTGAATAAAACAGATGGAAAAGCCTGGACAGGCCCCGGAGTGTTGCTGACAAAGAAACAGCTAACATTCATTGCCTATAATGGCACCTATTGGGTGTGTGGCAACAAGGCCTACCCTTGGCTGCCCCAGAATTGGACGGGATCCTGCTATTTAGCCTATATTGTGCCATATATGTATCATATAAAGTCACTGTCGGAACATTTACACCGTCCTAAGAGAGCTATCATAGAAACAGAAAGGTTCTTTGCCATTCTGATCCCCAGGTATGGGACCGCCAGACTGGCAAGGGAATCCATTAACATGGCATCCGTTGTGGAACGGGTAGCCAATGATACCTCAGAGGCCCTAGTTAAAATCAATGCAGAAATGGTAGCAATCCGTACAGTAGCCCTACAGAATAGACTGGCCCTTGATTACATCCTGGCTGAAAAGGGAGGTACTTGCACCCTACTCGGAACTGAGTGTTTCACATATATCCCAGACAGCTCCGAAGAAATTACCCACTTAGCGGAGCACATCCAAAAGGAGGTAGAAAAACTTAAGCAACCCCCACCATTCACTTTGTGGAGTGGAGCCACTGAATGGCTAGGTTCAATAGGAACTTCATTGGTGGAAGGTTTAATTCTATTTGTTGTAATTATTTTACTTTTGTATTGTTTGTTTATGTTGATTAAATGTTGTTGCGACCAGGCGGCTGTAGCTGCTGTCCCGCAGGTGAGACACCTTGCAGGTCCCAGCAGACCGTCTGTACGTGGCACAGGGGTATGTTATGCTTAAGGGAAGGTTGTTTACTGGTTGAATTAAGATATTGATTTGGATTAAATTGGAATAAGGTTAATTAACCTACTAAAACCAGACTTCCATTGTGGCCACGATGGAACTCGGGTTGGTGTAAATTTGTGTGGAAGCTACTAGTCCGGACATGTGGTGAAACACATCAACAAATTTTGGAAGGAAACTCTATTAACATGTATGAAATTATTTGGTAGAATGTTTAACCAGTGATACCTGATATTTTATGATTCAGTTTGTGAAAGAATCAAAGGGGGGATTGATAGAGAATTCAAACAGGCTCATTTAGACAGGCTGTGAAAATTCACAGACAACAAGTCAGAGATGCTACGTGAGTGGTAGCATGTTGCATTAAGTCATCAATCAACTTGACATTTTAGGACCCTTGGGTAGCGAGCCAATTAAAAGGTTAAAAGACTATTAATTGAGCCAATAAGGTCAAAGAAGGTGAGTTCTTTTCTGTAAATTGATCCAGGTATAAGTACAGCCATTTTGACCATGTGGTCTCAGAAGGACAAAGACCTGGCTTAAAGCCAAGAGCTTTTTACAGCTGCCAAAAATAAAGAAATTGAAACTACAATCGGAGTTCGTATTTCATTGGGAATTAAGAGATCTAACACCCATGAATGGGCCCGCATAGTCGATGTGGACCCGCGACCACGGTTTGGTAGGCCAGGGCCAGCGGCTCAGTGGAGCCTCCCTGGGGGCATTGCTGAGTTGGGCAGAAATGGTGCACCTTCGGACGCAGAGCTCCAAGTTCGCGTCAATACCAGGCCACCAGACGTGGGATATGGCTATGGCCTTCATGTGAACAATCCCCGGGTGGTCGCGGTGGAGCTCCCGGACAAATGCCTCTCTGCCTCGCAGAGGCATGACTACTCAGCTGCCCCACATCAGGCAGTCTGCTTGTAATGATAGCTCATGCATGCGCCTGTGAAAGGGTTTTAATTCCTCAGGGCAGGCATCGCGAGCCTCTGCCCAGTTACCGGTTAGGACACATCTTTTTACTAAGGATAACGTGGGGTCGCTGGCCGTCCAGGCTCTGATTTGGCGAGCCGTCATGGGCGAACCTGTGGACTCAAAGGCATTGATTGCCATGACTATCTCACAGTCCTGTTCGTCAGACCCTTCCGTGGTCGCCAGGGGTAGCCTGCTGAGCGCGTCGGCACAGTTGTCTGTGCCTGGTCTGTGCCTTATAGTATAATCGTAGGACGCCAGCATGAGTGCCCACTGTTGAATTCGCGCCGAGGCATGGCGTTTATTGCCTTTCTCTTGGATAGGAGGGACGTGAGGGGCTTATGGTCGGTTTCTAATGCGAACTTGGCCCCGAAAAGGTATTGGTGCATCTTTTTGACACCGTACATGCACGCAAGCGCCTCCTTCTCTACCATTCCGTACCCGTGCTCCGCCCACGAAAGTGACCTGGAGGCAGAAGCTATGGGTTGTAATTTGCCCGCACTATTGATATGTTGCAAAACGCACCCGACCCCATACACTGACGCATCACATGTGAGAACTAGCTTTTTACCTGGGTCAAAGAAAGTCAAAACACTGTTGGAACACAGAAGGTTGCGTGTCTTATTGAAGGCGCGTTCCTGGGCGTCCCACTAAAACCAATCACACCCCTTCCTGAGTAGCATGTGGAGAGGCTCCAGCAGCATGCTTAAGTTCTGCATAAAGTTCCCAAAGTAATTGAGTAGCCCGAGAAAGGCGTGCAGTTCTGAGTCATTCCAGGGCCTGGGTGCCAGGCGAATTGCTTCTGTTTTGGACTCTGTTGGGCGGATTCCATCAGCGGCAATCCTTCTGCCCAAAAATTCAACCTCGGGTGCGAGAAACAGGCACTTGGATTTCTTGACTCATAGGCCTACCCGATCCAACCACTTTAGCACTTCCTCCAAATTACGGAGATGGGAGTCGGTGTCCCTGCCCGTGATAAGTATGTCGTCTTGAAATACAACCGTTCCCGGGATGGACTTGAGCAGACTCTCCATGCTGCGCTGGAATATGGCAGCTGCCGACCTGATGCTGAATGGGCATCGATTGTACATGAAAAGGCCTCGATGTGTGTTGATGGTGGTGAGTAGCTTGCTTGTTGGTTTCTCAGGTGCCAACAGATCCTTCATTAAAGCGTATGTTTTCGAGCCACAACTGGTCAAGAGATGAGCTCTTCTCTTGTCTGCCGTATCATCACCTAACCAGTCTTTGGTTACAAAGCTTTGCTGGAGCCTTTCTATAAAGTCCTCCCAATTGTCTCCCGCATTGTACTTGTCATCTGATCCGTTGTTCGCCATTCTGTGGATTCTCTTATCCCGTAACCCGTTGCTACTATAAAGTCCTGTCCCCTCAGTACAGATTCACACGAGGCATGTAGTGAAGTCAAGGTCACTCTGGACCTGCACCTTTTAATTCACAGCTCTGGAATGGCTGAGACCTGTCCTTTTATACCTGTCTCTTGCAAGTGCACTCCCGGTAGTAAGGTATGCTGGTGGTTACAGTTCATATCTTATTAGAGTCATGTATAGCATGTTGGGATCCAGTTATATATAATAATGTAAGATACATGACACAGGGAAGGAGACTGAGGGGAAAATACCCAATTGAAAATTTATGTCTTGAATAAAGCAATGTGACAGAGCACTGTAGGCGTGAGTAAGTGTGACCTTAGTCTCTTTATTCTAACTCCAGAGTACTGGTACAGCATGGGAGGCCTGCTTATACGCAGTGCTCGCAAGGGATGCTGGGATCCCTTGGGACTCCAACAATTACGCCCCCTGGTGGCGGTAGAATGCTGATTACAAAGTGTAGCATACATAACATCACTACCCCTCTAAGTCAATATTTACAGGATGAGAATATCTGGGGCTTTCCGCTCCCTCGTCGATCGTCTCGGTACAAATGCAGGTGCAGGTGAGTTGGTTGGGCTTTCGCTGAGCTGCTGCACAGCTGGCCTTGCTGGGCTGCTGGGGAATGATGAGTTCAGCTTCGTGGTCAACCGTGATGGCGGTTGCCACTTGTGTGTGTGTGTGTGTGTGTCGGAGGGTCGAAGTTGGTCGTGACCTCTTCAGGTTGCTCGTGGCTGTCTGTGAATCGCAGTATGGTTTGGTCCAAATGTTTTCTGCAAGTTGGACCATCTGTGAATTTGAACTGAAACAACCTACTCCCTTCTTTGGCAATGACAATGACAGCAAGCCATTTTGGAACCATGTCCATAGTTGAGTACAAATACAGGGTCGTTGACTTCAATATCGCGTGACAAATTTGCGCGATCAGGGTACATTCTTTTGTTGATGCTGCCTGCCCTCGACGTGATTATGGAGATCAGGGTGGACTAGAGAGAGCCTTGTTTTGAGCGCCCTTTTCATGAGCAGCTCGGCTGGGGGAACCCCGGTGAGTGAGTGGGGTCTAGTGCGGTAGCTGAGCAGGACTCGGGACAAGCGGGTCTGCAGGGAGCATTCCGACACGCTTTTCAAGCTTTGCTTGATGATTTGGACTGCCTGGTCGTTGGATGCGGGCTTGAACGGGGCAGATGTGCCGTGCTTGATCCCATTGCTGGTCATGAATTCCTTGAATTCAGCGCTGGTGAAACACGGCCCGTTGTCGCTGAAAAGGACATCAGGCAGGCCATGTGTGGCAAACATTGCTCGTAGGTTTTTGATGGTGGCAGTGGACGTGCTGACAAACATTTCACACTCAATCCATTTTGAATAAGCATCCACAGCAACTGTCATGTATGTAACCTTCATGTAACTGTAACCTTCATGTAACAACACTGCATACTGTATACACCTAAGAAATGCACACCTTGACCACAGGGGGTGAACTTGTGGGAGACACTCCTCACATGGTCATCCAGGTATATAAAGGGAGGTCCCACACAGGGTCAGCACTTCTTGGTCCTGTGAATAAAGGTTCAGGTCACAGAGTGACCTTGCCTGCAGAATGTGCCTCGTGTGAATTTATAGTAGTGTGTAAGGACATTACATTTGGCGACAAGAAACGGGAATCAATGACTCACGAGAATGGCCACCGGTAGCACAGAGGAACGGTACTGTGTTGGTGAGGACTGGGACGATTTCATTGAGAGGCTCCAGCAGAGCTTTGTCACGAAGGACTGGCTGGGAGATGCAGCAGCTGACAAGCGAAGGGCGCATCTACTGACCAGCTGTGGACCTAAGATGTACGCGCTGATGAAAGACCTCGCACCCGAGAAGCCGGCGGACAAGAACTTTGAAGAGCTCAGCAAACTGATCGGTGAGCACCTCAAACCGGCGAGCAGTATACACATGGCCCGACACCGATTCTATACACACCGACGTCGGGAAGGACAGAGCATACCTTCGTTGCAGACCTTCGGCGCTTGGCCAGCCTCTGTAAGTTCACAGACGCCTGCAGGGGGGAGATGTTAAGGGATTTATTTATTGAGGGCATTGGTCATGCCGTGATTTTCAGAAAGCTAATTGAGACCAAGGACTTGACCTTGGAAGTGGCGGCGTTGATGGCTCAGACCTTCATGGTGGGGGAGGAGGAAACCAAGATAGTATACGCACTCAACTCTGCTTCCAACGTGGCGATGGATCAGGGAGTTAACATTGCAAATGCGACTCAGAACCCGGCAGGCAGGCAAGGGCAATTCAACACTACCCAGGCAGCAACAGACTCGAGAGTGGGTCTTCAACAGAGACAATGGCAGGTTGAACGGTTATTTACACCATCACAAGGGACAATACGTCCCTGGATGGGGCCATTGACACCCACAAACAGAGTGCTCAAGAGTAATCAAAAAGACAATCTGAGAGGAATGCCTGGTAACAGCCCTTTTGTTCACAACGATCTCAGCTCATGCTGGAGGTGCGGGGGCAGACATGCTGCAAAAACCTGTAGGTTTCAACAATTTATCCGTAGAAATTGTAACTTCAGTGGACATTTAGCCAGAATGTGCAGGAAGCCCTCAGCGAGGCTAATTTACGAGGCAGATGAACCAGAAGAGGGGTCTGCAAGGCAGGTTCATGCTTGGGACAAAGCAATGGACCCTGAAGTTCAGTGGGTTCATGTGCCAAACATCCACAGCTCATATACCAAAACGCCACCTATGATGATGAAAGTCCTATTAAACGGCATTCCTGTACGCATGGAGCTGGACACAGGGGCCAGCCAGTCACTTATGAGTGTCCAACAATTTGAGAAACTATGGCCACTCAGAGCTAGCAGACCCAAACTGGAACACATTGACACACAATTACGGACATACACCAAAGAGATCATCCCAGTGCTAGGCAGTGCAATATTGGTGGTCAC
This sequence comes from Pristiophorus japonicus, assembly GCF_044704955.1. Classification (NCBI taxonomy): domain Eukaryota; kingdom Metazoa; phylum Chordata; class Chondrichthyes; family Pristiophoridae; genus Pristiophorus; species Pristiophorus japonicus. The sequence goes on from NC_091985.1 coordinate 194,107,416, forward strand.
ACATAATGGATCAGAGAATCGGCTGCCACTCTGGACTGTCCTGGGAAATGGTCCTGCGCTTTTGGAAAGGAACTGGCTAGTAAGATGAACTGGAAATGGAGGGATGTGCATGCCATTTCATCTGTGGAGCGAAGTTCATGCTCACAGGTCCTACAGAAATTGAGTCACTATTCCAACCTGGTGTCGGGACTTTTAAAGGTACCAAATTAGTGATTCGCATCACCCCGGATGCCAGACCAGTGCACCACAAAGCCAGAGCTGTGCCGTATATGGTGCAGGAGAAAATTGAAAGTGAGTTGGACAGGTTGCTAAGAGAGGGCATAAATTCACCCATTGAATTCAGTGACTGGGCAAGCTCCATCGTCCCTGTCCTAAAAACGGATGGCTCGGTCAGGATCTGTGGCGACTACAAGGCCACCATCAACTGAGCGTCACTACAAGACCAATACCCGCTTCCGAGAGCGGAGGATCTTTTTGCCACGCTGGCAGGCGGCAAGCTGTTCACCAAGTTGGACCTCACTTCAGCCGACATGACCCAGGAACTGGCTGAAGAATCCAAGCTACTGACCATCATCACCACACACAAGGGGCTGTTTGTCTACAACAGGTATCCATTTGGCATTCGATCAGCGGCCGCTATCTTTCAAAGGAACATGGAAAGCCTGCTCAAATCCATCCTTGGAACAATCATATTTCAGGACGACATCCTTATCACGGGTCGAGACACCGAGGAACACCTCCACAACCTGGAGGAGGTGCTACGCCGACTGGACTGGGTAGGCCTGCGACTAAAGAAGTCCAAGTGTGTGTTTTTGGCTCCAGAGGTTGAGTATTTGGGCAGGAGGGTTGGCGCAGACGGGATCCAGCCTACCGAATCCAAAACGGAGACGTTTCGTCATGCGCCCAGGCCCGGCAATACATCGGAGTTGCTTTCATTTCTGGGACTGTTGAACTATTTCGGGAACTTTCTGCCAAATTTAAGCACATTGTTGGAGCCGCTACACGTGCTCATGTGTAATGGTTGCGATTGGTTTTGGGGGGACTGTCAGGAACGGGCTTTCAAGCGGGCGCGGAACCTGCTTTGTTCTAATAAGTTGTTGACCCTGTACAACCCCTGTAAGAAATTGGTTTTGACATGTGATGCATCATCCTATGGGGTTGGGTGCGCGTTGCAGCAGAGTAATGATGAGGGCCAACTCCAACCTGTGGCTTATGCCTCCAGGTCGCTCTCCCAAGCAGAACGGGGATATGGGACGGTTGAAAAGGAAGCACTCGCATGTGTCTCCGGGGTGAAAAAGATGCACCAGTACCTTTTTGGCAGGAGGTTCGAGTTAGAAACAGACCACAAGCCATTAACATCCCTGTTGTCAGACAGCAAAGCTGTCAATGCCAATGCGTCAGCTCACATACAGCGATGGGCTCTCACTCTGACTGCGTATGACTACACCGTACGGCACCGGCCAGGCACCGAAAATTACGCTGACGCACTCAGCAGGCTTCCACTGGTCACCACCGAGGGGGCAGCGGAGCAAAGCGCCGAGATGGTCATGGCTGTTGATGCCTTTGACACTGCGGGCTCCCCCATCACAGCCCGCCAGATCAAAATCTGGACCAGAAGAGATCCCCTCCTATCCTTGATTAAGAAATGTGTCCTGACTGGGGATTGGGCGCCCGCACACGGGGCGTGCCCCGAGGAGGTCAGACCGTTTCACCGACGGTTGGATGAGCTCTCCATCCAAGCCGGCTGCCTACTATGGGGAAGCCGGGTAGTCATGCCCCAGAGGGGCAGGGAAGCATTCATCAGGGAACTCTACAGCGAGCACCCAGGCATCGTGCTGATGAAGGCCATTGCCCGGTCACATGTATGGTGGCCGGGAATTGATGCAGATCTGGAACACTGTGTTCGCAGGTGCACGACGTGTGCTCAACTGGGTAATGCCCCCAGGGAGGCCCCACTCAGCCTGTGGCCCTGGCCCACCAGGCCATAGTCACGTATTCACATAGACTACGCAGGCCCGTTCATGGGAAAAATGCTCCTCATTGTGGTTGATGCGTACTCGAAATAGATCGAGTGCATCATATTGAATTCGTGCACGATACCACCACTGTGGAGAGTCTGTGTGCGGTCTTTGCGACCCACAGCTTGCCGGAGATTCTGGTTAGCGACAACGGTCTGTGTTTCACTAGCTATGAATTCTGGGAGTTCATGTCGGGTAATGGCATCAAACATGTCAGGACAGCACCGTTGAAGCCGGCTTCCAATGGCCAGGCGGAACGTGCGGTCCAAATCATAAAACAGGGCATGCTCCGGATTCAAGGACCCTCCCTTCAGTACCGCCTATCGCGCCTCCTGCTGTCCTATAGGTCCCGACCGCATTCGCTCACGGGGGTCCCGCCCGTAGAACTACTCATGAAACGTACATTTAAAACTCAGCTGTCCCCCATTCATCCTGTCCTGTCAGACATTGTTGAGGGCAAGCACCAGTCCCAAAATGAGTGCCATGACCGTAACTCAAAGGGGAGATGTATAGAAATCGATGACCCTGTATTTGTTCTTAATCAGGCTTTGGGGCCCAAATGGCTTGAGGGTACTGTAATTGGCAAAGAGGGGAATAGGGTCATAGTGGTCAGACTCAACAATGGACAGATATGCCGCAAGCATCTGGACCAAGTAAAAAAAAGGAACCTGAGGAAGATCATGAGATGTTGCCCACACCACTGCCAGTGAACGAGCAACAAGAACATTCAGCAGCATGTACAGTCCCTGCGGCCAGCCCGGACAAGCCAGAATCACCACAGGGGACAGAGATGCATGTCAAGGCTCAACAACCAGAGCCCCAACTGCGGCACTCCACGAGGGACCGTCGACCGCCTAAAAGACTCAATCTTTGATCCAAAGACGTTGGGTGGGGGGGGGGGGGGGAGGTGATGTCATGTATGTAACCTTCATGTAACTGTAACCTTCATGTAACAACACTGTACACTGTATACACCTAAGAAGTGCACACCTTGACCACAGTGGGTGAACTTGTGGGAGACACTCCTCACCTGGTCACCCAGGTATATAAAGGGAGGTCCCACGCAGGGTCATCACTTCTTGGTCCTGTGAATAAAGGTTCGGATCACAGAGTGACCTTGCCTGCAGAATGTGCCTCGTGTGAATTTATAGTAGTGTGTAAGGACATTACAGCAACCAAGGATATTTTGCCTAGCAACGGGCCAGCGAAGTCAACGTGGGTCCTAGACCACGGTTTGGAGGGCCATGACCATAAACTTAGCGGTGCCTCCCTGGGTGTATTGCTCAGTTGGGAGCAAGTGTTGCATTGGCACACGCAAGACTCCAAATCTGAGTCGATGCCGGGCCACCACACATGGGACCTGGCTATAGCTTTCATCATTACTATGCCTGGGTGGGTACTATGTATGTCGCGTATGAATGCTTCCCTGCCTTTCTGAGGCAAAACCATGTGATTACCCCAAAACAGACAGTCTGCATGTATTGACATTTCATCTTTACGTCGCTGGAACAGCTTGATCTCTTCATGCATCTCCGCTGGGACGCTGGACCAGCTCCCATGGAGGACACAGTTTTTTACAAGGGACAGTAGGGGATCCTGGCTGGTCCAGGTCCTGATCTGGCGGGCCGTAATGGGTGATTTTTCATTTTCTAAAGCATCCATCACCAAGAGCAAGTCTGAAGGCTGTGCGATTTCCACCTCGGTGGTGGGCAATGGTAGTCGACTGAGAGCATCAGCGCAGTTCTCTGTACCTGGCCAGTGGCGAATTACATAGTTATATGCCGACAGCGTGAGCGCCCATCTTTGGATGCGGGCAGAGGCATTGGTGTTAATCCCTTTGCTCTCGGAGAACAGCGATATGAGCGGCTTATGGTCAGTTTCTAACTCAAACTTAAGCCCAAACAGATACTGATGCTTTTTTTTTACCCCGTAAGCGCATGCCAGAGTTTCTTTTTCAATCATGCTGTAGGATCTTTCGGCCTTGGACAAACTGCTGGACGCATAAGCGACCGGTTGCAATGTCCCCGATTCGTTTGCTTGTTGTAACGCACACCCGACCCTGTACGAAGACGCATCGCAAGCTAGCACTAAACGTTTACAAGGATCATATAGGACAAGCAGTTTGTTGTAACATAACAGATTTCGGGCTTTCTCAAAAGCTATCTCTTGTGACTTCCCTCCTACCCAGTTATCTCCCTTGCGTAGCAACACGTGTAGGGGTTCTAGCAAGGTGCTTAACCCGGGTAGGAAATTACCAAAATAATTGAGGAATCCCAGGAACGACCAAATCTCCGTCACGTTCTGTTGTCTCGGCGCGTTCTTGATGGCCTCCATCTTGGCGTCGCTGGGTCTGATGCATTCTGCCGCGATTCTTCTCCCTAAGAACTCGACCTCTGACGCCAGGAAACACACACTTTGAACGTTTCAACCTGAGTCCCACATGATCTAGCCAACTTAAAACCTCTTCCATGTTCTGCAAGTATTCGATGGTGTCACGACTTGTGATCAATATCTCGTCCTGGAAAACTACGGTGCACGGAACCGACTTTAGCAGGCTCTCCATGTTGCTTTGAAAAATAGCCGCAGCCGATCGAATCCCAAACGGGCATCTATTGAGAATGAACAGACCCTTTGTGAGGCCTTTCGAAAATTCCACCAGCTCCTGCGTCATGTAAGCCCGAGGTCAGGTCCAACTTAGTGAACGTCTTTCCTCCTGCCTGCGTCGCAAGTAGGTCGTCTGCCTTGGGTAGTGGGTGCTGCTGTTGCAGCGAAAAATGGTTCATTGTAACTTTATAGTCCCCCCAAATTCTGACTGTGCCATCGCCCTTGAGAACCGGAACAATCGGACTGGCCCACTCGTTGAACTCTACTGGCGCATTGATGCCCTCTTGTTGCAGCCTGTCTAGCTTGATCTCCACTTTCTCTCGCATCATATATGGTACTGCCAGTGCCTTGTGGTGGATGGGTCGTGTACCGGGAATCAAGTGGATCTGCACCTTCGCTCCCGAGAAACTTCCGATGCCTGGTTCAAACAACGATAGAAACTTGCTCAGAATCTAGGCACATGAGGCGTGTCGACGGACGACAGTGCTCGGATGTCGTCACAGGTCCAGCGGATTTTTCCCAGGCAGCTTCTGCCGAACAGTGTGGGGCCATCTCCTGGTCCTATCCATAGTGGGAGTTCGTGCACCGCTCCATCATAGGAGACGTTTACTGCTGCACTGCCAATTACAGGGATCAGCTCTTTAGTGTAAGTTCTCAGCTTGGTATGAACGGGACTAAGCTTGGGCCTGTGTGCCTTGTTGCTCCAAAGCCTGTGGAAGGCCTTTCTGCTCATGATGGACTGACTCGCACCCGTGTCCAATTCCATGGATACTGGAATTCCGTTCAGTTCTACTCTTAACATGATCGGTGGACATTTCGTGGTGAAGGTGTGCACCCCGTACACTTCTGCCTCCTCGGTTCGAGTCTCTAGTTCAGTTTGATCCGCCATGGATCAGTCTTCCTTTGAAATGTGGTGGTTTGCAGGCTTTGCAGCTTGTCTGCACATTCGCCGGAGGTGTCCCATTGTTCCACAGCCTTTGCATGCATAGTGTTTGAAGCGGCATTGATGGGCTCGATGATCATCTCCGCAGCACCAACAAGGTGTTAACTGCCTCGTATTAACATTTGATGGTGGACTCTGGGTCATCTGAGGTCATGCAGCGGCAGGTGTGTACGTTCTACCATATGCATTCCTGCCTGAAAACAACGTTACTTTGTGTACAGTACTTGCCGAAACATCTTTATGCTGCAAAATTTGTTTGGTGTTATCGCCGGTGGACATAAATGCCTGGGCTATGGTTATGGCTTTGCTCAGTTTCGGTCTTTCAACAGTCAATAGTTTGCGAAGGATAACCTCATGGCCAATGCCAAGCACAAAAAAGTCTCCTTAGCATTTACTCCAGGAATCCATCGAATTCGCAATGTCCTGCAAGACGCCTTAGCTCGGCGACGTAGCTCGCCACTTTCTGGCCTTCAGACTGTTGACATGTGTAAACTCGATACCTTGGCATCCGAACGCTCTCCTTCGGATTTAGGTGCTCCCAGACCAGCGTACACAGTTCTTGATACGATTTGGTTGTTGGTTTCACCGGAGCTAGAATATTTTTCATGAGGCCATAGGTTGTTGCCCCGCAGACAGTGAGGAGGATCGCCCTTCATTTGGCAGCGTTCATACTCCCTTCCAGCTCGTTGGCCACGAAGTATTGGTTGAGTCACTCCACGAAAGCTTCCCAATCATCCCCTTCTGAGAAATTGTCCAGGATACCAGCAGTTCTCAGCATTCTCTGCATGGTTCGTTATCTCGTCGCCAGTTTTTATGTCTTGATTAAAGCAATGTGACTGAGTACAGTAGATGTGAGTAAGTGTGACCTTAGTCTCTTTATTTTAACTCCGCAGTACTGGTACAGCATGGGAGGCCAGCTTATATACAGTGCTCGCAAGGGATGCTGGGATCCCTTGGAACTTCAACAGATACGCCCTCTGGTGGCGGTAGAATGCTGTTTACATAGGGTTGCATACATAACAGAAAAGACCCAGGGGAAAAAACTCATGGGAATAGACGCAGGGAAAAAGACCCAGGGGAAAAGACCCAGAGAAAATGACGCAGGGGCAGTGACCCAGGGAAAATGACCCAGCGGAAAGGATCCATGGAAAAAGACCCAAAGGAAACGTGCCAGGAGAAAAGACCCAGGGATAGAGATGCTGGTTAAAAGTTCCGGGGAAAAGACCCAGGGGAAAAGATACTAGGAAAATGACACAGTTGTAAAGACTCATGGGAAAAGACGCAGGTGAAAAGACTCAGCGAAAAATCCCATGGATAAAGACCCTTGTGCAAAGAGCCAGGGCAAAAGACCCAGGGGAAAAGACCCAGGGGAAAAGACCCAGAGGAAAAGACCCAGGGCAAAAGACCCAGGGCAAAAGACCAAGGGAAAAAGACACAGGGAAAACGTCCCAGGGAAAAAGAGGCAGGGGGAAAAACCCTGTGAAAAAGACCCGGGGAAAAGATAATGGAAAAAAAAACCCAGGGAGAATAACCCAGGAGTAAAGATACTGGGAAAAAGACTCAGAGAAAAAGACCCAGGAGAAAAGACCCAGGGAAAATGACCCAAGGGAAAGACTCAAGGAAAAAGACCGAGGGGAAAAGTCTCAGGGAAGAAGACGCAGGGACAAAGACACAGGGGAAAAGATACTGGGAAAAGTGCCATGCGAAAAGAACCAGGGAAAAAGGCCCAGGGGAATAGACCCAGGGGAAAAGACCCAGGGGAAATGACAGAGGGAAAGAACCCAGGGTCAAAATTCCCAGGGGAAAAGTCTCAGGGAAGAAAAGCCAGGGAAAAAGATACAGGGGAGTGTTTAAACTAATATGGCAGGGGGATGGGAACCTATCCAGCGAGACAGGGCTAAGTAATACGGAGTCAGAAACAGATGGTAGAAAGGTAAAAAGCAATAGTGGAAGGCTGAGTAAACAAAGGCAAGAAACAAAAAGGGCTACACTACATCATAATTCTAAAAGGACAAAGGGTGTTAAAAAAAACAAGCCTGAAAGCTTTGTGTCTTAATGCAAGGAGTATCCATAACAAGGTGGATGAATTAACTGTGCAAATAGATGTTAACAGATATGATGTGATTGGGATTACAGAGACGTGGCTCCAGGATGATCAGGGCTGGGAACTCAACATACAGGGGTATTCAACATTCAGGAAGGATAGAATAAAAGGAAAAGGAGGTGGGGTAGCATTGCTGGTTAAAGAGGAGATTAATGCAATAGTTAGGAAGGACATTAGCTTGGATGATGTGGAATCTACATGGGTAGAGCTGCAGAACACCAAAGGGCAAAAAAAGTTAGTGGGAGTTGAGTACAGACCTCCAAACAGTAGCAGCGATGTTAGGGAGGGCATCAAACAAGAAATTAGGGGTGCATGCAATAAAGGTGCAGCTGTTATCATGGGTGACTTTAATATGCATATAGATTGGGCTAACCAAACTGGAAGCAATACAGTGGAAGAGGATTTCCTGGAGTGCATAAGGAATGGTTTTCGAGACCAATATGTCGAGGAACCAACTAGGGGGGAGGCCATCTTAGACTGGGTGTTGTGTACTGAGAGAGGATTAATTAGCAATCTCATTGTGCGAGGCCCCTTGGGGAAGAGTGACCATAATATGATGGAAATTTACATTAGGATGGAGAATTAAACAGTTAATTCAGAGACCATGGTCCAGTACTTAAAGAAGGGTAACTTTGAAGGTAGAGGCGTGAATTGGCTAGGTTAGATTGGCGAATGATACTTAAGGGGTTGACTGTAGATGGGCAAGGGCAGACATTTAGAGAACGCATGGATGAACTACAACAATTGTACATCCCTGTCTGGCATAAAAATAAAAAAGGGAAGGTGGCTCAACCGTGGCTATCAAGGGAAATCAGGAATAGTATTAAAGCCAAGGAAGTGGCATACAAATTGGCCAGAAATAGCAGTGAACCCGGGGACTGGGAGAAATTTAGAACTCAGTAGAGGAGGACAAAGGGTTTGATTAGGGCAGGGAAAATGGAGTACGTGAAGAAGCTTGCAGGGAACATTAAGGCGGACTGCAAAAGCTTCTATAGATATGTAAGGAGAAAAAGGTTAGTAAAGACAAACGTAGGTCCCCTGCAGTCAGAATCAGTGGAAGTCATAACGGGGAACAAAGAAATGGCAGACCAATTGAACAAGTACTTTGGTTCGGTATTCACGAAGGAAGACACAAACAACCTTCCAGATATAAAAGGGGTCAGAGGATCGAGTAAGAAGGAGGAATTGTGGGAAATCCTTATCAGTTGGGAAATTGTGTTGGGGAAATTGATGGGATTGAAGACCGATAAATCCCCAGGGCCTAATGGACTGCATACAGAGTACTCAAGGAGGTGGCCTTGGAAATAGCGGATGCATTGACAGTCATTTTCCAACATTCCATTGACTCTGGATCAATTACTATGGAGTGGAGGGTAGCCAATGTAACCCCACTTTTAAAAAAAGGAGGGAGAGAGAGAAAACAGGGAATTATAGACTGGTCAGCCTGACATCGGAAGTGGGTAAAATGATGGAATCAATTATTAAGGATGTCATAGCAGCGCATTTGGAAAGAGATGACATGATAGGTCCAAGTCAGCATGGATTTGTGAAAGGGAAATCATGCTTGACAAATCTTCTGGAATTTTTTGAGAATGTTTCCAGTAGAGTGGACAAGGGAGAACCAGTTGATGTGGTGCATTTGGACTTTCAGAAGGGTTTCGACAAGGTCCCACACAAAAGATTAATGTGCAAAGTTAAAGCACATGGGATTGGGGGTAGTGTGTGCTGACGTGGATTGAGAATTGGTTGGCAGACAGGAAGCAAAGAGTAGGAGTAAATGGATACTTTTCAGAATGGCAGGCAGTGACTAGTGGGGTACCGCAAGGTTTTGTGCTGGGGCCCCAGCTGTTTACACTGTACATTAATGATTTAGATGAGGGGATTAAATGCAGTATCTTCAAATTTGCAGATGACACTAAGTTGGGTGGCAGTGTGATCTGCGAGGAGGATGCTATGAGGCTGCAGAGTGACTTGGATAGGTTAGGTGAGTGGGCAAATGCATGGCAGATGAAGTATAATGTGGATAAATGTGAGGTTATCCACTTTGGTGGTAAAAACAGAGCGACAGACTATTATCTGAATGGTGACAGATTAGGAAAAGGGGAGGTGCAACGAGACCTGGGTGTCATGGTACATCAGTCATTGAAGGTTGGCATGCAGGTATAGCAGGAGGTTAAGAAAGCAAATGGCATGTTGGCCTTCATAGCGAGGTGATTTGAGTACAGGGGCAGGGAGGTGTTGCTACAGTTGTACAGGGCCTTAGTGAGGCCACACCTGGAATATTGTGTACAGTTTTGGTCTCCTAACTTGAGGAAGGACATTCTTGCTATTGAGGGAGTGCAGCGAAGGTTCACCAGACTGATTCCCGGGATGGCGGGACTGACCTATCAAGAAAGACTGGATCAACTGGGCTTATATTCACTGGAGTTCAGAAGAATGAGAGGGGATCTCATAGAAACGTTTAAAATTCTGACGGGTTTAGACAGGTTAGATGCAGGAAGAATGTTCCCAATGTTGGGGAAGTCCAGAACCAGGGGTCACAGTCTAAGGATAAGGGGTAAGCCATTTAGGACCGAGATGAGGAGAAACCTATTCACCCAGAGAGTGGTGAACCTGTGGAATTCTCTACCACAGGAAGTTGTTGAGGCCAATTCAATAAATATATTCAAAAAGGAGTTAGATGTAGTCGTTACTACTAGCGGGATCAAGGGGTAAGGCGAGAAAGCAGGAATGGGGTACTGAAGTTGCATGTTCAGCCATGAACTCATTGAATGGCAGTGCAGGCTCGAAGGGCCGAATAGCCTACTCCTGCACCTATTTTCTATGTTTCTATGTCTCTATGTTTCTACCCAGTGGAAAAGACCCAGGAGAAAAGACACAGGGAAAATGACCCAGGAGAAAATATATTGGGAAAAATACACAGGGGAAAAGACTCGGGGTAAACACCCAGGGGAAAAGATCCAGGGGAAAAGACCCAGGGAAAAAAACTCAGGGGCAAAGACTTAGATGAAAAGACTCAGGGGAATAGACTCAGGGGAAAGATCCCATTGATAAAGTCCCAGGTGAAACATCCAGGGGAAGAGATAACGTGAATAGACCCAGGGGCAAAGACCCAGGAGAAAAAGCCCTGGGGATAAGACGCAGGGAAAATGTCACAGGGAAAAAGACGCATCTTGGTCCTAAATGGTTTACCCCTTACCCTTAGACTGTGACCCCGGCTCTGGACTTCCCCAACATCGGGAACATTCTTCCTGCATCTAACCTGTCCAATCCCGTCAGAATTTTATATGTTTCTATGAGATCCCCTCTCATTCTTCTTAATACCAGTGAATATTAGCCTAGTCGATCCAGTCTTTCTTCATATGTCAGTCCTGCCATCCGGGAATCAGTCTGGTGAACCTTTGCTGCTCTCCCTCTATAGCAAGAATGTCCTTCCTCAGTTTAAGAGACCAAAACTGTGCACAATATTCAAGGTGTGACCTCACCAAGGCCCTGTACAACTGCAGTAACACCTCCCTGCTCCTATACTCAAATCCCCTCGCTATGAAGGCCAACATGCCATTTGCTTTCTTAACCGCCTGCTGTACCTGCATGCCAACTTTCAATGACTGATGTACCATGACACCCAGGTCTCGTTGCACCTCCACTTTTCCTAATCTGTCACCATTCAGATAATATTCTGCCTTCCTGTTTTTGCTACCAAAGTGGATAACCTCACATTTATCTACATTATGCTGCATCTGCCATGCATTTGCCCACTCCCCTAACCTGTCCAAGTCACTCTGCAGCCTCTTAGCATCCTCCGCACAGCTCACACCGCCACCCAGCTTAGTATCATCTGCAAACTTGGAGATATTACATTCAATTCCTTTGTCTAAATCATTAATGTATATTGTAAATAGCTGGGGTCCCAGCACTGAACCTTGCAGTACCCCACTAGTCACTGCCTGCCATTCTGAAAAGGAACTGTTTATTCCTACTCTTTGCTTCCTGTCTGCCAACAGTTCTCTCTCCATGTCAATACATTACCCCCAATACCATGTGCTTTAATTTTGCACACTAATCTCTTGTGTGGGACCTTGTCAAAAACCTTTTGAAAGTCCAAATACACCACACCCACTCATTCTCCCTTGTCCACTCTACTGGTTACCTCCTCAAAAAATTCTAAAAGATTTGTCAAGCATGATTTCCCTTTCACAAAGCCATGCTGACTTGGACCGATCCTGTCACTGCGCTGCTATTTCATCTTTAATAATTGATTCCAACATTTTCTCCACTACTGATGTCAGGCTAACCGGTCTATAATTACCCGTTTTCTCTCTCCGTCCTTTTTAAAAAAGTGTGGTTACATTAGCTACCCTCCATTCCATAGGAACTGATCCAGAGTTGATAGAATGTTGGAAAATGACCACCAATGCATCCACTATTTCTCGGGCCACTTCCTTAAGCACTCTGGGATGCAGACTATCAGGCCCTGGGGATTTATCGGCCTTCAATCCCATCAATTTCGCTAACACTATTTCCTGATTAATAAGGATTTCCTTCAGTTCAACCTCCTCGCTAGATCCTCGGTCCCCTGGTATTTCCGGAAGGTTATTTGTGTCTTTCTTAGTGAATACAGAACCAAAGTATTTGTTCAATTGATCTGCCATTTATTTGTTCCCCATTATAAATTCACCTGATTCTGACTGCATGGGACCTACATTTGTCTTCACTATCTTTTTTATCTGCACATATCTATAGAAGCTTTTGCAGTCAGTTTTTAGGTTCCCTGCAAGCTTACTCTCAAAGTCTATTTTCCCCCCTAGTTAAACACTTTGTCCTCCTCTGCTGAATTCTAAAATTCTCCCAGTCCTCAGGTTTGCTTCTTTTTCTGGCCAATTTATATGCCTCTTCCTTGGATTTAACACTTTCCCTAGTTTCCCTTGTTAGCCACGGTTCAGCCACCTTCCCCGTTTTATTTTTATGCCAGACAGGGATGTACAATCGTTGAAGTTCATCCATGTGATCTTTAAATGTCTGCCATTGCCTATCCACCGTCAACCCTTTAAATATCATTCGCCAGTCTAACCTAGCTAATTCACACCTCATACCATCGAAGTTATCTTTCTTGAAGTTCAGGACCCTAGTCTCTGAATTAATTGTGTCACTCTCCATCTTAATGAAGAATTCTACCATATTATGGTCACTCTTCCCCAAGGGGCCCCGCACAACCAGATTGCTAATTAATCCTCTCTCATTACACACCACCCAGTCTAGGATGTCCAGCTCTCTAGTTGGTTCCTCAACATATTGGTCGAGAAAACCATCCCTTATACACACCTGGAAATCCTCCTCCACCATAGTGCTACCAGTTTGGTTAGCCCAATCTATATGCATATTAAAGTCACCCATGATAACTGCTGTACCTTTATTACACGCATCCCTAATTTCCTGTTTGATAGCATCCCCAACCTCACTACTACTGTTTTGTCATCTGTACACAACTCCCATGAGCGTTTTCTGCCCTTTGGTGTTCCGCAGCTCTATCCCATACAGATTCCACATAATCCAAACTAATGTCCTTCCTTACTATTGCGTTAATCTCCCCTTTAACCAGCAAGGCTAACCCGTCTACTTTTCTTTTCTGTCTATTCTTCCTGAATATTGAATACCTCTGGGTGTTGAGTTCCCAGCCTTGGTCATCCTGGAGCCATGTCTCCGTAATGCCAATTACATCATATCCGTTAACAGCTATCGGCACAGTTAATTCATCCACCTCATTACGAATGCTCCTTGCATTGAGACACAGAGCATTCAGGTTGTTTTTTTTAACGCACTTTTTCCTTTTAGAATAATGTTGTAATGTGGCCTTTTTTGATTTTTGCCTTGTGTTTCTCTGCCCTCCACATTTCCTTATCTCCTTTCTATCTTTTGCTTTTGCCCCCATTTTACTTCCATCTGCCTCCCTGCATAGATTCCCATCCCCCTGCCATATTAGTTCAAACCCTTCCCAGCAGCTCTAGCACACACTGCCCCCAGGACATTAGTCCTGGTCCTGCCCAGGTGCAGACCGTTCGGTTTGTACTGGTCCCACCTCCCCCAGAAGCGGTTCCAATGTCCCAGGAATTTGAATCCCTCCCCCTTGCACCATTTCTCTAGCCACGTATTCATCTGCACTATCCTGCTATTTCTACACCGACTGCCTGAACTCCTGGCCTTTTATAGGCCTCGATCCTCGAATTCACACTGTTCCTGACTGCTGTCTCTCAGGGGAAAAGAGCCAGGGGAAAAGAGCCAGGTGAAAAGACCCAGGGGAAATGAGCCAGGGGAAAAGATCCAGGGGAAAAGATCCAGGGGAAAAGACCCCGGCACAAAACTCAGGGAAGAAGACCCAGGGGAAAAGACGTAGATGAAAAGAATCAGCAGAAAAGAGACAGGGAAAAGACCCAGAGCAAAAGACACAGGAGGAAAAGACCCAGGGAAAAAGACCCAGGGGAAAAGACTCAGGGAAGAAGACCCAGGGGAAAGACTTAGATGAAAAGACTCAGGGGAAAAGACCCAGGAAAAAAGACTCAGCGGAAAAGACCCAGGGAAAAGGACCCAGGGGCAAAGACATGGATGAAAATACTCGGGGGAAGAGACTCAGTGGAAAGATCCAATGGATAAAGACCCAGGTAAAAAGACCCAAGGGAAAAGACCCAGGTTCAAAGACTCAGTAGAAAAGGCCCTGAGAATAAGACACAGGGTAAGTGTCACAGGGAAAAGGACGCAGGGGGAAAGTCCCAGTGAAAAAGACCTGGGGAAAAGACTCAGGGAAAAAGATTCTGGGGCGAAAGACCCAGGAAAAAAGACTCAGGGGAAAAGGACACAGGGAAAGTGACTCAGGGGAAAAAGACCCAGAGGAAACATGCCAGGAGAAAAGACCCAGGAAAAATGACCCAGTGGTAAAGACCCAGGGGAACAGACCCAGGGGAAAAGACTCAGGGAAAAAGTCCCATGGAAAAAGATCCAGAGGAAAAACGCCAGGGGAAAAGACCCAGTGGAAAGATTCAGATGTAAAGACTCAAGGGTAAAGACCCAGGGTAAAAGATTCAGGGGTAAAAGTCCCATGGGAAAAGACCCAGGGGAAATGGTAATGGAAAAGAAACCCAGGGAAAAAGACCCCGGGAAAAAGATCCTGGGAAAAAGACCCAGGGGAAAAGACCTAGGAGAAAAGATACTTGGAAAAGACTCATGGGAAAAGACCCAGGGAAAAAACACCTTGGAAAAACAGAGCCAAGGGAAAAGACCAAGGAGAAAAGGCTCAAGGAAAAAGACCCAGGGGAGAAGACCCAGGGGTAAAGACTAAGCAAAAATGACTCATGGAAAAAGACCCAGGGGAAATGAGCCAGGAGAATAGACCCAGGGAAAAGACTTAGGGAAGAAGTCCAGGGGAAAGACTTAGATGAAAAGACTCAGGGGAAAAAACTCAGGAAAAAAAACAGGAAAAAATACCCAGAGGAAAAGATAATGGGAAAAAGACCCAAGAGAAAATACTCAGGGGAAAAGATAATGGGAAAAAGACCCAAGGGAAAATACTCAGGGGAAAAGACTCAGGGGAAACGACCCAGGGGAAAAGACTTCGATGAAAAGGTTCTGGGGAAAAGAGACAGGGAGAAAGATCCAGGAAATAAGACTCAGGCGAAAACTCACAGGGAAAAAGAGCCAGGGGAAAAACCCTTGGGAAAAGGTAATGGGAAAAAGACCCAGCGAAAAAGACCCAGGGGGAAAATGTTATGTATTTAACCCCTTGTAACCTTGTAACCTGCATCACATCTGTCCACCAGAGGGCCTATCTATTGGAATCCCGAGGGATCCCAGCATCCCTTGGGAGCACGTTATATGAGCAGGCCACCCGCGAGGTAACTGCACTCTGGAACTACAATAAAGGAGCTAAGGTCACACTTGCTCATTACACACAGTCTGACCATTTATTATGAGTATAACAATTGGCGATGAGGTAATGAACCGCACGAAAATACAGAGTACAGTCGGTATCCTGGAGAAGTTCTCAGAGGAGGACAATTGGGAGGCCTTCATGGAGAGACTCGATCAATACTTTGTGGCCAACGAGCTGGAAGGGGACGAGAACCGACCAAAAGAAGGGCGATCCTCCTAACTGTCTGTGGGGCAACAACCTATGGTCTCATGAAGAATCTCCTGGCCCTGGCTAACCCAACAGAGAAATCCTACGAAGAACTGTGTACGCTGGTCCGGGAGCACCTAAATCCTAAGGAAAGTGTTTTGATGGCGAGATATCAGTTCTACACGTGTCAACGATCGGAGGGCCAGGAAATGGCGAGCTACGTCGCCGAACTAAGGCGCCTCGTAGGACATTGTGAGATTGAGGGATTCCTGGAACAAATGCTCAGAGACTTTTCTGTACTGGGCATCGGACATGAGACAATCCTTCGCAAACTGTTGACTGTAGAAACTCCGAATCTGAGTAAAGGAACGATAGCCCAGGCATTTATGTCCAGCAGCGACAACACCAAGCAGATTTCGCAGAACAAAGAAGTTTCGAGCAGTACTGTACATAAAGTAACGTCGGTTTTAAGCAGAAATGTACAGGGCAGAATATACACGCCGGCTGCTGGGGCCCGACCTCAATTGACCCAGAGTCTGCCATCATCTATTAATGAGAGACAATTAACACCCCCCTATTGGCGCTGTGGGGTGATCATTGACCCCATCAATGCCGCTTTAAGCACTATGCGTGCAATGGCTGCAGAACAATGGGACACCTCCAACGAATGTGCAGGCGAGCTGCAAACCCTGCGAACCACCATGTTGCAGAGGAAGATCGGTCCACAGTGGATCAGAGGGAATTGGAAACTCGTACGGAGGAGGCAGAGGTGTATGGGGTACACACATTCACGACGAAATGTCCACCAGTAATGTTGAAAGTTGAACTGAATGGTATTCCAGTATCTATGGAGCTCGACATGGGGCAAGTCAGTCCACAATGAGTAAAACGGCCTTCGACGGGCTGTGGGGAAAGAAGGCACATATGCCCAAGCTCAGCCCCATTCCCACGAAACTAAGGACTTATACAATGGAACTAATCTGAAGTCAAAGTCTCCTATGATGGAGCAGTACACGAACTCCCGCTGTGGATTGTGCCAGAAGCTGATGGGGAAAATCCATCCAAGTGCACTTGGACGACATCCAAGTGCTCTCGTCAGTTGACGATGCCGCATGCACCCAGGTTCTAAGCAAATTCCCTTCGTTATTTGAGCCAGGAATTTGGAAGTTTCTCGGGGGGCGAAAGTGCAGATCCATTTGGTTCCCGGTACGCGACCCATCCACCACAAGGCTCGGGCGGGACTTCACTTGGTGCGTGAAAAAATGGAAATTGAGCTGAACAGGCTGCAACATGAAGGCATCATCGCGTTCAACGACTGGGCCAGTCCGATTGTTCCGGTACTCAAAGAAGACGGTACAGTTAGAATTTGCGGAGACCATAAAGTAACGATTAACAGTTTTTCACTGCAGGACCAGTACCTGCTACCCAAGGCAGACGACCTATTTGTGACCCTGCCTGAAGTGAAGACATTCACCAAGCTGGACCTGACCTCGGCCTACAGGACGCAGGAGCTGGAGGAGTCTTCAAAAGGCCTCACCTCCATCAACACACACAAAGGTCTGTTTATTTACAACCGCTGCCCGTTCGGGATTCGGTCGGCTGCAGCGATCTTCAGCGGAACATGGAGAGCCTGCTAAAGTCAGTTCCTTGTACAGTGGTCTTCCAGGACGACATATTGGTTACAGGTCAGGACACCATGGAGCGCTTGAAGAACCTGGAGGAGGTTCTTAGTCGGTTGGATCGAGTGGGGCTCAGGTTGAAATGCTCGAAGTGTGTTTTCCTGGCACAGGACATCGAATTCTTAGGAAGGAAAATGGCAGCAGACAGCATCAGACCCACCGACGGAGGCCATCAAGAACGCGCCGCGACCATGGAACATGATGGAGCTGCGATTGTTCCTGGGACTCCTTAACTACTTCAGTAATTTCCTACCTGGGTTAAGCACCCTGCTGGAACCCTTACATGTGCTACTGCGCAAGGGAGTCGACTGGGTATGGGGGAATTCACAAGAGGCTGCCTTTAAGAAAGCCATCAATTTACTGTGTTCTAACAAACTGCTTGTCCTGTCCAACCCTTGTAAACGATTAGTGTTAGCATGTAATGCGTCGTCATACGGGGTCGGGTGTGTGTTACAACAGGCTAATGAATCGGGAATATTGCAACCAGTTGCGTATGCATCCAGGAGTTTGTCCAAGGCCGAAAGGGCCTACAGCATGGTTGAAAAAGAGGCTCTGGTGTGCGTTTACGGGGGAAAAAAAATGCACCAGTATCTGTTTGGCCTCAAGTTCGAGCTTGAAACAGACCACAAGCCGCTCATATTGTTGTTCTCTGAGAGCAAAGGGATTAATACCAAAGCCTCTGCCCGCATCCAAAGATGGGTGCTCACGCTGTCGGCACACAACTATGTAATCCGCCACAGACTGGGCACAGAGAACTGTGCAGATGCTCTCAGTCAGCTACCAGTGCCCACCACCGGGGTGGAAATGGCACAGACAGCGGACTTGCTTATGGTCATGGAGACAATTGAGAACGAGAAATCCCCTGTTACGGCCCATCAGATCAGGACCTGGACCAGCCAGGATCCTTTACTGTCCTTGGTAAAAAACTGTGTCCTCCATGGGAGCTGGTCTAGTGTCCCAGTGGAGATGCATGAAGCGATTAAGCCATTCCACAGACGCAAAGATGAACTGTCCCTGCAGACGGACTTTCTTTTATGGGGCAATTGTATGGTCTTGCCCAAGAAAGGCAGAGACACATTCATTTGCGAACTGCACCCAGGCATCGTGATGATGAAAGCCATAGCCAGATCCCACGTGTGGTGGCCTGGCATCGACTCAGATTTAGAGTCATGTGTATGCCAGTGCAACACTTTCTCTCAGTTGGGCAATGCACCCAGAGAGGCACCGCTAAGTTTATGGTCCTGGCCACCCAAACCGTGGTCGAGGATCCATGTAGACTATGCGGGCCCATTTCTAGGCAAAATGTTTTTGTTTGTCGTGGATGCTTACTCAAAGTGGATTGAATGTGCAATAATGTCTGTAAATACGTCCACGGCCACCATTGAAAGTCTACGAGCCATGTTTGCCACGCACGGCCTGCCTGATGTCCCAGTCAGCGACAATGGGCCGTGCTTCACCAGTGCAGAATTCAAAGAATTCATGACCTGCAATGGGATCAAACATGTCACATCTGCGCCGTTCAAGCCCGCATCCAACGGCCAAGCAGAACGGGCAGTTCAGACCATCAAGCAAGTCTTGAAGCGCATGTCGGAAGGCTCCCTGCAGACCCGGTTGTCCCGAGTACTGCTCAGTTACCGTACCAGATCCCACTCACTCACCGGGGTTCCCCCAGCCGAGCTGCTCATGAAAAGGGCGCTTAAAACAAGGCTCTCTCTGGTCCATCCTGATCTACATGATCACGTGGAGGACAGGCGGCATCAACAAAGTGTGTACTATGACCGCGCAAATTTGTCACGCAATATTGAGATCAATAATCCTGTGTTTTTGCTCAATTATGGACATGGTCCCAAATGATTCGCTGGCATGGTCACGGCCAAAGAGGGGAGTAGTGTATTTCAGGTCAAACTGACCAATGGACAAACATACAGAAAACACTTGGACCAAATTAAACTACGGTTCACCAAACAGCTACGTACAACCTGAAGAGAACACCACCAACTTTGACATTCCAACACACACACAAGTGGCAACTGACATCACAGTTAACCACGAAACAGAACTCATCACCCCCAGCAGCCCAGCAAGGCCAACTGCTCAAAAGCCCAATGAAGAACTGACCAACCCAACCACACCAACATTTATACCGAGACGATCGACAAGACAGCGCAAAGCCTCAGATTGTCTCACCTTGTAAATAAGTGTACTGTTGACTTCACGGGGGAGTGATGTTATTTATTTAACCCCTTGTAACCTTGTAACCTGCATCACACCTGTCCACCAGAGAGCCTATCTTTTGGAGTCCCAAGGGATCCCTGCATCCCTTGGGAGCACAGTATATAAGCAGGCCACCCACTAGGAACCTGCACTCTGGAACTACAATAAAGGAGCTAATGATCACATTTGGTCATTACACACAAGACTCGGTCTAGCCATTTATTGTATTTATAACAGAAAAGATTTAGGGGAAAAGACCCAGAGGAAAAATACCCAGTGGAAAAGATAATGGTAAAAAGACCCAGCAAAAAGGCCCAGGGGAATAGACCCAGGGAAAATGACCGAGAGGAAAAGATACTGGGAAAAGGACCCAGGGAAAAAGACCTGGGGGAAAAGATGCAGGGGAAAAGACACAGGGGAAAAGACAAAGTGATAAGACACAGGGGAAAAGACCCAGGGAAACCGTCCCAGGGAAAAAGAGCCAGGGGGAAAGACCCTGTGAAAAAGACCAGGGGAAAAGATAATGGAAAAAAGACACAGGGAAATGACCCAGGGAAAAGGACGCAGGCAAAAAGACCCAGGGGAAAATGTAATGGAAAAAAAAACAGGGAGAATGAACCAGGGAAAAGACCCAGGGGAAAAGACCCAGGAAAAAAGACCCAGGGGATCAGATCCTGGGTAAAAGACCCAGGGAAAAAGAGACAGGGGATCAGATCCTGGGTAAAAGACCCAGGGGAAAAGACATAGTGAAAAGACCCAGGGGAAAAGATCCAGGAGAAAAGGCCCTGGGGATAAGACACAGGGAAAATGTCCCAGGGAAACAGATACAGGGGGAAAAACCCAGTGAAAAAGTGCCAGGAAATGACCAAGGGAAAAGAGCCAGCGAGAATGACCCAGTGGAAATGACCCAGGGAAAAAGACCCAGGGGAAAAGGTAATGGAAAAAAAAATGGGAAAAAGAACCAGGGGAAAAGATCCATGCAAAAAGACCCAGGGGATCAGACCCAGGGGAAAAGAACTAGGGGAAAAGACCCAGGGTAAATGACCCAGGGGGAAAGACCCAGGATAAAAGACCGAGGGAAAAAGACCCAGGGAAAAAGATACTGGGAAAAAGTTCATGGGAAAAGACCCAGGGGAAAAGACGCAGGGAAAACGTCCCAGGAAAAAAGGAACCAGGGAAAAGACTCAGCGGAAAAGTGTCAGGGGAAAGGTCCCATGGAAAAAGACCAAGGTGAAAAGACCCAGGGGAAAAGACCCAGGGGAAAAGACCCAGGAGAAAAGACCCAGGGGAAAAGACCCAGGGGAAAAGACCCAGGAGAAAAGGCCTTGGGGATAAGACACAGGGAAAACGTCCCATAGAAAAAGACAGAGGGAGAAAGACCCAGTGAAAAAGTGCTGGGAAATGACCCAGAGGAAAAGACCCAAGGGATAAGATCCAGAGGAAATGACCCAGGGGAAAAGAGCCAGGGAAAAGAGCCAGGAGAAATGGGTCTGACAAAAAAGACCGGGGGAAAAGGGCCAGGGGAAAAGACCAAGGGGAAAAGACCCAGGGAGAATGACCATGGGGAAATGACCCAGGGGAAAAGATAATAGAACAAAAAAAAAAATACGCAGGAGAAAAGATCCATGGGAAAAGACCCAAGAAAAAAAACTCAAGAGAAAAGACACAGGGGAAAGACCCAGAGGAAACGTGCCAGGAGAAAAGACCCAGGGAGAATGACCAGGGGAAAAGATATTGGGAAAATGACCCAGGGGGAAAGACTCATAGACACATAGAAACATAGAAAATAGGTGCAGGAGTAGGCCATTCGGCCCTTCGAGCCTGCATCCCCATTCAATATGATCATGGCTGATCATTCAACCTTAATCCTGCTTTCTCTCCATACTCCTTGATCCCTTTAACCATAACTCCCTTTTGAATATATCTAACGAACTGGCCTCAACAACATTCTATGGTAGAGAATTCCACATGCTCACAACTCTCTGAGTGAAGAAGTTTCTCCTCATCTTGGTCCTAAATGGCTTACCCCTTATCCTTAGTCTGTGACCCCTGATTCTGGACTTCCCCAACATCGGGAACATTCTTCCTGCATCTAACCTGTCCAATCCCGTCAGAATCTTATATGTTTCTATGAGATCCTCTCTCATTATTCTAAATTCCATTGAATATAAGCCGAGTCGATACAGTCTTTCTTCATATGTCAGTCCTGCCATCCCTGGAATCAGCCTGGTGAACCTTCGCTGCACTCCTTCAATAGCAAGAATGTCCTTCCTCAGATTAGGAGACCAAAACTGTACACAATATTCAAGGTGTGGCCTCACCAAGGCCCTGTACAACTGCAGTAAGACATCCCTGCTCCTATACTCAAACCCTCTCGCTATGAAGGCCAACATGTCATTTGCCTTCTTCACCGCCTGCTGTACCTGTATGCCAACTTTGAATGCCTGATGTACCATGACATCCAGGTCTCGTTGCACCTCCCCTTTTACTAATCTGTCACCATTCAGATAATAATCTGCCTTCCTGTTTTTACCACCAAAGTGGATAACCTCACATTTATTTACATTATACCGCATCTGCCATGCATTTGCCCACTCACCAAACCTGTCCAAATCACCCTGCAGTCTCTTAGCATCATCCTCACCACTCACACTGCCACCCAGTTTAGTGCAAACTTGGAGATATTACATTCAATTCCTTCGTGTAAATCATTAATGTATATTTTAAATAGCTCGGGTCCCAGCACTGAACCTTGTGGTACCTCACTAGTCACTGCCTGCCATTCTGAAAAGGACCCGTTTATTCTTACTCTTTGCTTCCTGTCTGCCAACCAGTCCTCTATCCACGTCAATACATTACCCCCAATACCATGTGCTTTGATTTTGCACACTAATCTCTTGTGTGGGATCTTGTCAAAAGCCTTTTGAAAGTCTAAATACACCACATCCACTTGCTCCCCCTTGTCCATTCGACGAGTTACATCCTCAAAAAATTCTAGAAGATTTGTCAAGCATGATTTCCCTTTCATAAATCCATGCTGACTTGGACCGATCCTGTCACTGCTTTCAAAATGTGCTGCTATTTCATCTTCAATAATTGATTTCAACATTTTCCCCACCACCAATGTCAGGCTGACCGGTCTATAATTCCTTATATTCTCTCTCCCTCCTTTTTTAAAAAGTGGGGCTACATTAGCTACCCTCCAGTCCATAGGAACTGATCCAGAGTCAATAGAATGTTGGAAAATGACCACCAATGCATCCACTATTTCTCGGGCCACTTCCTTAAGTACTCTGGGATGCAGACGATCAGGCCCTGGGAATTTATTGGCCTTCAATCCCATCAATTTTCCTAACACAATTTGCTGACTAATACGGATTTCCTTTAGTTACTCCTTCTCGCTAGACCCTCAGTCTCCTAGTATTTCCGGAAGGTTATTTGTGTCTTCTTTAGTGAAGACAGAACCAAAGTATTTGTTCAATTGGTCTGCCATTTCTTTGTTCCCCATTATAAATTCAACTGATTCTGACTTTAAGGGACCCACATTTGTCTTCACTAATCTTTTTCTCTTCACGTATCTGTAGAAGCTTTCACAGTCAGTTTTTATGTTCCCTGAAAGCTTACTCTCATATTCTATATTCCGCCTCCTAACTAAACCCTTTGTCCTCCTCTGCTGAATTCTAAATTTCTCCCAGTCCTCAGGTTTGCTTCTTTTTTTGACCAATTTATATGTCTCTTCCTTGGATTTAACACTATCCATAATTTTCTTGTAAGCCACAGTTGAGCCACCTTCCCCATTTTATTTTTACTCCAGACAGGGTTGTACAATTGTTGAAGTTCATCCATGTGATCTTTAAATATCTGCCATTGCCTATCCACCATCAAACCTCGAAGTATCATTCGCCAGTCTATCCTATCCAATTCACGTCTCACACCATCGAAGTTACCTTTCTTTAAGTTCAGGACCCAGGGGAAAAGTCTCAGGGAAGTAGAGCCAGGGGAAAGACTCAGCTGAAAAGTCTCATGGAAAAAGACCCAGGGGAATAGACACTGGGAAAAAGTGGCATGGGAAAAGATCCAGGGGAAAAGGCCCAGGTGAAAAGAATCTGCGAAAACGTCCCAGGGAAAAAGACGCAGGGGGAAAGACCCATTGAAAAAGACACAGGGGAAAAGATCAAGGGGAAAACACCCGTGGAAAATACTCATGGGAAGAAGACCCAGAGGAAAAGACTCAGGGGAAAAGACCCAGGAGAAAAGACCCAGGGGATGGTTCTATGGAAAAAGATCCAGGTGAAAAGACCCAGGGGAAAAGACCCAGGGGAAGGTACTATGGAAAAAGACCCAGGTTAAAAGACCCAGGGGAAAAGACCCAGGGGAAGGTCCTATGGAAAAAGACCCAGGTGAAAAGACCCAGATGAAAAGACCCAGGGGAAAAGACCTAGGGGAAAAGGCCCTGGGGATAAGACGCAGGGAAAATCACCCAGGGAAAATGTCCCGGGGAAAAGATATTGGGAAAAAGACACAGTGAAAAAGATCCAGTGGAAAAGACCCAGAGGACAGTCCTATCGAAAAAGACCCAGGTGAAAAGTCCCATGAGAAAAGACCCAGGGGAAAAGACTCAGTGTATAAAGTCCTTAATCTACAGCATCAAACCACATGAGGCACATTCCAGGGACAAGGCCACTCTGTGACCTTAACTCTTTATTACAGGACTCCAGAAGTGATGACCCTGCATGGGACCTCCCTTTATATATCTGTATGATCAGGTAAGGAGTGTCTCCCACAAGTTCACCCCTTGTGATCAAGGTGTGCATCTGAGTTGAGTGTATAGAGTAATACAGTGGTGTTACATTGTAGTTACAAACATGACATCACCTTCCCCACCCAAAGTCTTATTGGGATCATAGGTTTAGTCTTTCTGGTGGGCCACGCTCCAAGTGGAGCGCTGCATTTGGAGCTCTGGTTGTTGGACACTGATGTAAGTGTCTGTCACCTGTGGTGATTCCGGCCTGTCCGGGCTGACTACAGGGACTGTGCATTCTTCTGATTGCTCTTGTTGCTTGTTCACTGGTGATAGTGTGAGCTCCATCTCATGGTCTTCTTCAGGTTCCTCCGTGTCATTGCTGAACCTTTTTTTTACTTGGTCCAGATGCTTACGGCATATCTGGCCATTGTTGAGTTTTACCACAATGAACCTATTCCCTTCTTTGTCAATTATGGTCCCCTCGAGCCATTTGGGCCCCATGGCGTGATTGAGGACGAATACAGGATCATTTATTTCTATACATCTCCCCCTCGAATTATGGTCATGGTACTCGTTTTCTGCCTTACGCTTGCCCTCAACTATGTCGGTCAGGACTGGGTGAATGAGGGACAACTGAGTTTTGAGTGTCCGTTTCATGAGTAGCTCTGCAGGCGGGTCCCCCGTGAGCAATTGCGGGCGGGACCTATAGGCCAGCAGGAGGCGCGATAGGTGCATTGTAGGGAGGGTCCTTGAATCCTGAGCATCCCTTGCTTAACGATTTTGACTGCACGTTCCGCCTGGCCATTGGAGGCCGGCTTGAACAGCGCAGTCCTGATGTGGTTGATGCCATTGCCTGACATGAACTCTCGGAATTCATAACTTGTGAAACACGGGCCATTATCATTAACCAGCATGTCCGGCAAGCCATGGATAGCGAAGATCGCACATAGGCTTTCCACGGTGATGGATGACGTGCATGAATTCAGGATAATGCGCTCGATCCATTTCGAGTACGCATCTACAATGATAAGGAACGTCTTCCCCATGAACGGGCCCGCATAGTCAACATGAATGCGTGACCATGGCTTGGTGGGCCAGGGCCACGGGCTGAGTGGGGCCTCCCTGGCGGCATTGCTCAGCTGGGCACATGTCGTGCACCTGCGGACACAGTGTTCCAGGTCTGAGTCAATTCCGGGCCACCACACATGTGACCGGGCAATGGCCTTCATTAGCACGATGCCTGGGTGCTCGCTGTGGATTTCCCTGATGAACGCCTCCCTGCCCTTCTGGGGCATGACTACCCGGGCTGCCCCATAGTAGGCAGTCACCTTGGATGGAGAGCTCATCCATCCATCTGTGGAACGGTCTGACCTCCTCAGGGCATGCTCCGTGTGCGGGCGCCCAATCCCCAGTCAGGACACATTTCTTAATCAGGGATAGGAGGGGTTCCCTGTTTGTCCAGATTTTGATCTGGTGGGTTGTGCTGGGGGAGCCTGCACTGTCGAAGGCATCGACAGCCATGACCATCTCAGCGCTTTGCTCAGCTGCCCCCTCGGTGGTGGCCAGTGGGAGCCTGCTGAGCGCGTCAGCGCAATTTTCAGTGCTGGACCGGTGCCGTATGGTGTAGTCATAAGCAGCCAGTGTGAGAGCCCATCGCTGTATGCGAGCTGACGCGTTGGCATTGACAGCCTTGCTGTCTGACAACAGGGATGTGAGCGGCTTATGGTCCGTCATTAATTCAAACTTTCTACCAAAGAGGTACTGATGCATTTTCTTTACACCATAGACACATGCAAGCGCTTGCTTCTCAACCATCCCATATCCCTGTTCTATTTGAGAGAGCGTCCTGGAGGTATAAGCAACAGGTTGCAGCTGACCCTCAGCATTACCCTGCTGCAACATGCACCCAACCCCATAGGATGATGCATCACATGTCAGAACTAAACTTTTGCAAGGGTCGTACAGGGTCAACAGCTTGTTTGAACACAGTAGGTTTTGCGCCCAATCAAAAGCCCGTTCCTGACACTCCCCCCAAAACCAATCGCAACCCTTACGCAGGAGCACGTGTAGCGGCTCCAATAACGTGCTCAAGTTTGGCAGAAAGTTCCCAATAGTTCAACGGTCCCAGGAATGAACGCAACTCCGATGAGTTGCAGGGCCTGGGTGCTCGTCGAATCGCTTCTGTTTTGGATTCGGTGGGCCGAATCCCATCTGCAGCAACCCTCCTGCACAGAAACTCAACCTCGGGAGCTAAGAACATGCATTTAGACTTCTTGAGTCGCAGGCCTACCCAGTCCAGTCGGTGTAGCACATCCTCCAGGTTGTGGAGGTATTCCTCGGTTTCTCGACCCGTGATGAGGATGTCGTCCTGGAATACGATCGTTCCAGGGATGGATTTAAGCAGGCTTTCCATGTTTTGTTGAAAAATCGCGGCCGCTGATCGAATGCCGAACGGGCACCTGTTATACGCAAACAGTCCCTTGTGCGTGGTGATGGTGGTCAGTCGTTTGGATTCGTCGGCCAGTTCCTGGGTCATATAGGCTGAAGTGAGGTCCAACTTGGTGAACAGCTTTCCACCTGCCAGTGTGGCGAAGAGGTCCTCCACTCTCGGGAGCGGGTATTGGTCTTGTAGGGACACCCGATTGATGGTGGCCTTGTAGTCACCACAGATCCTGACAGAGCCATCTGCTTTAAGAACGGGAATGATGGGGCTCGCCCAGTCGCTGAATTCAACAGGCGAGATGATTCCCTCTCGCAACAGCCGGTCCAATTCGCTCTCGATTTTCTCCCGCATCACATCCGGCACCGCTCTAGCTTTGTGGTGCACTGGCTTGGCGTGCGTGGTGATGTGTATCATTACTTTAGTGCCTTTGAAAGTCCCGACACCCAGTTGGAAAAGTGACTCGAATTGTTGTAGGACTTGTGAGCACGAACTTCGCATCACCGAGGACATTGCGTGAACATCCCCCCATTTCCAGTTCATCTCGGCTAACCAGCTCCTCCCCAACAGTGCGGGACCATTGCCCGGGACAATCCAGAGTGGCAGCCGGTTCACTAACCCATTGTGTGTGACAGCCAACATTGCACTGCCTAGCACCGGAATGATTTATTTGGTGTAAGTCCTTAATTGTGTCTCGATACGTTCTAATTTGGGTCTACTGGCTTTGTGTGCTCATAGCTTCTCGAATTGTTGAACACCCATGAGTGACTGGTTGGCCCCAGTGTCCAGCTCCATGCATACTGGGATACCGTTCAATAAAACCCTCATCATCATTGGTGGGGTTCTGGTGTATGAACTTTGAGTATTCGTCACATGGACCCGCTGAACCTCGGCGTCCATCTATTTGCCCCAAAAGTCATACTGCCTCACCGAACCCTCTTCTGGTCCATCCACCTCATACATCAGTCTGGTTGCAGGCTTTTTGCATATAGGAGCTAAATGGCCAGTGAGATTGCAGTTTCTGCAGTCAAACTGTTGGAATCTGCAAGATCTGGCTGAGAGTTTTCCCCCACACCTCCAGCATGAGTTAAAGTTTATATTGTTGGGGACAAAAGGGACTATGGCCAGGAATTCCGCACTGACTGTCCCTTTGACTGCTCTTAAGTACCCTATTAGTGGGTGTCAATGGCCCCATCCCAGGCCGCATTGTCCACTGTGATGGCGTGAACGCCTGTTCAGCCTGCCATTGTCTCTGTTGAGGTCCTACTCTGGGGTCTATTACTGCCTGATGAATATCGGACTGTACCCTGCCTGCCCGCGGGGCTCTGAGTAGCATTGAGGACGTTGACTCCCTGATCCCTCGCCGCATTAGAGGCAGAATTGCGCGCGTAAATCATTTTCGTCTCTTCCTCCCCCGCCATGAAAGTCTGAGCCATCAACATCGCCGCTTTCAAGGTCAAGTCCTTGGTCTCAATTAACTTGTGAAAAATCCTCGCATGACCGATACCCTCGATAAAGAAGTCCCTTAGCATCTCCCCCCTGCAGGCGTCTGTGAACTTACAGAGGCTGGCCAAGCGCCTGAGCTCCGCTACATAGTCCGGTATGCTATGTCCTTCACGACGTCGGTGGGTGTAGAATCTGTGTCGAGCCATGTGTATGCTGCTCGCCGGCTTGAGGTGCTACCTGATTAATTTGCTAAGCTCTTCAAAGGTTTTGTCCGACAGCTTTTCGGGTGCCAGTAAGTCCTTCATGAGCACGGAAGTCTTTGGCCCGCAGCGGGTCAAAAGATGAGCCCTTCGCTTGTTGGCTGCTGCATCCCCCAGCCAGTCTTTCGTGACAAAGTACTGTTCCTCTGTGCTACTGGTAGCCATTCTCATGGGTGGTGAATTCCCGTTCCTCGTCGCCAATGTAAAGTACTTAATCGACAGCATGAAACCACACGAGGCACATTCCAGGGACAAGGCCACTCTGTGACCTTAACTCTTTATTACAGGACGCCAGAAGTGATGACCCTGTGTGGGACCTCCCTTTATATACTTGTGTGATCAGGCAAGGAGTGTCTCCCACAAGTTCACCCCCTGTGGTCAAGATGTCCATACAGTAATACAGTGGTGTTACATTGTAGTTACAAACATGACAGAGGGGAAGGTCCTATGGAAAAAGACCCAGGTGAAAAGACCCAGGTGAAAAGACCCACGGGAATAGACCCAGGGGAAAAGACCCAGGGGAAAAGACCGAGGGAAAAGAGCCAGGGGAAAAGAACCAGGGGGAAAGACCCAGAGGAAAAGACCCAGGGGACAAGACCGAGGGGAAAAGAGCCGGGAGACAAGAACCAGAGGAAATGAGCCAGAGGAAATGGCTCTGGGAAAAAGACCTGGGGAAAAGGGCCAGGTGGATAGACCCAGGGAAAGACGCAGGGGAAAGACCCAGTGGAAAAGACCCAGCGGAAAAGACCCAAGGGAAAAGACCCATTGAAAAAAACACAGGGGTGAAGGCCGAGAGGAAATGTGCCAGGGGAAAAGAACTATGGGAAAAGACTCAGAGGAAAAGACCCACGGGAAAAGACCCAGGAGAAAAGGCCTTGGGGATAAGACGCAGGGAAAACGTCCAAGGGAAAATGACGCAGGGGGAAAGACCCAGTGAAAAAGACCCGGGGAAATGACAAAGGAGAAAAGACCGAGGGAGAATGACCGAGACGAAATGACCCAGGGGAAAATACCCAGGGAGAATGACCCAGGGGAAATGGCCCAAGTGAAATGATCCAGGGAGAATGACCCAGGGAAAAGATACTGTGAAAAAGACCCATAAAACAAGACCCAGGGGATAAGACCCAGGGAGAGTGAACCAGTGAAAAAGATACTGGGAAAAACACCCAGGGAAAACGAACCAGGGAAAGTGACCCAGGGAAAATGACCCAGGGTTAAAGACCCAAGGGAAAAGACCCAGGGGAAAAGTCCCATGAAAAAATACCCAGGAGAAATGAGCCAGGGGAAAAGATACTGGGAATAAGTGCCATGGGAAAAGACCCAGGGGAAAAGGCCCAGGGGGAAAGACGATAGGAAAACATCCCAGGGAAAAAGACCCGGGAAATAATAATGGAAAAAAAACCTAGGGAGAATGACCCGGGGAAAAGATACTGGAAAAAAGACTCAGGGAAAAAGACCCAGGAAAATGACCCAGGTAAAATGGCCTAGGCAAAAAGACACAGGGGAAAAGACCCAGGGAGAATGATCCAGTGGAACAGACTCATGGGAACAGAGCCAGGGGAAAAGACCCAGGGGACAAGACAAAGGGGGAAACACCCGGGGAAAAGAGTCATGAGAAGAAGATGCAGGGGAAAGACTTAGATGAAAAGACCCAGGGGAAAAGACCAATGGAAAAATATCCAGAGGAAAAGTGCTAGGGGAAAAGAAATATGGGAAAAAACCGAGGGGAAAAGACTCAGAAGAAAGAAGACCCAGGAGAAAAGACGCAGGGGAATGACCCGGGTAAAATATCCAGTGGATACATTAATGGACAAAATGAGCCAGGGGAAAAGACTCAGTGGAAAAGACCCAGGGGAAAAGACTCAAGGGAAAAGACCCAGGGGAAATGGCTCTTGGAAAAAGACCTGGGGAAAAAGGCCAGGAGGATAGACTCAGGGGAGAAGACACAGTGAAAAGACTCAAGGGAAACTAACCAGGGAGAAAGACTCAGTGGAAAAGGTAATGAAAAAAAAAACAGGGAAAAATATCCTGGGGAAAAGACTCAGGGAAAAGGAACTGGGATCGGTGCTGGGACCACAACTGTTTACAATATACATAGATGACCTGGAAGAGGGGACAGAGTGTAGTGTAACAAAATTTGCAGATGACACAAAGATTAGTGGGAAAGTGGGTTGTGTCGAGGACACAGAGAGGCTGCAAATAGATTTAGATAGGCTAAGCAAATGGGCTAAGGTTTGGCAGATGGAATACAATGTCGGAAAATGTGAGCTCATCCACCTTGGGAAAAAAAACAGTAAAATGGAATACTATTTGAATGGGGAGAAATTACAACATGCTGCAGTGCAGAGGGACCTGGGGGTCCTTGTGCATGAATCCCCAAAAGTTAGTTTGCAGGTGCAGCAGGTAATCAGGAAGGTGAATGGAATGTTGGCCTTCATTGTGAGAGGGATGGAGTACAAAAGCAGGGAGGTCCTGCTGCAACTGTACAGGGTATTGGTGAGGCCGCACCTGGAGTACTGCGTGCAGTTTTGGTCACATTACTTAAGGAAGGATATACCAGCTTTGGAAGGGTTGCAGAGACGATTCACTAGGCTGATTCCGAAGATGAGGGGGTTACCTTATGATGATAGATTGAGTAGACTGGGTCTTTACTCGTTGGAGTTCAGAAGGATGAGGGGTGATCTTAAAGAAACATTTAAAATAATGAAGGGGATAGACAGGATAGAGGCAGAGAGGTCGTTTCCACTGGTCGGGGAGACTAGAACTAGGGGGCACAGTCTCAAAATACAGTGGTGCCAATTTAAAACCGAGTTGAGAAGGAATTTCTTCTCCCAGAGGGTTGTGAATCTGTGGCATTCTCTGCCCAAGGAAGCAGTTGAGGCGAGCTCATTGAATATACTCAAATCAGAGATAGATAGATTTTTAACCAATAAGGGAATTAAGGGTTACGGGGAGCGGTCGGGTAAGTGGAGCTGAGTCCACGGCCAGATCAGCCATGATCTTGTTGGGTGGCGGAGCAGGCTCGAGGGGCTAGATGGTCAACTCCTGTTCCTAATTCTTCTGTTCTTATTAATGTTGGGGAGGTCCAGAACCAGGGGGTCACTGTCTGGGGATGGGGTTGGGCCATTTGGGACCGAGATGAGGAGAAGCTTCTTCACCCAGAGAGTGGTGAAACTGTGGAATTCTCTGCTGCAGAATGTTGTTGAGGCCAATTCACTGGATGTGTTCGGGTGGGGGGGGCAGTTAGATGTGGTCCTTGCTACTAGGGGGATCGGGGTGTATGGCGAGAAAGCAGGAATGGGGTACTGAGGTTACATGTTCAGCGATGAACTCATTGAATGGTGGTGCAGGCTCAAAGGGCCGAATGGACTACTCCTGCACCTATTTTCTATGTTTCTATGTTTCTTTTTTTTTACAGGGAACAGACTAGGGGAAAAGACTGAGGGGAAAAGACCCAGAGGAGAAGACCGAGGGGAAAAGAGCCAGGGGACAAGAACCAGGGGAAAAGAGCCAGAGGAAATGAGTCAGAGGAAATGGCTCTGGGAGAAAGACCTGAGGAGAAGGGCCAGGTGGATAGACCCAGGGGAAAGACGCAGGGGAAAGACACAGTGGAAAAGACCCAGGGGAAAAGACCCAGGGGAAAAGACCCGGGGGAAAGACCTATTGAAAAAGACACAGAGGTAAAAACCCAGAGGAAATGTGCCAGTGGAAAAGAACTATGGGAAAAGACCGAGGGGAAAAGACTCAGAGGAAAAGATCCACGGGAAAAGACCGAGGAAAAAAGGCCTTGCGGATAAGATGCAGGGAAAACGTCCAAGGGAAAATGACGCAGGGGGAAAGACACAGTGAAAAAGACCCGTGGAAATGGCAAAGGGGAAAATACCCATGGAGAATGACCCAGGGGAAATGACCCAAGTGAAATAACCCAGGTAGAATGACCCAGGGAAAACATACTGGGAAAAAGACCCAAAGAACAAGACCCAGGGAAAAAGACCCAGGGAGAATGACCCAGGGAAAATGACCCAGGGAAAATGACCGAGGGGCAATGACCCAGGGTTAAAGATCCAGGGGAAAAGACCCAGGGGAAAAGTCCCAGGGGAAAAGATGCACGGAAAATGTCCCAGGGATAAAGACGCACAGGGAAAGATCCTGTGAAAAAGACCCGGGAAAAGATAATGGAAAAAAATCTCGGGAGAATGACCCAGGGGAAAAGATACTGGAAAAAAACTCAGGGAAAAAGACCCTGGGAAATGACCCAGGGAAAATGGCCCAGGCGAAAAGACACAGGGGAAAAGACTCAGGGGGAATGATCCAGTGGAACAGACCCATGGGAACAGAGCCAGGGGAAAAGACCCAGGGGACAAGACCCAGGGGAAAATATACAATTGGAAACAGACTCAGGGGAAAAGACACAGGGAAAAGATCCAGGGGAAAAAGGCACGAATAGACGTAGGGGAAAAGTGCCCCGGGAAAAGAACCAGGAGCAATGGCTCTGGGAAAAAGATACGGGGAAAAGGGCCAGGTGGATAGACCCAAGGGAAAAGACCCAGTGGAAAAGACCCAGGGAAAAAGACCCATGGAAAAAGACGCAGGTGGGTAGACCGAGGAGGAAATACACAGGGGAAAAGACTCAGGGAGAATGGCCCAATGGAAAAGATATTTAAAAAAGACCTAGGGAAAAAGAACCAGGGAAAGTGACCCAGGGAAAATGCCCCAGGGTTAAAGACCCAGGGAAAAAGACCACGGAGAAAAGACCCAGGGGAAAACACCCAGGGGAAAACACCCGGGAGAAAAGACCCAGGGGAAAAGAGAATTAAAAAAAACGGAGAAAAAGACCCAGCGTAAAATTCCCAGGGAAAAAGACCTAGAGGTTAAGACGCAGTGGATAAGGAGCAGGGGAAAAGACCCAGAGAGAATGACCCAGGTGAAAGATACTGGGAAAAAGACCCAGGGGAAAAGACGCAGGGGAAAAGACCTAGGGAAAAAGACCCAGGGGAAAAGATAATGGAAAAAAAAACGGGGAAAAGACTCAGGGGAAAAGACCCAGGCAAAATGGCTCTTGGAAAAGGCGAGTGGAAAATGGCCAGGAGGATAGACGCAGGGGAGAAGACAAAGTGAAAAAACTCATGGGAAACTAACCAGGGAGAAAGACTCAGATGAAAAAAAATGGAAAAAAAACAGGGAAAAATACACCGGGGAAAATACCCATGGAAAAGAAATAGGGAAAAGACCGAGGGGAAAAGAGCCAGAGGACAAGAACCAGGGGAAAAGACCCATTGAAAAAGACACAGGGGTAAAGACCCAGAGGAAACGTGCCAGGGTAAAAGACCGATGTGAAAAGACCGAGGGGAAAAGACTCAGAGGAAAAGACCCACGGGAAAAGACCCAGGAGAAAAGGCCTTGGGGATAAGACGCAGGGAAAACATCCAAGGGAAAATGATACAGGGGGAAAGACCCAGTGAAAAAGACCCGGGGAAATGATAAAGGGGAAAAGACCCAGGGAGAATGACCCAGGGGAAATGGCCCAAGTGAAATGATCCAGGGAGAATGACCCAGGGAAAAGATACTAGGAAAAAGACCCATAGAACAAGACCCAGGGGATAAGACTCAGGGAGAGAGACCCAGAGGAAAAGATACTGGGAAAAAAGCACAGGGAAAAAGAACCAGGGAAAGTGACCCACGGAAAATGCCCCAGGATTAAAGACCCAAGGGAAAAGACCCAGAGGAAAAGTCCCAGGAGAAAAGACCCAGAAGAAATGATCCAGGGGAAAAGACGCAAGGAAAACGTCCCAGGGAAAAAGACGCACAGGGAAAGATCCTATGAAAAAGACCCGGAAAAAGATAACGGAAAAAAACCTAGGGAGAATGACCCAGAGGAAAATATACTGGAAAAAAGACTCAGGGAAAAAGACCCAGGTAAATGACCCAGGGAAAATGGCCCAGGCGAAAAGACACAGGGAAAAAGACCCAGGGAGAATGATCCAGTGGAACAGACTCATGGGAATGGAGCCAGGGGGAAAGACCCAGGGGAAAATACTCATGGGAAGAAGACTCAGGGGAAAGAATTAGATGAAAAGACCCAGGGGAAAAGACCCATGGAAAAAGATCCAGAGGAAAAGTACCAGGGGAAAAGACCTGTGGGAAAAGACTGAGGGGAAAAGACCCAGGAGAAAAAAGACCCAGGGGAAAAGACCCAGGAGAAAAGACCCAGGGGAAGGTCCTATAGAAAAAGACCCAGGGGAAAAGACCCAGGGGAAGGTCCTATGGAAAAAGACCCAGGGGAAAAGACCCAGGGGAAAAGACCCAGGTGAAGGTCCTGTGGAAAAAGACCCAGGGGAAAAGGCCCAGGGGAAAAGATATTGGGAAAAGATACAGGGAAAAAGATCCAGTAGTAAAGACCCAGGAGAAAAGACCCAGTTGAAGGTCCTATGGAAAAAGACCCAGGGGAAAGTCCTCTGGAAATAGACCCAGGTGAAAAGATCCAGGGTGAATAGACTCAGGAGAAAAGACCCAGGAGAAAAGGCCCTGGGGATAAGACACAGGTAAAATGACCCAGGGAAAATGAGCCAGTGAAAAAGACCCAGGGAAAAAGACACAGGTGAATAGACCCAGGAGGAAATACAGAGGGGAAAAGACTCAGGGAGAATGGCCCAGTGGAAAAGATATCGGAAACAGACCTAGGGAAAAAGAACCAGGGAAAGTGACCCAAGGAAAATGACCCAGGGTTAAAGACCGAGGGGAAAAGATCAGGGAAAAAGACCCATGGGAAAAGATAATTTAAAAAAACAGAGAAAACGCCCCAGGGTAAAAGTCCAAGGGAAATGACCCAGGGAAAAAGACCCAGGGAAAATGATCCAGGGGAAAATACCCACAGCAAAAGACCCAGGGGAAAAGATGAGTAAAAAAAACAGAGAAAAAGAACCAGGGGAAAAGACGAGTAAAAAAAACAGAGAAAAAGATCCAGGTTAAATGTCCCAGGGAAATGACCCAGGGGAAAAGACCTAGGGGAAAAGACAGAGGGGAAAAGACCCAGAGGAAATGACCCAGGGAAGAGATACTGGGAATAAGTGCCATGAGAAAAGACCCGGGGAAAAGGCCCAGGGGAAAAGACGCAGAGAAAGATGCAGAAAGAAAGACCCTGTGAAAAAGACCTGGAAAAAGACAATGGTAAAAATACCGAGGGAGAATGACCCAGGAGAAAAGATACTGGCAAAAAGACTCAGGGAAAAAGACCGAGGGAAATGCCCCACTGAAAATGGCCCAGGCGAAAAGACACAGGGGAAAAGACCCAGGAGAAAAGACCCAGGGAGAATGATCCAGTGGAAAAGATACTTGGAAAAAGATCCAGGGAAAAAGATATAGGGGAAAAGAACCAGGGAAAAAGACACAGGTGAAAAGACCCAGTGGAAAATACCCAGGGAAACGACCCAGGGAGAATGACCCAGTGGAAAAGATACTGGGAAAAAGACACAGGGAAAATGAACCAGGGAAAGTGACCCAGGGAAAATGAACCAGGGTTAAAAACCCAGGGGAAAAGACCTAGGGGAAAAGTCCCAGGCGAAAAAGACCCGAGAAGAGATAATGGAAAAAAAACCGAGGGAGAATGACCCAGGGGAAAAGATTCTGGGAAAAAGACTCAGCGAAAAAGTCCCAGGGGAATGACCCAGGGAAAATGGCGCAGGCATAAAGACACAGGGGAAAAGACCCAGAGGGAAAGACCCAGGGGAGAATACCCAGGGAAACAGACTCAGGGGACAAGACACAGGGAAAAGATCCAGGGGAAAAAGACACAGGGGAAAAGGCGTAGGCAAAAAGTGCCACGGGAAAAGAACCAGGAACAATGGCTCTGGGTAAAAGAATTGGGAAAAAGTGCCAACGGGATAGACCCACGGGAAAAGACTCAGGGGAAAAGACTCAGGGAAGAAGAGCCAGGGGAAAGACTCAGATGAAAAGTCCCATGGAAAAAGACCTGGGGAAAAGACCCAGGGGAAAAGATACTGGGAAAAAGACCCAGAGGAAAAGACCCAGGGGAAAAGATACTGGGAAAAAGGCCCAGGGGAAAAGACCCAGGGGAAAATAAACTGGGAAAAAGACCCAGTGGAAAAGACCCAGGGGAAACATACTGGGAAAAAGTGGCATGGGAAAAGATCCAGAGGAAAAGGCCCAGGTGAAAAGACGCTGGGAAAACGTCCCAGGGAAAAAGACGCAGGGGGAAAGACACATTGAAAAAGACCCAGGGGAAAAGACTAATGGGAAAACACCCAGGGG
The DNA here is from genome assembly GCF_044704955.1 of Pristiophorus japonicus. Taxonomy (NCBI): domain Eukaryota; kingdom Metazoa; phylum Chordata; class Chondrichthyes; family Pristiophoridae; genus Pristiophorus; species Pristiophorus japonicus. The sequence goes on from NC_091985.1 coordinate 194,144,243, forward strand.
AAAAGAGCCATGCGAAGAAGACCCAGGGAAAGACTTAGATGAAAAGACCCAGGGGAAAAGACCCATGGAAAAAAGACACCAGGGAAAAGTCACGGGGGAAATGCATAAGAGGAAAAGACCCAAGGGGAAAGATAATGGAAAACAAACCAGAGTAAAACACCCAGGGCAAAAGACCCAGGGAGAATGACCTAGGTGGGAAGATACTGGGAAAAAAGACACAGGGGAAAAAGACTCAAGGGAAAAACCCAGGGCAATACACCCAGGGAAAAGTCCAATAGAAAAGATACTGGAAAAAGACCCAGAGGGCAAAGACTCACGGGAAAAGACCCAGAGAAAAAGACCCAGGGGAAAAGACGCAGGGGAAAAGACCCAGGTGAAAAGACCCAGGGGAGAAGATATATGGGAAGTGACCCAGGGAAAAAGGCACGGGGGAAAAGATAATGAAATAAAAGAGGGAAAAGATCCAGTGGAAAAGCATCAGGGGAAACCACTCTGGAGAAGAGACACAGTGGCAAAGACCCAGGGGCAAAGATATCCGAATAAAGAGCCAAGGAAAAAGATCCACGGGAAAAGACTCAGGGGAAAAGACTCAGGGGAAAAGACTCAGGGAAGAAGAGCCATGGGAAAGACTCAGATGAAAAGTCCCATGGAAAAGGACCCAGGGGAAAAGACCCAGGGGAAAAGATACTGGGAAAAAGACCCAGAGGAAAAGACCCAGGGGAAAAGATACTGGGAAAAAGATCCAGGGGAAAAGACCCAGGGGAAAAGATACTGGAAAAAGTGGCATGGGAAAAGATCCAGGGGAAAAGGCCCAGGTGAAAAGACGCTGGGAAAACGTCCCAGGGAAAAAGACGCAGGGGGAAAGACACATTGAAAAAGACCCAGGGGAAAAGACTAATGGGAAAACACCCAGGGGAAATAAGCCATGCGAAGAAGACCCAGGGAAAGACTTAGATGAAAAGACCCAGGGGAAAAGACCCATGGAAAAAAGACACAATGGAAAAGTCACGGGGGAAATGCCTAAGGGGAAAAGACTCAAGGGGAAAGATAATGGAAAACAAACCAGAGTAAAACACCCAGGGCAAAAGGCCCAGGGAGAAAAACCTAGGTGGGAAGATACTGGGAGAAAAGACACAGGGGAAAAGACCCAGGGGAGAAGATATATGGGAAGTGACCCAGGGAAAATGACACGGGGGAAAAGATAATGAAATAAAAGAGGCAAAAAGATCCAGTGGAAAAGCATCAGGGGAAACCACTCTGGAGAAGAGACACAACGGAAAAGACCCAGGGGCAAAGATAACCGAATAAACACCCAAGGAAAAAGAACCTGGGGAAAGACTGAGAGGAAAAGATAATGGGACAAAGACACAGGGGAAAAGATAACGTAATAACAACCCAGTGAAAAAGGACCCAGGGAAAAGACTCAGGGAGTTAGATGTGACAGTTATGGCTCAGGGGTCAAGGGGTATTGAGAGAAAGCAGGAATGGGCTACTGAAGTTGCATGATCAGCCATGATCATATTGAATGGTAGTGCAGGCTCGAGGGGCCGAATGGCCTACTCCTGCAGATTTTCTATGTTTCTATGAAAAGAGCCAGGGGAAAAGAAACTGTGGAAAAGACCCAGGGGATAAGACTCAGGGGTAAAGACACATGGGAAAAGACCCAGGGGGAAAGACTCAGGGGAATAGACTTTGGGGAAAAGACTTAGGGGAAACGACTCAGGGAGTTAGATGTGACCCTTAGACAAGTCTAAGGATAATGGGTAAGCCATTTAGGGCTGAGATGAGGAGAAACTTCTTCACCCAGAGAGTGGTGAACCTGTGGAATTCTCTACCACAGAAAGTAGTTGAGGCAAATTCACTAAATATATTCAAAAGGGAGTTAGATGAAGTCCTTACTACTCGGGGGATCAAGGGGTATCGCGAGAAAGCAGGAAGGGGGTACTGAAGTTGCATGTTCAGCCATGAACTCATTGAATGACGGTGCAGTCTAGAAGGGCTGAATGGCCTACTCCTGCACCTATTTTCTATGTTTCTATGTTTCTATGTTATGGTTCAAGGGATCAAGGGCTATAGAGAGAAAGCAGGAATGGGGTACTGAAGTTGCATGATCAGCCATAATCTTATTGACTGGTGGTGCAGGCTCGAAGGGCCGAATGGCCTACTCCAGCACCTATTTTTGATGTTTCTATGAAATGTCCCAAGGGAAAAGACCCATTGGAAAAGACCCAGTGGAAAAGACCCAGGGGAAAGGACCCAGGGCAAAAGACTCAGGGGAAAAGACAAAGGGGAAATGACCCAGGGGGAAAGACTCAGGGGAAAAGACAAAGGGGAAAAGACCCAGGGGAAAAGATAATGGAAAAACAAACCAGGGTAAAAGTTCCAGCGGAAAAGAACCAGGGAAAATGTCCAGGGGAAAAGGTACTGGGAAAAAGACCCTGGGGAAAAAACCCAAGGGAAAATACTCATCGGAAAAGACCCAAAATAAAAGACCCAATGGAAAATATAATGAAAAAAAACAGAGGGGATAAGACCCAGTGGAAAAGCGCCGGGGAAAAGGAACTGGGGAAAAGACACAACAGAAAGACTGAGGGGAAAATAACCAGGGAAAAAGACCCAGGGGAAAGACCCAGGGGAAAAGATCCAGCGATAAAGAACCCAGGAAAAAGACCCAGGGGAAAAGACTCACGGGAAAAGACTCAGGGGAAAAGACTCAGGGGAAAAGATCCAGGGATAAAGAACCTGGGGAAAAGACCCAGGGGAAAAGATGGTGTAAAAAAAGAGTAAAAGACCCAGGGGAAAAGACCCAGGGAGAATGACACAGGGGGAAAGATACTGGGAAAAAGACACGGGGAAAAAGACGCAGTGAAAATGACTCGGGGAAAGATACTGGGAAAAAGACCCAGGGGGAAAAGAATGAGGGGAAGAGACCCAGGGAAAGAGACTCAGGGAGAATGACCCACGGGGAAAGACGCAGGGAAAAAGACTCAGGGAAAAATACCCAGGGGAAACGTCTCAGAGGAAAAGACTCAGAGGAAAAGACCCAGGGGAAAAGATCCAGAGAAAAAGACCCAGGTGAAAAGGCTCAGCGGAAAAGACCCTGGGGAAAGGACCCAGGGGAAAAGACCCAGGGGAAAAGACCCAGGGAAAAGATGCAGGGAAAATGACCCAGGGGAAAAGACTCAGGGAAAAATACCCAGGGGAAAAGTCTCAGTTGAAAAGACGCAAGGGTAGAGATCCAGTGGAAAAAACTCAGGGGAAAAGAGCCAAGGGGAAAAGACCCAGGAGAAAAGATCCAGGGGAAAAGATCCAGGGGAAAAGATCCAGTGATAAAGAACCCAGGGGAAAGACCCAGGTGAAAAGACACAGGGGAAAAGACCCAGGGGAGAAGATATATGGGAAGTGACCTAGGAAAAATGACACGGGGGAAAAGATAATGAAATAAAAGAGGCAAAAAGATCCAGTGGAAAAGCATCAGGGGAAACCACTCTGGAGAAGAGACACAACGGAAAAGACCCAGGGGCAAAGATAACCGAATAAACACCCAAGGAAAAAGAACCTGGGGAAAGACTGAGAGGAAAAGATAATGGGACAAAGACACAGGGGAAAAGATAACGTAATAACAACCCAGTGAAAAAGGACCCAGGGAAAAGACTCAGGGAGTTAGATGTGACAGTTATGGCTCAGGGGTCAAGGGGTATTGAGAGAAAGCAGGAATGGGCTACTGAAGTTACATGATCAGCCATGATCATATTGAATGGTAGTGCAGGCTCGAGGGGCCGAATGGCCTACTCCTGCAGATTTTCTATGTTTCCATGAAAAGAGCCAGGGGAAAAGAAACCGTGGAAAAGACCCAGGGGATAAGACTCAGGGGTAAAGACACATGGGAAAAGACCCAGGGGGAAAGACTCAGGGGAATAGACTTCGGGGAAAAGACTTAGGGGAAACGACTCAGGGAGTTAGATGTGTCCCTTAGACAAGTCTAAGGATAAGGGGTAAGCCATTTAGGACTGAGATGAGGAGAAACTTCTTCACCCAGAGAGTGGTGAACCTGTGGAATTTTCTACCACAGAAAGTAGTTGAGGCAAATTCACTAAATATATTCAAAAGGGAGTTAGATGAAGTCCTTACTACTCGGGGGATCAAGGGGTATCGCGAGAAAGCAGGAAGGGGGTACTGAAGTTGCATGTTCAGCCATGAACTCATTGAATGACAGTGCAGTCTAGAAGGGCTGAATGGCCTACTCCTGCACCTATTTTCTATGTTTCTATGTTTCTATGTTATGGGTCAAGGGATCAAGGGCTATAGAGAGAAAGCAGGAATGGGGTACTGAAGTTGCATGATCAGCCATAATCTTATTGACTGGTGGTGCAGGCTCGAAGGGCCGAATGGCCTACTCCAGCACCTATTTTTGATGTTTCTATGAAATGTCCCAAGGGAAAAGACCCATTGGAAAAGACCCATTGGAAAAGACCCAGGGGAAAGCACCCAGGGCAAAAGACTCAGGGGAAAAGACAAAGGGGAAATGACCCAGGGGGAAAGACTCAGGGGAAAAGACAAAGTGGAAAAGACCCAGGGGAAAAGATAATGGAAAAACAAACCAGGGTAAAAGTTCCAGCGGAAAAGAACCAGGGAAAATGTCCAGGGGAAAAGATGCTGGGAAAAAGACCCTGGGGAAAAAACCCAGGGGAAAATACTCATCGGAAAAGACCCAAAATAAAAGACCCAATGGAAAATATAATGAAAAAAAACAGAGGGGATAAGACCCAGTGGAAAAGCGCCGGGGAAAAGGAACTGGGGAAAAGACACAACAGAAAGACTGAGGGGAAAATAACCAGGGAAAAAGACCCAGGGGAAAGACCCAGGAGAAAAGATCCAGCGATAAAGAACCCAGGAAAAAGACCCAGGGGAAAAGATGGTGTAAAAAAAGAGTAAAAGACCCAGGGGAAAAGACCCAGGGAGAATGACACAGGGGGAAAGATACTGGGAAAAAGACACGGGGAAAAAGACGCAGTGAAAATGACTCGGGGAAAGATACTGGGAAAAAGACCCAGGGGGAAAAGAATGAGCGGAAGAGACCCAGGGAAAGAGACTCAGGGAGAATGACCCAGGGGGAAAGACGCAGGGAAAAAGACTCAGGGAAAAATACCCAGGGGAAACGTCTCAGAGGAAAAGACTCAGAGGAAAAGACCCAGGGGAAAAGATCCAGGGGAAAAGATCCAGAGAAAAAGACCCAGGTGAAAAGGCTCAGCGGAAAAGACCCTGGGGAAAGGACCCAGGGGAAAAGACCCAGGGGAAAAGACCCAGGGAAAAGATGCAGGGAAAATGACCCAGGGGAAAAGACTCAGGGAAAAATACCCAGGGGAAAAGTCTCAGTTGAAAAGACGCAAGGGTAGAGATCCAGTGGAAAAAACTCAGGGGAAAAGAGCCAAGGGGAAAAGACCCAGGAGAAAAGATCCAGGGGAAAAGATCCAGGGGAAAAGATCCAGTGATAAAGAACCCAGGGGAAAGACACAGGGGAAAAGACACATGTAAAAGACTCAGGGAAAAGACTCAGGGAAAAGACTCAGGGGGAAAGACTCAGGGAAAAGACTCAGGGAAAAGACTCAGGGAAAAGACTCAGGGGTAAAGATCCAGTGATAAATAACCCAGGGAAAAGACACAGGGGAAAAGACACATGTAAAAGACTCAGGGAAAAGACTCAGGGAAAAGACTCATGGGGAAAGACTCAGGGAAAAGACTCAGGGAAAAGACTCAGGGAAAAGACTCAGAGGTAAAGATCCAGTGATAAATAACCCAGGGAAAAGACACAGGGGAAAAGACACATGTAAAAGACTCAGGGGAAAAGACACATGTAAAAGACTCAGGGGAAAAGACTCAGGGGAAACAATTCAGGGGAAAAAGACCCAGGGGGAATTGCCGAGGGGAGAATATACTGGGAAAAAGACACAGCGGAAAAAATTGCAGGGGAAATGAACCAGTGGTAACGACTCAGGGGAAAAGACATAGGGGAAAAGACTCAGTGGAAAAGACCCAGGGGAAAAGTCTCAGAGGAAAAGACCCAGGGGAAAAGACCCAGGGGAAAAGACCCAGGGGAAGTGATCCTGTGGAAAACACCCAGGGGAAAAATACCCAGGGGAAAAGACCCATGCGAAAAGACTCAGGCAAAAAGACTCAGGGGAAAAGACTCAAGGGAAAAGATACTGGATAACAGATCCAGGGGGAAAAGACCCAGGGAAAAAGGGGAAAAGTCCCAGGGGAAAAGACCCAGGGAAAAGACTCAGGGGGAAAGACCCAGGGGAAAAGGCACAGGGGGAATGACCCAGGGGGAAATACCCAGGGGGAAAGACTCCGGGGGAAAGACCCAGGGGGGAAGACCCAGGGGAAAAGGCACAGGGGAAAAGACCCAGGGGAAAAGACACAGGGGGAAAGACTCAGGGGAAGAGACTCAGCGGAAAAGACTCAGGTGAAAAGACCCAGTGGAAAAGGCCCAGTGATAAAGAATGCGGGGAAAAGACACAGGGGAAAAGATTCAGGGGAAAAGACCCAGGGAGAATGACCGAGGGGAGAATATACTGGGAAAAAGACACAGGGGCAAAGATTGCATGGGAATTGACCCAGGGAAAAGACTCAGGGGAAAAGACTCATGGAGAAAAGATCCAGGGATAAAGAACCCGGCGAAAAGACCCAGGGAGAATGACACAGGGGGAAAGATACTGGGAAAAAGACACAGGGGAAAAAGACGCAGTGAAAATGATTCAGGGGGGAAGATACTGGGTAAATGACCCAGGGGGAAATTATGAGGGGAAGAGACCCAGGGAAAAAAACTCAGGGAGAATGACCCAGGGGGAAAGACGCAGGGAAAAAGACTCAGGGAAAAATACCCAGGGGAAAAGATCCAGAGAAAAAGACTCAGGGGAAACGGCTCAGCAGAAAAGACCCAAGGGAAAAGATCCAGAGAAAAAGACCCCGGGGTAAAAAACAGAGGAAGAGACACAGGGGAAAAGACGCAGGGGAAATGATTCAGAAGAAAAGACCCAGGGAAAAGATGCAGGGGAAAAAACCCAAGGGAAAAGACCAAGGGAAAAATTCCCAGGGGAAAAGTCTCAGAGGAAAAGACGCAGGGGAAGAGACCCAGGGGAAGTGATCCAGTGGAAAACACCCAGGGGAAAAATACCCAGGGGAAAAGACCCATGCGAAAACACCCAGGCAAAAAGACTCAGGGGAAAAGACTCAGGGGAAAAGACCCAGGGGAAAAGACCCAGGGAAAAACATTCAGGGCAAAAAGACTCAGGGAGAATGTCCGAGGGGAGAATATACTGGGAAAAAAACATAGGGGAAAAAATTGCAGGGAAAATGACCGAGGGGAGAAGATAGTGGGATAAAAAGGGTAAAAGTGCCAGGGAGAATGACCCAGGGGGGAAAGACCCACGTGGGAAAGACCCAAGGGGAAAGACCCAAGGGGAAAGACCCAGTGGGAAAGACTCAGGTGCAAAGACTCAGGGGAAAAGACTCAAGGGAAAAGATCCAGGGATAAAGAACCCGGGGAAAAGACCCAGGGAGAATGATACAGGGGGAAAGATGCTGGGAAAAATACCCAGGGGAAAAGTCTCAGTCGAAAAGACGCAGGGGAAAAGACCCAGGGGAAAAGTCTCAGAGGAAAAGACCCAGGGGAAAAGACCCAGGGGAAAAGACCCAGGGGAAGTGATCCTGTGGAAAACACCCAGGGGAAAAATACCCAGGGGAAAAGACCCATGCGATAAGACTCAGGCAAAAAGACTCAGGGGAAAAGACTCAAGGGAAAAGATACTGGATAAAAGATCCAGGGGGAAAAGACCCAGGGGAAAAGACCCAGGGAAAAGACTCAGGGGGAAAGACCAAGGGGAAAAGACCCAGGGGGAAAGACCCAGGTTGAAAGACTCAGGGGGAAAGACGCAGGGGGAAAGACCCAGGGGAAAAGGCACAGGGGAAAAGGCACAGGGGAAAAGGCACAGGGGAAAGACTCAGGGGAAGAGACTCAGCGGGAAAGACTCAGGTGAAAAGACCCAGTGGAAAAGACCCAGTGATAAAGAATGCGGGGAAAAGACACAGGGGAAAAGATTCAGTGGAAAAGACCCAGGGAGAATGACCGAGGGGAGAATATACTGGGAAAAAGACACAGGGGCAAAGATTGCATGGGAATTAACCCAGGGAAAAGACTTAGGGGAAAAGACTCATGGAGAAAAGATCCAGGGATAAAGAACCCAGCGAAAAGACCCAGGGGAAAAGAGCCAGGGAGAATGACACTGGGGGAATGATACTGGGAAAAAGACACAGGGGTAAAAGACGCAGTGAAAATGATTCCGGGGGGAAGATACTGGGTAAATGACACACGGGGAAAAGAATGAGGGGAAGAGACCCAGGGAAAAAAACTCAGGGAGAATGACCCAGGGGGAAAGACACAAGGAAAAAGACTCAGGGAAAAATACCAAGGGGAAATTTCTCAGAGGAAAAGACTCAGAGGAAAAGACCCAGGGGAAAAGATCCAGAGAAAAGGACCCAGAGGAAAAGACCCCGGGGGAAAAAACAGAGGAAGAGACCCAGGGGAAAAGACGCAGTGGAAAAGATTCAGAAGAAAAGACCCAGGGAAAAGATGCAGGGGAAAAAACCCAAGGGAAAAGACCCAGGGAAAAATTCCCAGGGGAAAAGTCTCAGAGGAAAAGACGCAGGGGAAGAGACCCAGGGGAAGTGATCCAGTGGAAAACACCCAGGGGAAAAATACCCAGGGGAAAAGACCCATGCGAAAAGACCCAGGCAAAAAAACTCAGGGGAAAAGACTCAGGGGAAAAGACCCAGGGGAAAACATTCAGGGCAAAAAGACCCAGGGAGAATGTCCGAGGGGAGAATATACAGGGAAAAAGACATAGGGGAAAAAATTGCAGGGAAAATGACCGAGGGGAGACGATAGTGGGATAAAAAGGGTAAAAGTTCCAGGGAGAATGACCCAGAGGGGAAAGACCCACGGGGAAAGACCCAAGGGGAAAGACCCAGGGGGAAAGACCCACGGGGAAAGACCCAAGGGGAAAGACCCAGGGGGAAAGACTCAGGTGCAAAGGCTCAGGGGAAAAGATCCACGGATAAACAACCCGGGGAAAAGACCCAGGGGAAAAGATGGTGGGAAAAAAGAGTAAAAGACCCAGGGGAAAAGACCCAGCGAGAATGACACAGGGGAAAGATACTGGGAAAAAGAAACAGGGGAAAAAGACGCAGTTAAAATGATTTCAGGGGGCAAGATACTGGGTAAATGAACCAGGGGGAAAAGACTGAGGGGAAGAGACCAAGGGAAAAATATTCAGGGAGAATGACCCAGGGGGAAAGACGCAGGGAAAAAGACGCAGGGGAAAAGACCCATGGGAATTGATCCTGTGGAAAACACCCAGGGGAAAAATATCCAGGGGAAATGACCCACGCGAGAAGTATCAGGCAAAAAGATTCAGCGGAAAAGACTCAAGGGAAAAGATACTGGATAAAAGATCCAGGGGAAAAAGACCCAGGGGAAAAGGGGAAAAGACTCAGGGGAAAAGATACTGGGAAAAAGACCCAGGGGGAAAAGACCCAGGGGAAAAGACTCAGGGGGAAAGACCCAGGGGGAAAGAACCAGGGGAAAAGACACAGGGAAAAAACCCAGGGGAAAAGGCCCAGGGGAAAAGGCCCAGGGGAAATAACTCATGGGGAAAGAACCAGTGGAAAAGACACAGGGAAAAAACCCAGGGGGAAAGACTCAGGGGGAAAGACTCAGGGGGAAAGACTCAGGGGGAAAGACTCAGGGGGAAAGACCCAGGGGAAAAGACCCAGGGGGAAAAGACTCAGGGGGAAAGACCCAGGGGAAAAGACCCTGTGGAAAAGACCCAGTGATAAAGAATGCGGGGAAAAGACACAGGGGAAAGGAACCAGGGAGAATGACCGAGGGGAGAATATACTGGGAAAAAGACACAGGGGCAAACATTGCAGAGGAATTGACCCAGGGGAAAAGACTCAGGGGAAAATACTCATGGAGAAAAGATCCAGGGATAAAGAACCCGGCGAAAAGACCCAGGGGAAAAGACACAGGGAGAATGATGCAGGGGGAAAGATACTGGGTAATTGACCCAGGGGGAAAAGACTGAGGGGAAGAGACCAAGGGAAAAAAACTCAGGGAGAATGACCCAAGGAAAGACGCAGGGAAAAAGACTCAGGGAAAAATACCCAGGGGAAAAGTCTCAGAGGAAAAGACTCAGAGGAAAAGACCCAGGGGAAAAGATCCAGAGAAAAAGACTCAGGGGAAAAGGTTCAGCGGAAAAGACCCCGGGGAAAGGACCCAGAGGAAAAGACCCCAGGGGAAAAAACAAATGAAGAGACCCAGGGGAAAAGACGCAGGGGAAAAAACCCAAGGGAAAAGACCCAGGGAAAAATTCCTAAGGGAAAAGTCTCAGAGGAAAAGATGCAGGGGAAGAGACCCAGGGGAAGTGATCCAGTGGAAAACACCCAGGGGAAAAATACCCAGGGGAAAAGACCCATGCAAAAAGACCCAGGCAAAAAGACTCAGGGGAAAAGACTCAGGGGAAAAGAATCAGGGGGAAAGACCCAGGGGAAAGACCCAGGGGAAACGACTCAGGGGGAAAGACCCAGGGGGAAAGACTCAGGGGCAAAGACTCAGGGAAAAAGACTCAGGGAAAAATACTCAGGGGAAAAGTCTGAGAGGAAAAGACCCAGGGGAAAAGACCCAGGGGAAGTGAAAATATGGAAAACACCCAGGGGAAAAATACCCAGGGGAAATGACCCATGCGAAAAGACTCAGGCAAAAAGACACAGGGAAACAGTCTCAAGGGAAAAGATACTGGATAAAAGATCCAGGGGAAAAAGACCCAGGGGAACAGACCCAGGGGAAAAGACTCAGGGGGAAAGACCCAAGCGAAAAGGCACAGGTGAAAAAACCCAGGGGAAAAGACCCAGGGAAAAAGACCCAGGGGAAAATATTCAGGAGAAAAAGACCCAGGGAGAATGACCGAGGGGAGAATATACTGGGAAAAAAACATAGGGGAAAAAATTGCAGGGAAAATGACCGAGGGGTAAAGATGGTGGGATGAAAAGGGTAAAAGTTCCAAGGAGAATGACCCAGGGGGGAAAGACCCAGGGGAAAAGACCCAGGGAGAATGACACAGGGGGAAAGATACTGGGAAAAAGACACAAGGGAAAAAGCCGCAGTGAAAATGATTCAGGGGGGAAGATACTGGGTAAATGACCCATGGGGAAAAGACTGAGGGGCAGAGACCCAGGGAAAAGATACTGGGAAAAAGACCCAGGGGAAAAGACCCAGAGGAAAGACCCAGGGGAAAAGATACTGGGAAAAAGACCCAGGGGAAAAGACCCAGGGAAAAGATACTGGGAAAAAGACCCAGGGGAAAAGACCCAGGGGAAAAGATACTGGAAAAAGTGGCATGGGAAAAGATCCAGGGGAAAAGGCCAAGGTGAAAAGACGCTGGGAAAAAGACCCAGGGAAAAAGACGCAGGGAGAAAGACACGTTGAAAAAGACACAGGGAAAAAGACTAATGGGAAAACACCCAGGGGAAATAAGCCATGCGAAGAAGACCCAGGGAAAGACTTAGATGAAAAGACCCAGGGGAAAAGACCCATGGAAAAAAAACACAAGGCAAAAGTCACGGGGGAAATGCCTAAGGGGAAAAGACTGAAGGGGAAAGATAATGGAAAACAAACCAGAGTAAAACACCCAGGGCAAAAGACCCAGGGAGAATGACCTAGGTGAGAAGATACTGGGAGAAAAGACACAGGGGAAAAAGACTCAAGGGAAAAACCCAGGGGAATACACCCAGGGAAAAGTCCAGTGGAAAAGATACTGGGAAAAAACCCAGAGGGCAAACACTCACGGGAAAAGACCCAGAGAAAAAGACCCAGGGGAAAAGACCCAGGTGAAAAGACCCAGGGGAGAAGATATATGGGAAGTGACCTAGGGAAAAAGGCACGGGGGAAAAGATAATGAAATAAAAGAGGGAAAAAGATCCAGTGGAAAAGCATCAGGGGAAACCACTCTGGAGAAGAGACACAACGGAAAAGACCCAGGGGCAAAGATAACCGAATAAACACCCAAGGAAAAAGAACCTGGGGAAAGACTGAGAGGAAAAGATAATGGGAAAAAGACACAGGGGAAAAGATAACGTAATAACAACCCAGTGAAAAAGGATCCAGGAAAAAGACTCAGGGAGTTAGATGTGACAGTTATGGCTCAGGGGTCAAGGGTATAGAGAGAAAGCAGGAATGGGCTACTGAAGTTGCATGATCAGCCATGATCATATTGAATGGTAGTGCAGGCTCGAGGGGCCGAATGGCCTACTCCTGCAGATTTTCTATGTTTCTATGAAAAGAGCCAGGGGAAAAGAAACAGTGGAAAAGACCCAGGGGATAAGACTCAGGGATAATGAAACATGGGAAAAGACCCAGGGGGAAAGACTCAGGGGAAAAGACTTAGAGGAAAAGACTCAGGGAGTTAGATGTGACCCTTAGATAAGTCTAAGGATAAGGGGTAAGCCATTTAGGACCGAGATGAGGAGATACTTCTTCACCCAGAGAGTGGTGAACCTGTGGAATTCTCTACCACAGTAGTAGTTGAGGCCAATTCACGAAATATATTCAAAAGGAAGTTAGATGAAGTCCTTACTACTCGGGGATCAAGGGGTATCGCGAGAAAGCAGGAAGGGGGTACTGAAGTTGCATGTTCAGCCATGAACTCATTGAATGATGGTGCAGTCTAGAAGGGCTGAATGGCCTACTCCTGCACCTATTTTCTATGTTTCTATGTTTCTATGTTATGGGTCAAGGGATCAAGGGCTATAGAGAGAAAGCAGGAATGGGGTATTGAAGTTGCATGATCAGCCATAATCTTATTGACTGGTGGTGCAGGCTCGAAGGGCCGAATGGCCTACTCCTGCACCTATTTTCGATGTTTCTATGAAATGTCCCAAGGGAAAAGACCCATTGGAAAAGACCCAGTGGAAAAGACCCAGGTGAAAGCACCCAGGGCAAAAGACTCAGGGGAAAAGACAAAGGGGAAATGACCCAGGGGGAAAGACTCAGGGGAAAAGACAAAGGGGAAAAGACCCAGGGGAAAAGATAATGGAAAAACAAACCAGGGTAAAAGTTCCAGCGGAAAAGAACCAGGGAAAATGTCCAGGGGAAAAGATACTGGGAAAAAGACTCTGGGGAAAAAACCCAGGGGAAAATACTCATCGGAAAAGACCCAAAATAAAAGACCCAATGGAAAATATAATGAAAAAAAACAGAGGGGATAAGACCCAGTGGAAAAGCGCCGGGGAAAAGGAACTGGGGAAAAGACACAACAGAAAGACTGAGGGGAAAATAACCAGGGAAAAAGACCCAGGGGAAAGACCCAGGGGAAAAGATCCAGCGATAAAGAACCCAGGAAAAAGACCCAGGGGAAAAGACTCACAGGAAAAGACTCAGGGGAAAAGACTCAGGGGAAAAGATCCAGGGACAAAGAACCCGGGGAAAAGACCCAGGGGAAAAGATGGTGTGAAAAAAGAGTAAAAGGCCCAGGGGAAAAGACCCAGGGAGAATGACACAGGGGGAAAGATACTGGGAAAAAGACACGGGGAAAAAGACGCAGTGAAAATGACCCAGGGAAAGAGACTCAGGGGGAATGACCCAGGGGGAAAGACGCAGGGAAAAAGACTCAGGGAAAAATACCCAGGGGAAAAGTCTCAGAGGAAAAGACCCACGTGAAAAGGCTCAGCGGAAAAGACCCTGGGGAAAGGACCCAGAGGAAAAGACCCAGGGGAAAAGACCCAGGGGAAAAGATTCAGAGGAAAAGACCCAGGGAAAAGATGCAGGGAAAATGACCCAGGGGAAAAGACCCAGGGGAAAAGACTCAGGGAAAAATACCCAGGGGAAAAGTCTCAGTTGAAAAGACGCAAGGGTAGAGATCCAGTGGAAAAAACTCAGGGGAAAAGAGCCAAGGGGAAAAGACCCAGGAGAAAAGATCCAGGGGAAAAGATCCAGGGGAAAAGATCCAGTGATAAAGAACCCGGGGGAAAGACCCAGGTGAAAAGACACAGGGGAAAAGACCCAGGGGGAAAGACTCAGAGGGAAAGACTCAGGGGGAAAGACTCAGGGGTAAAGATCCAGTTTTAAATAACCCAGGGAAAAGACACAGGGGAAAAGACACATGTAAAAGAGTCAGGGGAAAAGACTCAGGGGAAACAATTCAGGGGAAAAAGATCCAGGGGGAATTGCCGAGGGGAGAATATACTGGGAAAAAGACACAGCGGAAAAAATTGCAGGGGAAATGAACCAGTGGTAACGACTCAGGGGAAAAGACCCAGAGGAAAAGATGGTGTGAAAAAAGAGTAAAAGACCCAGGGGAAAAGACCCAGGGAGAATGACACAGGGGGAAAGATACTGGGAAAAAGACACGGGGAAAAAGACGCAGTGAAAATGACCCAGGGAAAGATACTGGGAAAAAGACCCAGGGGGAAAAGAATGAGCGGAAGAGACCCAGGGAAAGAGACTCAGGGAGAATGACCCAGGGGGAAAGACGCAGGGAAAAAGACTCAGGGAAAAATACCCAGGGGAAACGTCTCAGAGGAAAAGACTCAGAGGAAAAGACCCAGGGGAAAAGAATGAGCGGAAGAGACCCAGGGAAAGAGACTCAGGGAGAATGACCCAGGGGGAAAGACGCAGGGAAAAAGACTCAGGGAAAAATACCCAGGGGAAAAGTCTCAGAGGAAAAGACTCAGAGGAAAAGACCCAGGGGAAAAGATCCAGAGAAAAAGACCTAGGTGAAAAGGCTCAGCGGAAAAGACCCCGGGGAAAGGACCCAGGGGAAAAGACGCTGGCAAAACGTCCCAGGGAAAAAGACGCAAGGGGAAAGACCCATTGAAAAACTTAGATGAAAAGACCCAGGGGAAAAGACCCATGGGAAAAAGACACAAGGGAAAAGTCACGGGGGAAATGCCTAAGGGGAAAGACCCAAGGGGAAAGATAATGGAAAACAAACCAGAGTAAAACACCCAGGGCAAAAGACCCAGGGAGAATGACCGAGGTGAGAAGATACTGGGAAAAAAGACACAGGGGAAAAAGACTCAAGGGAAAAACCCAGGGGAATACACCCAGGGAAAAGTCCAGTGGAAAAGATACTCGAAAAAGACCCAGAGGGCAAAGACTCACGGGAAAAGACCCAGAGAAAAAGACCCAGGGGAAAAGACCCAGGTGAAAAGACACAGGGGAAAAGACCCAGGGGAGAATACCCAGGGAAACAGATTTAGGGGACAAGACACAGGGGAAAGGCATAGGTAAAAAGAACCTGGAACAATGGCTCTGGGTAAAAGACTTGAGAAAAAGCGCCAACGGGATAGACCCACGGGAAAAGACTCAGGGGAAAAGACTCAGGGAAGAAGAGCCAGGGGAAAGACTCAGATGAAAAGTCCCATGGAAAAAGACCCAGGGGAAAAGATCCAGGGGAAAAGATATTGGGAAAAAGACCCAGGGGAAAAGAGCCATGCGAAGAAGACCCAGGGAAAGACTTAGATGAAAAGACACAGGGGAAAAGACCCATGGAAAAAAGACACAAGTGAAAAGTCACAGGGGAAATGCCTAAGGGGAAAAGACCCAAGGGGAAAGATAATGGAAAACAAACCAAGGTAAAACACCCAGGGCAAAAGACCCAGGGAGAATGACCTAGGTGAGAAGATACTGGGAAAAAAGACACAGGGGAAAAAGACTCAAGGGAAAAACCCAGGGGAATGCACCCAGGGAAAAGTCCAGTGGAAAAGATACTGGAAAAAAGACCCAGAGGGCAAAGACTCACGGGAAAAGACCCAGAGAAAAAGACCCAGGGGAAAAGACCCAGGGAAAAAACCCAGGTGAAAAGACCCAGGGGAGAAGATATATGGGAAGTGACCCAGGGAAAAAGGCACGGGGGAAAAGATAATGAAATAAAAGAGGGAAAAGATCCAGTGGAAAAGCATCAGGGGAAACCACTCTGGAGAAGAGACACAGTGGCAAAGACCCAGGGGCAAAGATAACCGAATAAAGACCCAAGGAAAAAGACCCACGGGAAAAGACTCAGGGGAAAAGACTCAGGGAAGAAGAGCCAGGGGAATGACTCAGATGAAAAGTCCCATGGAAAAAGACCCAGGGGAAAAGACCCAGGGGAAAAGATACTGGGAAAAAGATCCAGGGGAAAAGACCCAGGGGAAAAGATACTGGGAAAAAGACCCAGGGGAAAAGACCCAGGGGAAAAGATACTGGAAAAAATGGCATGGGAAAAGATCCAGGGGAAAAGGCCCAGGTGAAAAGACGCTGGGAAAACGTCCCAGGGAAAAAGACGCAGGGGGAAAGACACATTGAAAAAGACACAGGGGAAAAAACTAATGGGAAAACACCCAGGGGAAAAGAGCCATGAGAAGAAGACCCAGGAAAAGACTTGGATGAAAAGACCCAGGGGTAAAGACCCATGGAAAAAAGACACAATGGAAAAGTCACGGAGGAAATGCCGAAGGGGAAAAGACTCAAGGGGAAAGATAATGGAAAACAAACCAGAGTAAAACACCCAGGGCAAAAGGCCCAGGGAGAAAAACCTAGGTGGGAAGATACTGGGAGAAAAGACACAGGGGAAAAGACCCAGGGGAGAAGATATATGGGAAGTGACCCAGGGAAAAAGGCATGGGGGAAAAGATAATGAAATAAAAGACGGAAAAGATCCAGTGGAAAAGCATCAGGGGAAACCACTCTGGAGAAGAGACACAACGGAAAAGACCCAGGGGCAAAGATAACCGAATAAACACCCAAGGAAAAAGAACCTGGGGAAAGACTGAGAGGAAAAGATAATGGGAAAAAGACACAGGGGAAAAGATAACGTAATAACAACCCAGTGAAAAAGGACCCAGGGAAAAGACTCAGGGAGTTAGATGTGACAGTTATGGCTCAGGGGCCAAGGGGTATAGAGAGAAAGCAGGAATGGGCTACTGAAGTTGCATGATCAGCCATGATCATATTGAATGGTAGTGCAGGCTCGAGGAGCCGAATGGCCTACTCCTGCAGATTTTCTATGTTTCTATGAAAAGAGCCAGTGCAAAAGAAACAGTGGAAAAGACCCAGGGGAAAAGACTCAGGGGTAAAGACACATAGGAAAAGACAGGGGGAAAGACTCAGGGGAAAAGACTTAGGGGAAAAGACTCAGGGAGTTAGATGTGACCCTTAGATAAGTCTAAGGATAAGGGGTAAGCCATTTAGGACCGAGATGAGGAGATACTTCTTCACCCAGAGAGTGGTGAACCTGTGGAATTCTCTACCACAGTAGTAGTTGAGGCCAATTCACGAAATATATTCAAAAGGAAGTTAGATGAAGTCCTTACTACTCGGGGGATCAAGGGGTATCGCGAGAAAGCAGGAAGGGGGTACTGAAGTTGCATGTTCAGCCATGAACTCATTGAATGATGGTGCAGTCTAGAAGGGCTGAATGGCCTACTCCTGCACCTATTTTCTATGTTTCTATGTTTCTATGTTATGGGTCAAGGGATCAAGGGCTATAGAGAGAAAGCAGGAATGGGGTACTGAAGTTGCATGATCAGCCATAATCTTATTGACTGGTGGTGCAGGCTCGAAGGGCCGAATGGCCTACTCCTGCACCTATTTTCGATGTTTCTATGAAATGTCCCAAGGGAAAAGACCCATTGGAAAAGACCCAGTGGAAAAGACCCAGGGGAAAGCACCCAGGGCAAAAGACTCAGGGGAAAAGACAAAGGGGAAATGACCCAGGGGGAAAGACTCAGGGGAAAAGACAAAGGGGAAAAGACCCAGGGGAAAAGATAATGGAAAAACAAACCAGGGTAAAAGACCCTGGGGAAAAAACCCAGGGGAAAATACTCATCGGAAAAGACCCAAAATAAAAGACCCAATGGAAAATATAATGAAAAAAAACAGAGGGGATAAGACCCAGTGGAAAAGCGTCGGGGAAAAGGCTCTGGGGAAAAGACACAACAGAAAGACTGAGGGGAAAATAACCAGGGAAAAAGACCCAGGGGAAAGACCCAGGGGAAAAGATCCAGCGATAAAGAACCCAGGAAAAAGACCCAGGGGAAAAGACTCACGGGAAAAGACTCAGGGGAAAAGACTCAGGGGAAAAGATCCAGGGATAAAGAACCCGGGGAAAAGACCCAGGGGAAAAGATGGTGTGAAAAAAGAGTAAAAGACCCAGGGGAAAAGACCCAGGGAGAATGACACAGGGGGAAAGATACTGGGAAAAAGACACGGGGAAAAAGACGCAGTGAAAATGACCCAGGGAAAGAGACTCAGGGGGAATGACCCAGGGGGAAAGACGCAGGGAAAAAGACTCAGGGAAAAATACCCAGGGGAAAAGTCTCAGAGGAAAAGACCCACGTGAAAAGGCTCAGCGGAAAAGACCCTGGGGAAAGGACCCAGAGGAAAAGACCCAGGGGAAAAGACCCAGGGGAAAAGATTCAGAGGAAAAGACCCAGGGAAAAGATGCAGGGAAAATGACCCAGGGGAAAAGACCCAGGGGAAAGGACTCAGGGAAAAATACCCAGGGGAAAAGTCTCAGTTGAAAAGACGCAAGGGTAGAGATCCAGTGGAAAAAACTCAGGGGAAAAGAGCCAAGGGGAAAAGACCCAGGAGAAAAGATCCAGGGGAAAAGATCCAGGGGAAAAGATCCAGTGATAAAGAACCTGGGGGAAAGACCCAGGGGAAAAGACACAGGGGAAAAGACGCAGGGGGAAAGACTCAGGGGGAAAGACTCAGGGGGAAAGACTCAGGGGAAAAGACACAGGGGAAAAGACCCAGGGGGAAAGACTCAGGGGGAAAGACTCAGGGGGAAAGACTCAGGGGGAAAGACTCAGGGGGAAAGACTCAGGGGGAAAGACTCAGGGGTAAAGATCCAGTGATAAATAACCCAGGGGAAAGACACAGGGGAAAAGACACATGTAAAAGACTCAGGGGAAAAGACTCAGGGGAAACAATTCAGGGGAAAAAGATCCAGGGGGAATTGCCGAGGGGAGAATATACTGGGAAAAAGACACAGCGGAAAAAATTGCATGGGAAATGAACCAGTGGTAACGACTCAGGGGAAAAGACCCAGAGGAAAAGATGCTGTGAAAAAAGAGTAAAAGACCCAGGGGAAAAGACCCAGGGAGAATGACACAGGGGGAAAGATACTGGGAAAAAGACACGGGGAAAAAGACGCAGTGAAAATGACTCGGGGAAAGATACTGGGAAAAAGACCCAGGGGGAAAAGATTGAGCGGAAGAGACCCAGGGAAAGAGACTCAGGGAGAATGACCCAGGGGGAAAGACGCAGGGAAAGAGACTCAGGGAAAAATACCCAGGGGAAAAGTCTCAGAGGAAAAGACTCAGAGGAAAAGACCCAGGGGAAAAGATCCAGAGAAAAAGACCCAGGTGAAAAGGCTCAGCGGAAAAGACCCCGGGGAAAGGACCCAGGGGAAAAGACGCTGGCAAAATGTCCCAGGGAAAAAGACGCAGGGGGAAAGACCCATTGAAAAACTTAGATGAAAAGACCCAGGGGAAAAGAACCATGGAAAAAAGACACAAGGGAAAAGTCACGGGGGAAATGCCTAAGGGGAAAAGACCCAAGGGGAAAGATAATGGAAAACAAACCAGAGTAAAACACCCAGGGCAAAAGACCCGGGGAGAATGACCGAGGTGAGAAGATACTGGGAAAAAAGACACAAGGGAAAAAGACTCAAGGGAAAAACCCAGGGGAATACACCCAGGGAAAAGTCCAGTGGAAAAGATACTGGAAAAAGAACCAGAGGGCAAAGACTCACGGGAAAAGACCCAGAGAAAAAGACCCAGGGGAA
Organism: Pristiophorus japonicus; assembly: GCF_044704955.1. NCBI lineage: Eukaryota > Metazoa > Chordata > Chondrichthyes > Pristiophoridae > Pristiophorus > Pristiophorus japonicus. The sequence continues at coordinate 194,164,126 of NC_091985.1, forward strand.
AAGACCCAGGTGAAAAGACCCAGGGGAGAAGATATATGGGAAGTAACCCAGGGAAAAAGGCATGGGGGAAAAGATAATGAAATAAAAGAGGGAAAAGATCCAGTGGAAAAGCACCAGGGGAAACCACTCTGGAGAAGAGACACAGCGGAAATGACCCACGGGCAAAGATAACCGAATAAACATCCAAGGAAAAAGAACCAGGGGAAAAGACCCAAGGGAAAAGAACCTGGAGAAAGACTGAGAGGAAAAGATATTGGGTAAAAGACACAAGGGAAAAGATAACGTAATAACAACCCAGTGAAAAAGGATCCAGGGAAAAGACTCAGGGTGTTAGATGTGACATTTATGGCACAGGGGTCAAGGGTATAGAGAAAAAGCAGGAATGGGCTACTGAAGTTGCATGATCAGCCATGATCATATTGAATGGTAGTGCAGGCTCGAGGGGCCGAATGGCCTACTCCTGCAGATTTTCTATGTTTCTATGAAAAGAGCCAGGGGAAAAGAAACTGTGGAAAAGACCCAGGGGAAACAACTCAGTGGATAAGACCCAGGGGAAAATACCCAGGGAAACGACCCAGGGAGAATGACCCAGTGGAAAAGATACTGGGAAAAAGACACAGGGAAAATGAACCAGGGAAAGTGACCCAGGGAAAATGAACCAGGGTTAAAAACCCAGGGGAAAAGACCTAGGGGAAAAGTCCCAGGCGAAAAAGACCCGAGAAGACATAATGGAAAAAAAACCGAGGGAGAATGACCCAGGGGAAAAGGTTCTGGGAAAAAGACTCAGCGAAAAAGTCCCAGGGAAATGACCCAGGGAAAAAGGCCCAGGCAAAAAGACACAGGGGAAAAGACCCAGAGGGAAAGACCCAGGGGAGAATACCCAGGGAAACAGATTTAGGGGACAAGACACAGGGGAAAAGGCGTAGGCAAAAAGAACCAGGAACAATGGCTCTGGGTAAAAGACTTGAGAAAAAGCGCCAACGGGATAGACCCACGGGAAAAGACTCAGGGGAAAAGACTCAGGGAAAAAGAGCCAGGGGAAAGACTCAGATGAAAAGTCCCATGGAAAAAGACCCAGGGGAAAAGATCCAGGGGAAAAGATATTGGGAAAAAGACCCAGGGGGAAAGAGCCATGCGAAGAAGACCCAGGGAAAGACTTAGATGAAAAGACCCAGGGGAAAAGACCCATGGAAAAAAGACACAAGTGAAAAGTCACGGGGGAAATGCCTAAGGGGAAAAGACCCAAGGGGAAAGATAATGGAAAACAAACCAAGGTAAAACACCCAGGGCAAAAGACCCAGGGAGAATGACCTAGGTGAGAAGATACTGGGAAAAAAGACACAGGGGAAAAAGACTCAAGGGAAAAACCCAGGGGAATGCACCCAGGGAAAAGTCCAGTGGAAAAGATACTGGAAAAAGACCCAGAGGGCAAAGACACACGGGAAAAGACCCAGAGAAAAAGACCCAGGGGAAAAGACCCAGGGGAGAAGATATATGGGAAGTGACCCAGGGAAAAAGGCACGGGGGAAAAGATAATGAAATAAAAGAGGGAAAAGATCCAGTGGAAAAGCATCAGGGGAAACCACTCTGGAGAAGAGACACAACGGAAAAGACCCAGGGGCAAAGATAACCGAATAAACACCCAAGGAAAAAGAACCTGGGGAAAGACTGAGAGGAAAAGATAATGGGAAAAAGACACAGGGGAAAAGATAACGTAATAACAACCCAGTGAAAAAGGATCCAGGGAAAAGACTCAGGGAGTTAGATGTGACAGTTATGGCTAAGGGGTCAAGGGGTATAGATAGAAAGCAGGAATGGGCTACTGAAGTTGCATGATCAGCCATGATCATATTGAATGGTAGTGCAGGCTCGAGGGGCCGAATGGCCTACTCCTGCAGATTTTCTATGTTTCTATGAAAAGAGCCAGTGGAAAAGAAACAGTGGAAAAGACCCAGGGGAAAAGACTCAGGGGTAAAGACACATGGGAAAAGACAGGGGGAAAGACTCAGGGGAAAAGACTTAGAGGAAAAGACTCAGGGAGTTAGATGTGACCCTTAGATAAGTCTAAGGATAAGGGGTAAGCCATTTAGGACCGAGATGAGGAGATACTTCTTCACCCAGAGAGTTGTGAACCTGTGGAATTCTCTACCACAGTAGTAGTTGAGGCCAATTCACGAAATATATTCAAAAGGAAGTTAGATGAAGTCCTTACTACTCGGGGGATCAAGGGGTATCGCGAGAAAGCAGGAAGGGGGTACTGAAGTTGCATGTTCAGCCATGAACTCATTGAATGATGGTGCAGTCTAGAAGGGCTGAATGGCCTACTCCTGCACCTATTTTCTATGTTTCTATGTTTCTATGTTATGGGTCAAGGGATCAAGGGCTATAGAGAGAAAGCAGGAATGGGGTACTGAAGTTGCATGATCAGCCATAATCTTATTGACTGGTGGTGCAGGCTCGAAGGGCCGAATGGCCTACTCCTGCACCTATTTTCGATGTTTCTATGAAATGTCCCAAGGGAAAAGACCCATTGGAAAAGACCCAGTGGAAAAGACCCATGTGAAAGCACCCAGGGCAAAAGACTCAGGGGAAAAGACAAAGGGGAAATGACCCAGGGGGAAAGACTCAGGGGAAAAGACAAAGGGGAAAAGACCCAGAGGAAAAGATAATGGAAAAACAAACCAGGGTAAAAGTTCCAGCGGAAAAGAACAAGGGAAAATGTCCAGGGGAAAAAAAAATGTGAAAAAGACCCTGGGGAAAAAACCCAGGGGAAAATACTCATCGGAAAAGACCCAAAATAAAAGACACAATGGAAAATATAATGAAAAAAAACAGAGGGGATAAGACCCAGTGGAAAAGCGCCGGGGAAAAGGAACTGGGGAAAAGACACAACAGAAAGACTGAGGGGAAAATAACCAGGGAAAAAGACCCAGGGGAAAGACCCAGGGGAAAAGATCCAGCGATAAAGAACCCAGGAAAAAGACCCAGGGGAAAAGACTCACGGGAAAAGACTCAGGGGAAAAGACTCAGGGAAAAGATCCAGGGATAAAGAACCCGGGGAAAAGATGGTGTGAAAAAAGAGTAAAAGACCCAGGGGAAAAGACCCAGGGAGAATGACACAGGGGGAAAGATACTGGGAAAAAGACACGGGGAAAAAGACGCAGTGAAAATGACTCGGGGAATGATACTGGGATAAAGACCCAGGGGGAAAAGAATGAGCGGAAGAGACCCAGGGAAAGAAACTCAGGGAGAATGACCCAGGGGGAAAGACGCAGGGAAAAAGACTCAGGGAAAAATACCCAGGGGAAAAGTCTCAGAGGAAAAGACTCAGAGGAAAAGACCCAGGGGAAAAGATCCAGAGAAAAAGACCCAGGTGAAAAGGCTCAGCGGAAAAGACCCCGGGGAAAGGACGCAGGGGAAAAGACCCAGGGGAAAAGATGCAGGGAAAGGATGCAGGGAAAATGACCCAGGGGAAAAGACTCAGGGAAAAATACCCAGGGGAAAAGTCTCAGTTGAAAAGACGCAAGGGTAGAAATCCAGTGGAAAAAACTCAGGGGAAAAGAGCCAAGGGGAAAAGACCCAGGAGAAAAGATCCAGGGGAAAAGATCCAGGGGAAAAGATCCAGTGATAAAGAACCCGGGGGAAAGACCCAGGTGAAAAGACACAGGGGAAAAGACCCAGGGGAAATGACTCAGGGGTAAAGACACATGGGAAAAGACAGGGGGAAAGACTCAGGGGAAAAGACTTAGAGGAAAAGACTCAGGGAGTTAGATGTGACCCTTAGATAAGTCTAAGGATAAGGGGTAAGCCATTTAGGACCGAGATGAGGAGATACTTCTTCACCCAGAGAGTTGTGAACCTGTGGAATTCTCTACCACAGTAGTAGTTGAGGCCAATTCACGAAATATATTCAAAAGGAAGTTAGATGAAGTCCTTACTACTCGGGGGATCAAGGGGTATCGCGAGAAAGCAGGAAGGGGGTACTGAAGTTGCATGTTCAGCCATGAACTCATTGAATGACGGTGCAGTCTAGAAGGGCTGAATGGCCTACTCCTGCACCTATTTTCTATGTTTCTATGTTATGGGTCAAGGGATCAAGGGCTATAGAGAGAAAGCAGGAATGGGGTACTGAAGTTGCATGATCAGCCATAATCTTATTGACTGGTGGTGCAGGCTCGAAGGGCCGAATGGCCTACTCCAGCACCTATTTTCGATGTTTCTATGAAATGTCCCAAGGGAAAAGACCCATTGGAAAAGACCCAGTGGAAAAGACCCATGTGAAAGCACCCAGGGCAAAAGACTCAGGGGAAAAGACAAAGGGGAAATGACCCAGGGGGAAAGACTCAGGGGAAAAGACAAAGGGGAAAAGACCCAGGGGAAAAGATAATGGAAAAACAAACCAGGGTAAAAGTTCCAGCGGAAAAGAACCAGGGAAAATGTCCAGGGGAAAAGATACTGGGAAAAAGACCCTGGGGAAAAAACCCAGGGGAAAATACTCATCGGAAAAGACCCAAAATAAAAGACCCAATGGAAAATATAATGAAAAAAAACAGAGGGGATAAGACCCAGTGGAAAAGCGCCGGGGAAAAGGAACTGGGGAAAAGACACAACAGAAAGACTGAGGGGAAAATAACCAGGGAAAAAGACCCAGGGGAAAGACCCAGGGGAAAAGATCCAGCGATAAAGAACCCAGGAAAAAGACCCAGGGGAAAAGACTCACGGGAAAAGACTCAGGGGAAAAGACTCAGGGAAAAGATCCAGGGATAAAGAACCCGGGGAAAAGATGGTGTGAAAAAAGAGTAAAAAACCCAGGGGAAAAGACCCAGGGAGAATGACACAGGGGGAAAGATACTGGGAAAAAGACACGGGGAAAAAGACGCAGTGAAAATGACTCGGGGAATGATACTGGGATAAAGACCCAGGGGGAAAAGAATGAGCGGAAGAGACCCAGGGAAAGAAACTCAGGGAGAATGACCCAGGGGGAAAGACGCAGGGAAAAAGACTCAGGGAAAAATACCCAGGGGAAACGTCTCAGAGGAAAAGACTCAGAGGAAAAGACCCAGGGGAAAAGATCCAGGGGAAAAGATCCAGAGAAAAAGACCCAGGTGAAAAGGCTCAGCGGAAAAGACCCCGGGGAAAGGACCCAGGGGAAAAGACCCAGGGGAAAAGATGCAGGGAAAATATGCAGGGAAAATGACCCAGGGGAAAAGACTCAGGGAAAAATACCCAGGGGAAAAGTCTCAGTTGAAAAGACGCAAGGGTAGAGATCCAGTAGAAAAAACTCAGGGGAAAAGAGCCAAGGGGAAAAGACCCAGGAGAAAAGATCCAGGGGAAAAGATCCAGGGGAAAAGATCCAGTGATAAAGAACCCGGGGGAAAGACCCAGGTGAAAAGACACAGGGGAAAAGACCCAGGGGAAATGACTCAGGGGGAAAGACTCAGGGAAAAGACTCAGGGAAAAGACTCAGGGGAAAAGACCCAGGGGAAAAGACTCAGGGGAAAAGACCCAGGGGAAAAGACTCAGGGGAAAAGACCCAGGGGAAAAGACTCAGGGGAAAAGACCCAGGGGAAAAGACTCAGGGGAAAAGACCCAGGGGAAAAGACTCAGGGGAAAAGACTCAGGGGAAAAGTCTCAGAGGAAAAGACCCAGGGGAAAAGACCCAGTGGAAAAGACCCAGGGGAAAGGACCCAGGGCAAAAGACTCAGGGGAAAAGACAAAGGGGAAATGACCCAGGGGGAAAGACTCAGGGGAAAAGACAAAGGGGAAAAGACCCAGGGGAAAAGATAATGGAAAAACAAACTAGGGTAAAAGACCCTGGGGAAAAAACCCAGGGGAAAATACTCATCGGAAAAGACCCAAAATAAAAGACCCAATGGAAAATATAATGAAAAAAAACAGAGGGGATAAGACCAAGTGGAAAAGCGTCGGGGAAAAGGCTCTGGGGAAAAGACACAACAGAAAGACTGAGGGGAAAATAACCAGGGAAAATGACCCAGGGGAAAGACCCAGGGGAAAAGATCCAGCGATAAAGAACCCAGGAAAAAGACCCAGGGGAAAAGACTCACGGGAAAAGACTCAGGGGAAAAGACTCAGGGGAAAAGATCCAGGGATAAAGAACCCGGGGAAAAGACCCAGGGGAAAAGATGGTGTGAAAAAAGAGTAAAAGACCCAGGGGAAAAGACCCAGGGAGAATGACACAGGGGGAAAGATACTGGGAAAAAGACACGGGGAAAAAGACGCAGTGAAAATGACCCAGGGAAAGAGACTCAGGGGGAATGACCCAGGGGGAAAGACGCAGGGAAAAAGACTCAGGGAAAAATACCCAGGGGAAAAGTCTCAGAGGAAAAGACCCACGTGAAAAGGCTCAGCGGAAAAGACCCTGGGGAAAGGACCCAGAGGAAAAGACCCAGGGGAAAAGACCCAGGGGAAAAGATTCAGAGGAAAAGATCCAGGGAAAAGATGCAGGGAAAATGACCCAGGGGAAAAGACCCAGGGGAAAAGACTCAGGGAAAAATACCCAGGGGAAAAGTCTCAGTTGAAAAGACGCAAGGGTAGAGATCCAGTGGAAAAAACTCAGGGGAAAAGAGCCAAGGGGAAAAGACCCAGGAGAAAAGATCCAGGGGAAAAGATCCAGGGGAAAAGATCCAGTGATAAAGAACCCGGGGGAAAGACCCAGGTGAAAAGACACAGGGGAAAAGACCCAGGGGGAAAGACTCAGGGGGAAAGACTCAGGGGGAAAGACTCAGGGGTAAAGATCCAGTGATAAATAACCCAGGGAAAAGACACAGGGGAAAAGACACATGTAAAAGACTCAGGGGAAAAGACTCAGGGGAAACAATTCAGGGGAAAAAGACCCAGGGGGAATTGCCGAGGGGAGAATATACTGGGAAAAAGACACAGCGGAAAAAATTGCAGGGGAAATGAACCAGTGGTAACGACTCAGGGGAAAAGACCCAGGGGAAAAGATAGTCGGATAAAAAGGGTAAAAGTCCCAGGGAGAATGACACAGGGGGAAAAGAGTCATGGGAAAAGAGCCAGGGGAAAAGAACCAGGAGAAAAGACTCAGGGGGAAAGACACAGGTGAAAGAATAAGGTAAAAAGACCCAGTCGAAAAGACCCAGGGGAAAAGACTCAGGGGAAAAGACCCAGGGGAAAAGACTCAAGGGAAAAGATACTGGATAAAAGATCCAGGGGGAAAAGACCCAGGGAAAAAGGGGAAAAGTCCCAGGGGAAAAGACCCAGGGAAAAGACTCAGGGGGAAAGACCCAGGGGAAAAGGCACAGGGGAAAAGACCCAGGGGGAAAGACCCAGGGGGAAAGACTCAGGGGGAAAGACCCAGGGGGAAAGACCAATAGGAAAAGGCACAGGGGAAAAGACCCAGGGGAAAAGACTCAGGGGGAAAGACTCAGGGGAAGAGACTCAGCGGGAAAGACTCAGGTGAAAAGACCCAGTGGAAAAGGCCCAGTGATAAAGAATGCGGGGAAAAGACACAGGGGAAAAGATTCAGGGGAAAAGACCCAGGGAGAATGACCGAGGGGAGAATATACTGGGAAGAAGACACAGGGGCAAAGATTGCATGGGAATTGACCCACGGAAAAGACTCAGGGGAAAAGACTCATGGAGAAAAGATCCAGGGATAAAGAACCCGGCGAAAAGACCCAGGGGAAAAGACCCAGGGAGAATGACACAGGGGGAATGATACTGGGAAAAAGACACAGGGGAAAAAGACGCAGTGAAAATGATTCAGGGGGGAAGATACTGGGTAAATGACCCAGGGGGAAAAGAATGAGGGGAAGAGACCCAGGGAAAAAAACTCAGGGAGAATGACCCAGGGGGAAAGACGCAGGGAAAAAGACTCAGGGAAAAATACCCAGGGGAAAAGATCCAGAGAAAAAGACTCAGGGGAAACGGCTCAGCGGAAAAGGCCCCGGGGAAAGGTCCCAGAGGAAAAGACCCCAGGGGGAAAAACAGAGGAAGAGACCCAGGGGAAAAGACGCAGGGGAAAAGATTCAGAAGAAAAGACCCAGGGAAAAGATGCAGGGGAAAAAACCCAAGGGAAAAGACCCAGGGAAAAATTCCCAGGGGAAAAGTCTCAGAGGAAAAGACGCAGGGGAAGAGACCCAGGGGAAGTGATCCAGTGGAAAACACCCAGGGGAAAAATACCCAGGGGAAAAGACCCATGCGAAAACACCCAGGCAAAAAGACTCAGGGAAAAGACTCAGGGGAAAAGACCCAGGGGAAAAGACCCAGGGGAAAACATTCAGGGCAAAAAGACTCAGGGAGAATGTCCGAGGAGAGAATATACTGGGAAAAAAACATAGGGGAAAAAATTGCAGGGAAAATGACCGAGGGGAGAAGATAGTGGGATAAAAAGGGTAAAAGTTCCAGGGAGAATGACCCAGGGGGGAAAGACCCACGGGGAAAGACCCAGGGGGAAAGACCCAAGTGGAAAGACCCAGGGGGAAAGACTCAGGTGCAAAGACTCAGGGGAAAAGACTCAAGGGAAAAGATCCAGGGATAAAGAACCCGGGGAAAAGACCCAGGGAGAATGATACAGGGGGAAAGATACTGGGAAAAATACCCAGGGGAAAAGTCTCAGTTGAAAAGACGCAGGGGAAAAGAGCCAAGGGGAAAAGACCCAGGAGAAAAGATCCAGGGGAAAAGATCCAGGGGAAAAGATCCAGTGATAAAGAACCCGGGGGAAAGATCCAGGTGAAAAGACTCAGGGGCAAAGACTCAGGGAAAAGACTCAGGGAAAAGACTCAGGGAAAAGACTCAGGGAAAAGACTCAGGGGTAAAGATCCAGTGATAAATAACCCAGGGAAAAGACACAGGGGAAAAGACACATGTAAAAGACTCAGGGGAAAAGACTCAGGGGAAACAATTCAGGGGAAAAAGATCCAGGGGGAATTGCCGAGGGGAGAATATACTGGGAAAAAGACACAGCGGAAAAATTGCAGGGGAAATGAACCAGTGGTAACGACTCAGGGGAAAAGACCCAGGGGAAAAGAAAGTCGGATAAAAAGGGTAAAAGTCCCAGGGAGAATGACACAGGGGGAAAAGACTCATGGGAATAGATCCAGGGGAAAAGAACCAGGAGAAAAGACTCAGGGGGAAAGACACAGGTGAAAGAATAAGGTAAAAAGACCCAGTCGAAAAGACGCAGGAGAAAAGACTCAGGGGAAAAGACCCAGGGGAAAAGTCTCAGAGGAAAAGACCCAGGGGAAAAGACCCAGGGGAAAAGACCCAGGTGAAGTGATACTGTGGAAAACACCCAGGGGAAAAATACCCAGGGGAAAAGACCCATGCGAAAAGACTCAGGCAAAAAGACTCAGGGCAAAAGACTCAAGGGAAAAGATACTGGATAAAAGATCCAGGGGGAAAAGACCCAGGGGAAAAGACCCAGGGAAAAGACTCAGGGGGAAAGACCAAGGGGAAAAGACCCAGGGGGAAAGACCCAGGGGGAAAGACCCAGGGGGAAAGACGCAGGGGGAAAGACCCAGGGGAAAAGGCACAGGGGAAAAGGCACAGGGGAAAAGACTCAGGGGGAAAGACTCAGGGGAAGAGACTCAGCGGGAAAGACTCAGGTGAAAAGACCCAGTGGAAAAGACCCAGTGATAAAGAATGCGGGGAAAAGAAACAGGGGAAAAGATTCAGTGGAAAAGACCCAGGGAGAATGACCGAGGGGAGAATATACTGGGAAAAAGACACAGGGGAAAAAGACGCAGTGAAAATGATTCCGGGGGGAAGATACTGGGTAAATGACCCAGGGGGAAAAGAATGAGGGGAAGAGACCCAGGGAAAAAACCTCAGGGAGAATGACCCAGGGGGAAAGACACAAGGAAAAAGACTCAGGGAAAAATACCCAGGGGAAATGTCTCAGAGGAAAAGACTCAGAGGAAAAGACCCAGGGGAAAAGATCCAGAGAAAAAGACTCAGGGGAAAAGGCTCAACGGAAAAGACCCCGGGTAAAGGACCCAGAGGAAAAGACCCCGGGGGAAAAAACAAAGGAAGAGACCCAGGGGAAAAGACGCAGGGGAAAAGATTCAGAAGAAAAGACCCAGGGAAAAGATGCAGGGCAAAAAACCCAAGGGAAAAGACCCAGGGAAAAATTCCCAAGGGAAAAGTCTCAGAGGAAAAGACGCAGGGGAAGAGACCCAGGGGAAGAGATTCAGTGGAAAACACCCAGGGGAAAATTACCCAGGGGAAAAGACCCATGCGAAAAGACCCAGGCAAAAAAACTCAGGGGAAAAGACTCAGGGGAAAAGACCCAGGGGAAAAGACCCAGGGGAAAACATTCAGGGCAAAAAGACCCAGGGTGAATGTCCGAGGGGAGAATATACTGGGAAAAAGACATAGGGGAAAAAATTGCAGGGAAAATGACCGAGGGGAGAAGATAGTGGGATAAAAAGGGTAAAAGTTCCAGGGAAAATGACCCAGGGGGGAAAGACCCACGGGGAAAGACCCACGGGGAAAGACCCAAGGGGAAAGATCCAGGGGGAAAGACTCAGGTGCAAAGGCTCAGGGGAAAAGATCCACGGATAAAGAACCCGGGGAAAAGACCCAGGGGAAAAGATGGTGGGAAAAAAGAGTAAAAGACCCAGGGGAAAAGACCCAGCGAGAATGACACAGGGGGAAAGATACTGGGAAAAAGACACAGGGGAAAAAGACGCAGTGAAAATGATTCAGGGGCGAAGATACTGGGTAAATGACCCAGGGGGAAAAGACTGAGGGGAAGAGACCCAGGGAAAAAGATTCAGGGAGAATGACCCAGGGGGAAAGACGCAGGGAAAAAGACGCAGGGGAAAAGACCCATGGGAATTGATCCTTTGGAAAACATCCAGGGGAAAAATATCCAGGAGAAATGACCCACGCGAGAAGACTCAGGCAAAAAGATTCAGCGGAAAAGACTCAAGGGAAAAGATACTGGATAAAAGATCCAGGGGAAAAAGACCCAGGGGAAAAGGGGAAAAGACTCAGGGGAAAAGATACTGGGAAAAAGACTCAGGGGGAAAAGACCCAGGGGAAAAGACTCAGGGGGAAAGACCCAGGGGGAAAGAACCAGGGGAAAAGACACAGGGAAAAAAACCCAGGGGAAAAGGCCCAGGGGAAAATGCCCAGGGGAAAAGAATCAGGGGGAAAGAACCAGGGGAAAAGACACAGGGAAAAAACACAGGGGGAAAGACTCAGGGGGAAAGACTCAGCGGGAAAGACTCAGCGGGAAAGACTATGGGGGAAAGACTCAGCGGGAAAGACTCAGGGGGAAAGACTCAGGGGGAAAGACTCAGGGGGAAAGACTCAGGGGGAAAGACCCAGGGGGAAAAGACTCAGGGGGAAAGACCCAGGGGGAAAAGACTCAGGGGGAAAGACTCAGGGGAAAAGACCCTGTGGAAAAGACCCAGTGATAAAGAATGCGGGGAAAAGACACAGGGGAAAAGATTCAGGGGAAAAGAACCAGGGAGAATGACCGAGGGGAGAATATACTGGAAAAAAGACACAGGGGCAAAGATTGCAGGGGAATTGACCCAAGGGAAAAGACTCAGGGGAAAAGACTGATGGAGAAAAGATCCAGGGATAAAGAACCCTGAGAAAAGACCCAGGGGAAAAGACACAGGGAGAATGATACAGGGGGAAAGATACTGGGAAAAAGACACAGGGGAAAAAAATGCAGTGAAAATGATTCAGGGGGGAAGATACTGGGTAATTGACCCAGGGGGAAAAGAATGAGGGGAAGAGACCCAGGGAAAAAAACTCAGGGAGAATGACCCAAGGGGAAAGACGCAGGGAAAAAGACTCAGGGAAAAATACCCAGGGGAAAAGTCTCAGAGGAAAAGACTCAGAGAAAAAGACACAGTGAAAAGATCCAGAGAAAAAGACTCAGGGGAAAAGGTACCGCGGAAAAGACCCCGGGGAAAGGACCCAGAGGAAAAGACCCTGGCGGAAAAAACAGAGGAAGAGACCCAGGGGAAAAGACACATGGGAAAAGATTCAGAAGAAAAGACCCAGGGAAAAGATGCAGGGGAAAAGTCTCAGAGGAAGACGCAGGGGAAGAGACCAAGGGGAAGTGATCCAGTGGAAAACACCAAGGGGAAAAATACCCAGGGGAAAAGACCCATGCGAAAAGACTCAGGCAAGAAGACTCAGGAGAAAAGACTCAGGGGAAAAGACTCAGGGGAAAAGACTCAGGGGAAAATACCCATGGGAAAAGACCCAGGGGAAAACATTCAGCGGAAAAAGACCCAGGGAGAATGACCGAGGGGAGAATATACTGGGAAAATGACATAGGGGAAAAAATTGCAGGGAAAATGACCGAGGGGAAAAGATAGTGGGATAAAAAGGGTAAAAGTTCCAGGGAGAATGACCCAGGGGGGAAAGACCCACGGGGAAAGAACCAGGGGGAAAGACCCACGGGGAAAGACCCAGGGGGAAAGACTCAGGTGCAAAGACTCAAGGGAAAAGACTCAAGGGAAAAGATCCAGGGATAAAGAACCCGGGGAAAAGACCCAGGGGAAAAGATGGTGGGAAAAAAGAGTAAAAGACCCAGGGAAAAAGACCCAGGGAGAATGACACAGGGGGAAAGATATTGGGAAAAAGACACAAGGGAAAAAGACGCAGTGAAAATGATTTAGAGGTGGAAGATACTGGGTAAATGACCCAGGGGGAAAAGAATGAGGGGAAGAGACCCAGGGAAAAAGACTCAGGGAGAATGACCCAGGAGGAAAGACGCAGGGAAAAAGACTCAGGGAAAAATACCCAGGGGAAAAGTCTCAGAGGAAAAGATGCAGGGGAAAAGACCCAGGGGAAGTGATCCTGTGGAAAACACCCAAGGAAAAATACCCAGGGGAAAAGACCCATGCGAAAAGACTCAGGCAAAAAGACTCAGGGGAAAAGACTCAGGGGAAAAGATACTGGATAAAAGATCCAGGGGGAAAAGACCCAGGGGAAAAGGGGGAAAGACTCAGGGGAAAAGATACTGGGAAAAAGAACCAGGGGGAAAAGACCTAGGGGAAAAGTCCCAGGGGAAAAGACTCAGGGGTAAAGACCCAGGGGAAAAGGCACAGGGGAAAAGACCCAGGGGGAAAAGACCCAGGGGAAAAGACTCAGGGGGAAAGACCCAGGGGAAAAGGCACAGGGGGAAAGACCCAGGGGAAAAGACTCAGGGGGAAAGACTCAGGGGAAAAGACCCAGAGGAATAGACCCAGTGATAAAGAATCCGGGGCAAAGACACAGGGGAAAAGATTCAGGGGAAAAGACCCAGGGAGAATGACCGAGGGGAGAATATACTGGGAAAAAGACACAGGGGCAAAGATTGCAGGGGAATTGACCCAGGGGAAAAGACTGAGGGGAAAAGACTCATGGAGAAAAGATCCAGGGATAAAGAATCCGGCGAAAAGACCCAGGGGAAAAGACCCAGGGAAAATGACACAGGGGGAAAGATACTGGGAAAAGGACACAGGGGAAAAAGACGCAGTGAAAATGATTCAGGGGCGAAGATACTGGGTAAATGACCCAGGGAGAAAAGAATGAGGGGAAGAGACCCAGGGAAAAAAACTCAGGGAGAATGACCCAGGGGTAAAGATCCAGAGAAAAAGACTCAGGGGAAAAGGCTCAGCGGAAAAGACCACGGGGAAAGGACCCAGTGGAAAAGACCCCGGGGGAAAAACAGAGGAAGAGACCCAGGGGAAAAGACGCAGGGGAAACGATTCAGAAGAAAAGACCCAGGGAAAAGATACAGGGGAAAAAACACAGGGGAAAAGACCCAGGGAAAAATTCCCAGGGGAAAAGTCTCAGAGGAAAAAACGCAGGGGAAGAGACCCAGGGGAAGTGATCCAGTGGAAAACACCCAGGGGAAAAATACCCAGGGGAAAAGACCCATGCGAAAAGACTCAGGCAAAAAGACTCAGGGGAAAAGACCGAGGGGAAAAGACTCAGGGGAAAAGACCCAAGGGAAAAGACTCAGGGGAAAAGACTCAGGGGAAAAGACCCAGGGGAAAACATTCAGGGGAAAAAGACCCAGGGAGAATGACCGAGGGGAGAATATACTGGGAAAAAGACATAGGGGAAAAAATTACAGGGAAAATGACCGAGGGGAAAAGATAGTGGGATAAAAAGGGTAAAAGTTCCAGGGAGAATGACCCAGGGGGGAAAGACCCACGGGGAAAGACCCAGGGGGAAAGACCCACGGGGAAAGACCCAGGGGGAAAGACTCAGGTGCAAAGACTCAGGGGAAAAGACTCAAGGGAAAAGGACTCAGGGGAAAAAGACTCAGGGGAAAAGACCCAAGGGAAAACATTCAGGGGGAAAAGACTCAGGGAGAATGAATGAGGGGAGAATATACTTAGAAAAAGACATAGGGGAAAAAATTGCAGGGAAAATGACCGAGGGGAAAAGAAAGTGGGATAAAAAGAATAAAAGTTCCAGGGAGAATGAGCCAGGGGGGAAAGACCCAGGGGGAAAGACTCAGGGGGAAAGACTCAGGGGAAAAGGCACAGAGGAAAAGACCCAGGGGAAAAGACTCAGGGGAAAAGGCACAGAGGAAAAGACCCAGGGGAAAAGACTCAGGGGGAAAGACTCAGGGGAAAAGACTCAGGGGGAAAGACCCAGGGGAAAAGACTCATGGGAAAAGGCACAGAGGAAAAGACCCAGGGGAAAAGACTCCGGGGGAAAGACTCAGGGGAAAAGACTCAGGGGGAAAGACTCAGGGGAAAAGACCCAGAGGAATAGACCCAGTGATAAAGAATCCGGGGAAAAGACACAGGGGAAAAGATTCAGTGGAAAAGAACCAGGGAGAATGACCGAGGGGAGAATATACTGGGAAAAAGACACAGGGGCAAACATTGCAGGGGAATTGACCCAAGGGAAAAGACTCAGGGGAAAAGACTCATGGAGAAAAGATCCAGGGATAAAGAACCCTGAGAAAAGACCCAGGGGAAAAGACACAGGGAGAATGATACAGGGGGAAAGATACTGGGAAAAAGACACAGGGGAAAAAAATGCAGTGAAAATGATACAGGGGGGAAGATACTGGGTAATTGACCCAGGGGGAAAAGAATGAGGGGAAGAGACCCAGGGAAAAAAACTCAGGGAGAATGACCCAAGGGGAAAGACGCAGGGAAAAAGACTCAGGGAAAAATACCCAGGGGAAAAGTCTCAGAGGAAAAGACTCAGAGGACAAGACACAGTGAAAAGATCCAGAGAAAAAGACTCAGGGGAAAAGGTTCCGCGGAAAAGACCCCGGGGAAAGGACCCAGAGGAAAAGATCCAGGCGGAAAAAACAGAGGAAGAGACCCAGGGGAAAAGACGCAGGGGAAAAGATTCAGAAGAAAAGACCCAGGGAAAAGATGCAGGGGAAAAGTCTCAGAGGAAAAGACGCAGGGGAAGAGACCAAGGGGAAGTGATCCAGTGGAAAACACCAAGGGGAAAAATACCCAGGGGAAAAGACCCATGCGAAAAGATTCAGGCAAGAAGACTCAGGAGAAAAGACTCAGGGGAAAAGACTCAGGGGAAAAGACTCAGGGGAAAAGACTCAGGGGAAAAGACCCAGGGGAAAAGACCCAGGGGAAAACATTCAGCGGAAAAAGACCCAGGGAGAATGACCGAGGGGAGAATATACTGGGAAAAAGACATAGGGGAAAAAATTGCAGGGAAAATGACCGAGGGGAAAAGATAGTGGGATAAAAAGGGTAAAAGTTCCAGGGAGAATGACCCAGGGGGGAAAGACCCACGGGGAAATACCCAGGGGGAAAGACCCACGGGGAAAGACCCAGGGGGAAAGACCCACGGGGAAAGACCCAGGGGGAAAGACTCAGGTGCAAAGACTCAGGGGAAAAGACTCAAGGGAAAAGATCCAGGGATAAAGAACCCAGGGAAAAGACCCAGGGGAAAAGATGGTGGGAAAAAAGAGTAAAAGACCCAGGGGAAAAGACCCAGGGAGAATGACACAGGGGGAAAGATACTGGGAAAAAGACACAGGGGAAAAAGATGCAGTGAAAATGATTCAGGGGGGAAGATACTGGGTAGATGACCCAGGGGGAAAAGACTGAGGGGAAGAGACCCAGGGAAAAAGACTTAGGGAGAATGACCCAGGAGGAAAGACGCAGGGAAAAAGACTCAGGGAATAATACCCAGGGGAAAAGTCTCAGAGGAAAAGATGCAGGGGAAAAGACCCAGGGGAAGTGATCCTGTGGAAAACACCCAAGGGAAAAATACCCAGGGGAAAAGACCCATGCGAAAAGACTCAGGGAAAAAGACTCAGGGGAAAAGACTCAGTGGAAAAGATACTGGATAAAAGATCCAGGGGGAAAAGACCCAGGGGAAAAGGGGGAAAGACTCAGGGGAAAAGATACTGGGAAAAAGACCCAGGGGGAAAAGACACAGGGGAAAAGACTCAGGAGGAAAGACCCAGGGGGAAAGGCATAGGGGAAAAGACCCAGGGGGAAAAGACCCAGGGGAAAAGACTCAGGGGGAAAGACCCAGGGAAAAGGCACAGTGGAAAAGACCCAGGGGAAAAGACTCAGGGGAAAGACTCAGGGGAAAAGACCCAGAGGAATAGACCCAGTGATAAAGAATCCGGGGAAAAGACACAGGGGAAAAGATTCAGGGGAAAAGACCCAGGGAGAATGACCGAGGGGAGAATATACTGGGAAAAAGACACAGGGGCAAAGATTGCAGGGGAATTGACCCAGGGGAAAAGACTGAGGGGAAAAGACTCATGGAGAAAAGATCCAGGGATAAAGAATCCGGCGAAAAGACCCAGGGGAAAAGACCAAGGGAGAATGACACAGGGGGAAAGATACTGGGAAAAGGACACAGGGGAAAAAGACGCAGTGAAAATGATTCAGGGGCGAAGATACTGGGTAAATGACCCAGGGAGAAAAGAATGAGGGGACGAGACCCAGGGAAAAAAACTCAGGGAGAATGACCCAGGGGTAAAGATCCAGAGAAAAAGACTTAGGGGAAAAGGCTCAGCGGAAAAGACCACGGGGAAAGGACCCAGGGGGAAAGACCCAGGGGGAAAGACCCAGGGGGAAAGACCCAGGGGGAAAGACTCAGGGGAAAAGACTCAAGGGAAAAGGACTCAGGGAAAAAGACTCAGGGGAAAAGACTCAGTGGAAAAGATACTGGATAAAAGATCCAGGGGGAAAAGACCCAGGGGAAAAGGGGGAAAGACTCAGGGGAAAAGATACTGGGAAAAAGACCCAGGGGGAAAAGACACAGGGGAAAAGACTCAGGAGGAAAGACCCAGGGGGAAAGGCATAGGGGAAAAGACCCAGGGGGAAAAGACCCAGGGGAAAAGACTCAGGGGGAAAGACCCAGGGAAAAGGCACAGGGGAAAAGACCCAGGGGAAAAGACTCAGGGGAAAGACTCAGGGGAAAAGACCCAGAGGAATAGACCCAGTGATAAAGAATCCGGGGAAAAGACACAGGGGAAAAGATTCAGGGGAAAAGACCCAGGGAGAATGACCGAGGGGAGAATATACTGGGAAAAAGACACAGGGGCAAAGATTGCAGGGGAATTGACCCAGGGGAAAAGACTGAGGGGAAAAGACTCATGGAGAAAAGATCCAGGGATAAAGAATCCGGCGAAAAGACCCAGGGGAAAAGACCCAGGGAGAATGACACAGGGGGAAAGATACTGGGAAAAGGACACAGGGGAAAAAGACGCAGTGAAAATGATTCAGGGGCGAAGATACTGGGTAAATGATCCAGGGAGAAAAGAATGAGGGGACGAGACCCAGGGAAAAAAACTCAGGGAGAATGACCCAGGGGTAAAGATCCAGAGAAAAAGACTTAGGGGAAAAGGCTCAGCGGAAAAGACCACGGGGAAAGGACCCAGTGGAAAAGACCCCGGGGGAAAAACAGAGGAAGAGACCCAGGGGAAAAGACGCAGGGGAAAAGATTCAGAAGAAAAGACCCAGGGAAAAGATACAGGGGAAAAAACACAGGGGAAAAGACCCAGGGAAAAATTCCCAGGGGAAAAGTCTCAGAGGAAAAAACGCAGGGGAAGAGACCCAGGGGAAGTGATCCAGTGGAAAACACCCAGGGGAAAAATACCCAGGGGAAAAGACCCATGCGAAAAGACTCAGGCAAAAAGACTCAGGGGAAAAGACCGAGGGGAAAAGACTCAGGGGAAAAGACTCAGGCAAAAGGCACAGGGGAAAAGACCCAGGGGAAAAGACTCAGGGGAAAGACTCAGGGGAAAAGACCCAGAGGAATAGACCCAGTGATAAAGAATCCGGCGAAAAGACCCAGGGGAAAAGACCAAGGGAGAATGACACAGGGGGAAAGATACTGGGAAAAGGACACAGGGGAAAAAGACGCAGTGAAAATGATTCAGGGGCGAAGATACTGGGTAAATGACCCAGGGAGAAAAGAATGAGGGGACGAGACCCAGGGAAAAAAACTCAGGGAGAATGACCCAGGGGTAAAGATCCAGAGAAAAAGACTTAGGGGAAAAGGCTCAGCGGAAAAGACCACGGGGAAAGGACCCAGGGGGAAAGACCCAGGGGGAAAGACCCAGGGGGAAAGACCCAGGGGGAAAGACTCAGGGGAAAAGACTCAAGGGAAAAGGACTCAGGGAAAAAGACTCAGGGGAAAAGACTCAGTGGAAAAGATACTGGATAAAAGATCCAGGGGGAAAAGACCCAGGGGAAAAGGGGGAAAGACTCAGGGGAAAAGATACTGGGAAAAAGACCCAGGGGGAAAAGACACAGGGGAAAAGACTCAGGAGGAAAGACCCAGGGGGAAAGGCATAGGGGAAAAGACCCAGGGGGAAAAGACCCAGGGGAAAAGACTCAGGGGGAAAGACCCAGGGAAAAGGCACAGGGGAAAAGACCCAGGGGAAAAGACTCAGGGGAAAGACTCAGGGGAAAAGACCCAGAGGAATAGACCCAGTGATAAAGAATCCGGGGAAAAGACACAGGGGAAAAGATTCAGGGGAAAAGACCCAGGGAGAATGACCGAGGGGAGAATATACTGGGAAAAAGACACAGGGGCAAAGATTGCAGGGGAATTGACCCAGGGGAAAAGACTGAGGGGAAAAGACTCATGGAGAAAAGATCCAGGGATAAAGAATCCGGCGAAAAGACCCAGGGGAAAAGACCCAGGGAGAATGACACAGGGGGAAAGATACTGGGAAAAGGACACAGGGGAAAAAGACGCAGTGAAAATGATTCAGGGGCGAAGATACTGGGTAAATGACCCAGGGAGAAAAGAATGAGGGGACGAGACCCAGGGAAAAAAACTCAGGGAGAATGACCCAGGGGTAAAGATCCAGAGAAAAAGACTTAGGGGAAAAGGCTCAGCGGAAAAGACCACGGGGAAAGGACCCAGTGGAAAAGACCCCGGGGGAAAAACAGAGGAAGAGACCCAGGGGAAAAGACGCAGGGGAAAAGATTCAGAAGAAAAGACCCAGGGAAAAGATACAGGGGAAAAAACACAGGGGAAAAGACCCAGGGAAAAATTCCCAGGGGAAAAGTCTCAGAGGAAAAAACGCAGGGGAAGAGACCCAGGGGAAGTGATCCAGTGGAAAACACCCAGGGGAAAAATACCCAGGGGAAAAGACCCATGCGAAAAGACCCAGGCAAAAAGACTCAGGGGAAAAGACCGAGGGGAAAAGACTCAGGGGAAAAGACTCAGGCAAAAAGACTCAGGGGAAAAGACCGAGGGGAAAAGACTCAGGGGAAAAGATCCAAGGGAAAAGACCCAGGGGAAAAGATCCAAGGGAAAAGACTCAGGGGAAAAGACCCAGGGGAAAAGACCCAGGGGATAAGACCCAGGGAAAAACATTCAGGGGAAAAAGACCCAGGGAGAATGACCGAGGGGAGAATATACTGGGAAAAAGACATAGGGGAAAAAATTACAGGGAAAATGACCGAGGGGAAAAGATAGTGTGATAAAAAGGGTAAAAGTTCCAGGGAGAATGACCCAGGGGGGAAAGATACTGGGAAAAGACTCAGGGGAAAAGACCCAGGGGAAAAGTCTCAGGGGAAAAGACTGAGGGGAAAAGACTCAGGGGAAAAGACCCAAGGGAAAAGACTGAGGGGAAAAGACTCAGGGGAAAAGACCCACGGGGAAAGACCCAGGGGGAAAGACCCAGGGGGAAAGACCCAGGGGGAAAGACTCAAGGGAAAAGGACTCAGGGGAAAAAGACTCAGGGGAAAAGAACCAAGGGAAAACATTCAGGGGAAAAGACTCAGGGAGAATGAATGAGGGGAGAATCTACTGAGAAAAAGACATCGGGTAAAAATTGCAGGGAAAATGACCGAGGGGAAAAGATAGTGGGAAAAAAAAGAGTAAAAGTTCCAGGGAGAATGAGCCAGGGGGGAAAGACCCAGGGGGAAAGACCCAGGGGCAAAGACTCAGGGAAAAGACTCAAGGGAAAAGATCCAGGGATAAAGAACACGGAGAAAAGACCCAGGGGAAAAGATGGTGAGAAAAAAGAGTAAAAGACTCAGGGGAAAAGACCCAGGGAGAATGACACAGGGGAAAAGATACTGGGAAAAAGAAACAGGGGAAAAAGACGCAGTGAAATTGATTCAGCGGGGAAGATACTGGATAAATGACCCACGGGGAAAAGACTGAGGGGAAGAGACCCAGGGGAATAGACTCAGCGAGAATGACCCAGGGGGAAAGACGCAGTGAAAAAGACCCAGGGAAAATTACCCAGGGGAAAAGTCTCAGAGGAAATGGCTCAGAGGAAAAGACGCAGGGGAAAAGACCCAGGGGAAGTGATCCTGTGGAAAACACATCGTGGAAAAATACCCAGGGGAAAAGACCCATGCGAAAAGACTCAGGCAAAAAGACTCAGGGGAAAAGACTCAAGGGAAAATATACTGGATAAAAGATCCAGGGGGAAAAGACTCAGGGGAAATAGGGAAAAAACACAGGGGAAAAGATACTGGGAAAAAGACCCAGGGGGAAAAGACCCAGGGGAAAAGACTCAGGGGGAAAGACTCAGGGGAAAAGGCACAGGGGAAAAGACCCAGGGGAAAAAACCCAGGGGAAAAGACTCAGGGGCAAGACTCAGGGGAAAAGGCACAGGGGAAAAGACCAAAGGGAAAAGACTCAGGGGAAAAGACCCAGTGGAAAAGACCCAGTGATAAATAATGCGGTGAAAAGACACAGGGGAAAAGATTCAAGGGAAAAGACCCAGGAGAATGACCGACGGGAGAATATACTGGGAAAAAGACACAGGGGCAAAGATTGCAGGGGAATTGACCCAGGGGAAAAGACTCAGGGGAAAAGACTCATGGAGAAAAGATCCAGGGATAAAGAACCCGGCGAAAAGAACCAGGGGAAAAGACCCAGGGAGAATGACACAGGGAGAGAATATACTTAGAAAAAGACATAGGGGAAAAAATTGCAGGGAAAATGACCGAGGGGAAAAGATAGTGGGATAAAAAGGGTAACAGTTCCAGGGAGAATGACCCAGGGGGGATAGACCTAGGGGGAAAGACCCAGTCGAAAAGAACCAGGGGAAAAGACTCAGGGGGAAAGACCCGGGATAGACTCAGGGGCAAAGACTCAGGGAAAAGACTCAAGGGAAAAGATCCAGGGATAAAGTTGCCAGGGAAAAGACCCAGGGGAGAAGATGGTGGGAAAAAAGAGTAAAAGACCCTGGGGAAAAGACCCAGGGAGAATGACACAGGGGGAAAGATACTGGGAAAAAGACACAGGGGAAAAAGACGCAGTGAAAATGATTCAGGGGGGAAGATACTGGATAAATGACCCACGGGGAAAAGACTGAGGGGAAGAGACCCAGGGAAAAAGACTCAGGGAGAATGACCCAGGGGGAAAGACGCAGGGAAAAAGACTCAGGGAAAAATACCCAGGGGAAAAGTCTCAGAGGAAAAGACGCAGTGGAAAAGACACAGGGAAAGTGATCCTGTGGAAAACACCCAGGGGAAAAATACCCAGGGGAAAAGACCCATGCGAAAAGACTCAGGCAAAAAGACTCAGGGGAAAAGACTCAAGGGAAAAGATACTGGATAAAAGATGCAGGGGGAAAAGACCCAGGGGAAAAGGGGAAAAGACTCAGGGGAAAAGATACTTGGAAAAAGACCCAGGGGGAAAAGACTCAGGGGGAAAGACCCGGGGGAAAATACCCAGGGGAAAAGACCCAGGGGAAAAGACTCAGGGGGAAATACCCAGGGAGAATGACACAGGGGGAAAGATACTGGGAAAAAGACACAGGGGAAAAAAATGCAGTGAAAATGATTCAGGGGGGAAGATACTGGGTAATTGACCCAGGGGGAAAAGAATGAGGGGAAGAGACCCAGGGAAAAAAACTCAGGGAGAATGACCCAAGGGGAAAGACGCAGGGAAAAAGACTCAGGGAAAAATACCCAGGGGAAAAGTCTCAGAGGAAAAGACTCAGAGGAAAAGACACAGTGAAAAGATCCAGAGAAAAAGACTCAGGGGAAAAGGTACCGCGGAAAAGACCCCGGGGAAAGGACCCAGAGGAAAAGACCCTGGCGGAAAAAACAGAGGAAGAGACCCAGGGGAAAAGACACATGGGAAAAGATTCAGAAGAAAAGACCCAGGAAAAAGATGCAGGGGAAAAGTCTCAGAGGAAAAGACGCAGGGGAAGAGACCAAGGGGAAGTGATCCAGTGGAAAACACCAAGGGGAAAAATACCCAGGGGAAAAGACCCATGCGAAAAGACTCAGGCAAGAAGACTCAGGAGAAAAGACTCAGGGGAAAAGACTCAGGGGAAAAGACTCAGGGGAAAAGACCCAGGGGAAAACATTCAGCGGAAAAAGACCCAGGGAGAATGACCGAGGGGAGAATATACTGGGAAAAAGACATAGGGGAAAAAATTGCAGGGAAAATGACCGAGGGGAAAAGATAGTGGGATAAAAAGGGTAAAAGTTCCAGGGAGAATGACCCAGGGGGGAAAGACCCACGGGGAAAGAACCAGGGGGAAAGACCCAAGGGGAAAGACCCAGGGGGAAAGACTCAGGTGCAAAGACTCAAGGGAAAAGACTCAAGGGAAAAGATCCAGGGATAAAGAACCCGGGGAAAAGACCCAGGGGAAAAGATGGTGGGAAAAAAGAGTAAAAGACCCAGGGGAAAAGACCCATGGAGAATGACACAGGGGGAAAGATATTGGGAAAAAGACACAAGGGAAAAAGACGCAGTGAAAATGATTCAGAGGTGGAAGATACTGGGTAAATGACCCAGGGGGAAAAGAATGAGGGGAAGAGACCCAGGGAAAAAGACTCAGGGAGAATGACCCAGGAGGAAAGACGCAGGGAAAAAGACTCAGGGAAAAATACCCAGGGGAAAAGTCTCAGAGGAAAAGATGCAGGGGAAAAGACCCAGGGGAAGTGATCCTGTGGAAAACACCCAAGGAAAAATACCCAGGGGAAAAGACACATGCGAAAAGACTCAGGCAAAAAGACTCAGGGGAAAAGACTCAGGGGAAAAGATACTGGATAAAAGATCCAGGGGAAAAAGACCCAGGGGAAAAGGGGGAAAGACTCAGGGGAAAAGATACTGGGAAAAAGAACCAGGGGGAAAAGACCCAGGGGAAAAGTCCCAGGGGAAAAGACTCAGGGGGAAAGACCCAGGGGAAAAGGCACAGGGGAAAAGATCCAGGGGGAAAAGACCCAGGGGAAAAGACTCAGGGGGAAAGACCCAGGGGAAAAGGCACAGGGGGAAAGACCCAGGGGAAAAGACTCAGGGGGAAAGACTCAGGGGAAAAGACCCAGAGGAATAGATCCAGTGATAAAGAATCCGGGGTAAAGACACAGGGGAAAAGATTCAGGGGAAAAGACCCAGGGAGAATGACCGAGGGGAGAATATACTGGGAAAAAGACACAGGGGCAAAGATTGCAGGGGAATTGACCCAGGGGAAAAGACTGAGGGGAAAAGACTCATGGAGAAAAGATCCAGGGATAAAGAATCCGGCGAAAAGACCCAGGGGAAAAGACCAAGGGAGAATGACACAGGGGGAAAGATACTGGGAAAAGGACACAGGGGAAAAAGACGCAGTGAAAATGATTCAGGGGCGAAGATACTGGGTAAATGACCCAGGGAGAAAAGAATGAGGGGAAGAGACCCAGGGAAAAAAACTCAGGGAGAATGACCCAGGGGTAAAGATCCAGAGTAAAAGACTCAGGGGAAAAGGCGCAGCGGAAAAGACCACGGGGAAAGGACCCAGTGGAAAAGACCCCGGGGGAAAAACAGAGGAAGAGACCCAGGGGAAAAGACGCAGGGGAAACGATTCAGAAGAAAAGACCCAGGGAAAAGATACAGGGGAAAAAACACAGGGGAAAAGACCCAGGGAAAAATTCCCAGGGGAAAAGTCTCAGAGGAAAAAACGCAGGGGAAGAGACCCAGGGGAAGTGATCCAGTGGAAAACACCCAGGGGAAAAATACCCAGGGGAAAAGACCCATGCGAAAAGACTCAGGCAAAAAGACTCAGGGGAAAAGACCGAGGGGAAAAGACTCAGGGGAAAAGACCCAAGGGAAAAGACTCAGGGGAAAAGACTCAGGGGAAAAGACCCAGGGGAAAACATTCAGGGGAAAAAGACCCAGGGAGAATGACCGAGGGGAGAATATACTGGGAAAAAGACATAGGGGAAAAAATTACAGGGAAAATGACCGAGGGGAAAAGATAGTGGGATAAAAAGGGTAAAAGTTCCAGGGAGAATGACCCAGGGGGGAAAGTCCCACGGGGAAAGACCCAGGGGGAAAGACCCACGGGGAAAGACCCATGGGGAAAGACTCAGGTGCAAAGACTCAGGGGAAAAGACTCAAGGGAAAAGGCCTCAGGGGAAAAAGACTCAGGGGAAAAGACCCAAGGGAAAACATTCAGGGGGAAAAGACTCAGGGAGAATGAATGAGGGGAGAATATACTTAGAAAAAGACATAGGGGAAAAAATTGCAGGGAAAATGACCGAGGGGAAAAGAAAGTGGGATAAAAAGAATAAAAGTTCCAGGGAGAATGAGCCAGGGGGGAAAGACCCAGGGGGAAAGACCCAGGGGAAAACACTCAGGGGAAAAGGCACAGAGGAAAAGACCCAGGGGAAAAGACTCAGGGGGAAAGACTCAGGGGAAAAGACTCAGGGGGAAAGACTTAGGGGAAAAGACCCAGAGGAATAGACCCAATGATAAAGAATCCGGGGAAAAGACACAGGGGAAAAGATTCAGGGGAAAAGAACCAGGGAGAATGACCGAGGGGAGAATATACTGGGAAAAAGACACAGGGGCAAACATTGCAGGGGAATTGACCCAAGGGAAAAGACTCAGGGGAAAAGACTCATAGAGAAAAGATCCAGGGATAAAGAACCCCGAGAAAAGACCCAGGGGAAAAGACACAGGGAGAATGATACAGGGGGAAAGATACTGGGAAAAAGACACAGGGGAAAAAAATGCAGTGAAAATGATACAGGGGGGAAGATACTGGGTAATTGACCCAGGGGGAAAAGAATGAGGGGAAGAGACCCAGGGAAAAAAACTCAGGGAGAATGACCCAAGGGGAAAGACGCAAGGAAAAAGACTCAGGGAAAAATACCCAGGGGAAAAGTCTCAGAGGAAAAGACTCAGAGGAAAAGACACAGTGAAAAGATCCAGAGAAAAAGACTCAGGGGAAAAGGTTCCGCGGAAAAGACCCCGGGGAAAGGACCCAGAGGAAAAGATCCTGGTGGAAAAAACAGAGGAAGAGACCCAGGGGAAAAGACGCAGGGGAAAAGATTCAGAAGAAAAGACCCAGGGAAAAGATGCAGGGGAAAAGTCTCAGAGGAAAAGACGCTGGGGAAGAGACCAAGGGGAAGTGATCCAGTGGAAAACACCAAGGGGAAAAATACCCAGGGGAAAAGACCCATGCGAAAAGACTCAGGCAAGAAGACTCAGGAGAAAAGACTCAGGGGAAAAGACTCAGGGGAAAAGACTCAGGGGAAAAGACCCAGGGGAAAAGAACAGGGGAAAACATTCAGCGGAAAAAGACCCAGGGAGAATGACCGAGGGGAGAATATACTGGGAAAAAGACATAGGGGAAAAAATTGCAGGGAAAATGACCGAGGGGAAAAGATAGTGGGATAAAAAGGGTAAAAGTTCCAGGGAGAATGACCCAGGGGGGAAAGACCCACGGGGAAATACCCAGGGGGAAAGACCCACGGGGAAAGACCCAGGGGGAAAGACTCAGGTGCAAAGACTCAGGGGAAAAGACTCAAGGGAAAAGATCCAGGGATAAAGAACCCAGGGAAAAGACCCAGGGGAAAAGATGGTGGGAAAAAAGAGTAAAAGACCCAGGGGAAAAGACCCAGGGAGAATGACACAGGGGGAAAGATACTGGGAAAAAGACACAGGGGAAAAAGATGCAGTGAAAATGATTCAGGGGGGAATATACTGGATAAATGACCCATGGGGAAAAGACTGAGGGGAAGAGACCCAGGGAAAAAGACTCAGGGAGAATGACCCAGGAGGAAAGACGCAGGGAAAAAGACTCAGGGAAAAATACCCAGGGGAAAAGTCTCAGAGGAAAAGATGCAGGGGAAAAGACCCAGGGGAAGTGATCCTGTGGAAAACACCCAGGGGAAAAATACCCAGGGGAAAAGACCCATGCGAAAAGACTCAGGGAAAAAGACTCAGGGGAAAAGACTCAGTGGAAAAGATACTGGATAAAAGATCCAGGGGGAAAAGACCCAGGGGAAAAGGGGGAAAGACTCAGGGGAAAAGATACTGGGAAAAAGACCCAGGGTGAAAAGACACAGGGGAAAAGACTCAGGGGGAAAGACCCAGGGGGAAAGGCATAGGGGAAAAGACCCAGGGGGAAAAGACCCAGGGGAAAAGACTCAGGGGGAAAGACCCAGGGGAAAAGGCACAGGGGAAAAGACCCAGGGGAAAAGACTCAGGGGGAAAGACTCAGGGGAAAAGACCCAGAGGAATAGACCCAGTGATAAAGAATCCGGGGAAAAGACACAGGGGAAAAGATTCAGGGGAAAAGACCCAGGGAGAATGACCGAGGGGAGAATATACTGGGAAAAAGACACAGGGGCAAAGATTGCAGGGGAATTGACCCAGGGGAAAAGACTGAGGGGAAAAGACTCATGGAGAAAAGATCCAGGGATAAAGAATCCGGCGAAAAGACCCAGGGGAAAAGACCCAGGGAGAATGACACAGGGGGAAAGATACTGGGAAAAGGACACAGGGGAAAAAGACGCAGTGAAAATGATTCAGGGGCGAAGATACTGGATAAATGACCCAGGGAGAAAAGAATGAGGGGACGAGACCCAGGGAAAAAAACTCAGGGAGAATGACCCAGGGGTAAAGATCCAGAGAAAAAGACTTAGGGGAAAAGGCTCAGCGGAAAAGACCATGGGGAAAGGACCCAGTGGAAAAGCCCCAGGGGGAAAAACAGAGGAAGAGACCCAGGGGAAAAGACGCAGGGGAAAAGATTCAGAAGAAAAGACCCAGGGAAAAGATACAGGGGAAAAAACACAGGGGAAAAGACCCAGGGAAAAATTCCCAGGGGAAAAGTCTCAGAGGAAAAAACGCAGGGGAAGAGACCCAGGGGAAGTGATCCAGTGGAAAACGCCCAGGGGAAAAATACCCAGGGGAAAAGACCCATGCGAAAAGACTCAGGCAAAAAGACTCAGGGGAAAAGACTCAGGGGAAAAGACTCAGGGGAAAAGATCCAAGGGAAAAGACTCAGGGGAAAAGATCCAAGGGAAAAGACTCAGGGGAAAAGACCCAGGGGAAAAGACTCAGGGGAAAAGATCCAAGGGAAAAGACTCAGGGGAAAAGACCCAGGGGAAAAGACCCAGGGGAAAACATTCAGGAGAAAAAGACCCAGGGAGAATGACCGAGGGGAGAATATACTGGGAAAAAGACATAGGGGAAAAAATTACAGGGAAAATGACCGAGGGGAAAAGATAGTGGGATAAAAAGGGTAAAAGTTCCAGGGAGAATGACCCAGGGGGGAAAGACCCACGGGGAAAGACCCAGGGGGAAAGACCCACGGGGAAAGACCCAGGGGGAAAGACTCAGGTGCAAAGACTCAGGGGAAAAGACTCAAGGGAAAAGGACTCAGGGGAAAAAGACTCAGGGGAAAAGACCCAAGGGAAAACATTCAGGGGGAAAAGACTCAGGGAGAATGAATGAGGGGAGAATATACTTAGAAAAAGACATAGGGGAAAAAATTGCAGGGAAAATGACCGAGGGGAAAGGATAGTGGGATAAAAAGGGTAAAAGTTCCAGGGAGAATAACCCAGTTGGGAAAGAACCAGAGGTAAAGACCCAGGGGGAAAGACCCAGGGGGATAGATTCAGGGGCAAAAACTCAGGGAAAAGACTCAGGGAAAAGACTCAAGGGAAAAGATCCAGGGATAAAGTAGCCGGGGAAAAGACCCAGGGGAGAAGATGGTGGGAAAAAAGAGTAAAAGACCCTGGGAAAAGACCCAGGGAGAATGACACAGGGGGAAAGATACTGGGGAAAAGACACAGGGGAAAAAGACGCAGTGAAAATGATTCAGGGGGGAAGATACTGGATAAATGACCCACGGGGAAAAGACTGAGGGGAAGAGACCCAGGGAAAAAGACTCAGGGAGAATGACCCAGGGGCAAAGATCCAGAGAAAAAGACTTAGGGGAAAAGGCTCAGCGGAAAAGACCATGGGGAAAGGACCCAGTGGAAAAGCCCCAGGGGGAAAAACAGAGGAAGAGACCCAGGGGAAAAGACGCAGGGGAAACGATTCAGAAGAAAAGACCCAGGGAAAAGATACAGGGGAAAAAACACAGGGGAAAAGACCCAGGGAAAAATTCCCAGGGGAAAAGTCTCAGAGGAAAAAACGCAGGGGAAGAGACCCAGGGGAAGTGATCCAGTGGAAAACGCCCAGGGGAAAAATACCCAGGGGAAAAGACCCATGCGAAAAGACTCAGGCAAAAAGACTCAGGGGAAAAGACTCAGGGGAAAAGACTCAGGGGAAAAGATCCAAGGGAAAAGACTCAGGGGAAAAGATCCAAGGGAAAAGACTCAGGGGAAAAGACCCAGGGGAAAAGACTCAGGGGAAAAGATCCAAGGGAAAAGACTCAGGGGAAAAGACCCAGCGGAAAAGACCCAGGGGAAAACATTCAGGGGAAAAAGACCCAGGGAG
Organism: Pristiophorus japonicus; assembly: GCF_044704955.1. NCBI lineage: Eukaryota > Metazoa > Chordata > Chondrichthyes > Pristiophoridae > Pristiophorus > Pristiophorus japonicus. The sequence goes on from NC_091985.1 coordinate 194,193,226, forward strand.
AATGACCGAGGGGAGAATATACTGGGAAAAAGACATAGGGGAAAAAATTACAGGGAAAATGACCGAGGGGAAAAGATACTGGGATAAAAAGGGTAAAAGTTCCAGGGAGAATGACCCAGGGGGGAAAGATCCACGGGGAAAGACCCAGGGGGAAAGATCCACGGGGAAAGACCCAGGGGGAAAGAGTCAGGTGCAAAGACTCAGGGAAAAAGACTCAAGGGAAAAGGACTCAGGGGAAAAAGACTCAGGGGAAAAGACCCAAGGGAAAACATTCAGGGGGAAAAGACTCAGGGAGAATGAATGAGGGGAGAATATACTTAGAAAAAGACATAGGGGAAAAAATTGCAGGGAAAATGACCGAGGGGAAAAGAAAGTGGGATAAAAAGAATAAAAGTTCCAGGGAGAATGAGCCAGGGGGGAAAGACCCAGGGGGAAAGACCCAGGGGAAAAGACACAGGGGAAAAGGCACAGAGGAAAAGACCCAGGGGAAAAGACTCAGGGGGAAAGACTCAGGGGAAAAGGCACAGGGGGAAAGACCCAGGGGAAAAGACTCAGGGGGAAAGACTCAGGGGGAAAGACTCAGAGGAATAAACCCAGTGATAAAGAATCCGGGGAAAAGACACAGGTCAAAGATTCAGGGGAAAAGACCCAGGGAGAATGACCGAGGGGAGAATATACTGGGAAAAAGACACAGGGGTAAAGATTGCAGGGGAATTGACCCAGGGGAAAAGACTGAGGGGAAAAGACTCATGGAGAACAGATCCAGGGATAAAGAATCCGGCGAAAAGACCCAGGGGAAACGATCCAGGGAGCATGACACAGGGGGAAAGATACTGGGAAAAGGACACAGGGGAAAAAGACACAGTGAAAATGATTCAGGGGGGAAGATACTGGGTAAATGACCCAGGGAGAAAAGAATGAGGGGAAAGACCCAGGGGTAAAGATCCAGAGAAAAAGACTCAGGGGAAAAGGCTCAGCGGAAAAGACCATGGGGAAAGGACCCAGAGGAAAAGACCCCGGGGGAAAAACAGAGGAAGAGACCCAGGGGAAAAGACGCAAGGGAAAAGATTCAGAAGAAAAGACCCAGGGAAAAGATACAGGGGAAAAAACACAGGGGAAAAGACCCAGGGAAAAATTCCCAGGGGAAACGTCTCAGAGGAAAAAACGCAGGGGAAGAGACCCAGGGGAAGTGATCCAGTGGAAAACACCCAGGGGAAAAATACCCAGGGGAAAAGACCCATGCGAAAAGACTCAGGCAAAAAGACTCAGGGGAAAAGACTGAGGGGAAAAGACTCAGGGGAAAAGACCCAAGGGAAAAGACTCAGGGGAAAAGACTCAGGGGAAAAGAACCAAGGGAAAACATTCAGGGGAAAAGACTCAGGGAGAATGAATGAGGGGAGAATCTACTGAGAAAAAGACATAGGGGAAAAAATTGCAGGGAAAATGACCGAGGTGAAAATATAGTGGGATAAAAAGAGTAAAAGTTCCAGGGAGAATGAGCCAGGGGGGAAAGACCCAGGGGGAAATACCCAGGAGGAAAGACTCAGGGGCAAAGACTCAGGGAAAAGACTCAAGGGAAAAGATGAAGGGATAAAGAACACGGAGAAAAGACCCAGGGGAAAAGATGGTGAGAAAAAAGAGTAAAAGACTCAGGGGAAAAGACCCAGGGAGAATGACACAGGGGGAAAGATATTGGGAAAAAGACACAAGGGAAAAAGACGCAGTGAAAATGATTCAGGGGGGAAGATACTGGGTAAATGACCCAGGGGGAAAAGAATGAGGGGAAGAGACCCAGGGAAAAAGGCTCAGGGAGAATGACCCAGGGGGAAAGACCCAGGGGAAAACATTCAGGGGAAAAGACCCAGCGGAAAAGACCCAGGGGAAAACATTCAGGGGAAAAAGACCCAGGGAGAATGACCGAGGGGAGAATATACTGGGAAAAAGACATTGGGGAAAAAATTGCAGGGAAAATGACCGAGGGGAAAAGATAGTGGGATAAAAAGGGTAAAAGTTCCAGGGAGAATGACCCAGGGGGGAATGACCCACGGGGAAAGACCTAGGGGGAAAGACCCAGGGGGAAAGACTCAGGGGCAAAGACTCAGGGGAAAAGACTCAAGGGAAAAGATCCAGGGACAAAAAACCCGGGGAAAAGACCCAGGAGAAAAGATGGTGAGAAAAAAGAGTAAAAGACCCAGGGGAAAAGACCCAGGGAGAATGACACAGGGGGAAAGATACTGGGAAAATGACACAGGGGAAAAAGACGCAGTGAAATTGATTCAGCAGGGAAGATACTGGGTAAATGACCCACGAGGAAAAGACTGAGAGGAAGAGACCCAGGGGAAAGACTCAGGGAGAATGACCCAGGGGGAAAGTCTCAGAGGAAATGGCTCAGAGGAAAAGACGCAGGGGAAAAGACCCAGGGGAAGTGATCCTGTGGAAAACACTCCGGGGAAAAATACCCAGGGGAAAAGACCCATGCGAAAAGACTCAGGCAAAAAGACTCAGGGGAAAAGACACAAGGGAAAAGATACTGGATAGAAGAACCAGGGGGAAAAGACTCAGGGGAAAAGGGGAAAAGACTCAGGGGAAAAGATACTGGGAAAAAGACCCAGGGGGAAAAGACCCAGGGGAAAAGACCCAGGGGAAAAGACTCAGGGGGAAAGATGCCGGGGAAAAGGCACAGGGTAAAAGACCGAGGGGAAAAAACCCAGGGGAAAAGACTCAGGGGTAAGACTCAGGGGAAAAGGCACAGGGGAAAAGACCCAGGGGAAAAGACGAGGCGGAAAAGATTCAGGGGGAAAGACTCAGGGGAAAAGACCCAGGGGAAAAGACTCAGGGGGAAAGACCCAGGGGAAAAGGCACAGTGGAAAAGACCCAGGGGAAGAAACCCAGGGGAAAAGACTCAGGGGCAAGACTCAGGGGAAAAGGCACAGGGGGAAAGACCCAGGGGAAAAGACCCAGGGGAAAAAACCCAGCGGAAAAGACTCAGGGGGAAAGACTCAGGGGAAGAGACTCAGCGGGAAAGACTCAGGGGAAATGACCCAGTGGAAAAGACCCAATGATAAAGAATGCGGGGGAAAGACACAGGGGAAAAGATTCAGGGGTAAAGACCCAGGGAGAATGACCGAGGGGAGAATATACTGGGAAAAAGACACAGGGGCAAAAATTGCAGGCGGATTGACCCAGGGGAAAAGACTCAGGGGAAAAGACTCATGGAGAAAAGATCCAGGGATAAAGAACCCAGTGAAAAGACCCAGGGGAAAAGACCCAGGGAGAATGACACAGGGGGAAAGATACTGGGAAAAAGACACAAGGGAAAAAGACGCAGTGAAAATGATTCAGGGGGGAAGATACTGGGTAAATGACCCAGGGGGAAAAGAATGAGGGGAAGAGACCCAGGGAAAAAGACGCAGGGAGAACGACCCAGGGGGAAAGACGCAGGGAAAAAGACTCAGGGAAAATTATCCAGGGGAAAAGTCTCAGAGGAAAAGACTCAGAGGAAAAGACCCTGGAGAAAAGATCCAGAGAAAAAGACTCAGGGGAAAAGGCTCAGCGGAAAAGACCCCGGGGAAAGGACCCAGAGGAAAATATCCCAGGGGAAAAAACAGAGGAAGAGACCCAGGGGAAAAGACGCAGGGGAAAAGATTCAGAAGAAAAGACCCAGGGAAAAGATGCAGGGGAAAAAACCCAAGGGAAAAGACGCAGGGAAAAATTTGCAGGGGAAAAGTTTCAGAGGAAAAGACGCAGGGGAAGAGACCAAGGGGAAGTGATCCAGTGGAAAACACCCAGGGGAAAAATACCCAGTGGAAAAGACCCATGCGAAAAGACTCAGGCAAAATGATTCAGAAGTAAAGACTCAGGGGAAAAGACTCAGGGAAAAAGACCCAGGGGAAAAGACTCAGGGGAAAAGACCCAGCGGAAAAGACCCAGGGGAAAACATTCAGCGGAAAAAGACCCAGGGAGAATGACCGAGGGGAGAATACACTGGGAAAAAGACATAGGGGAAAAAATTGCAGGGAAAATGACCGAGGGGAAAAGATAGTGGGATAAAAAGGGTAAAAGTTCCAGGGAGAATGACCCAGGGGGGAAAGATCCACGGGGAAAGACACAGGGGGAAAGACCCACGGGGAAAGACCCAGGGGGAAAGACTCAGGGGAAAAGACTCAGGGGGAAAGACCCAGGGGGAAAGACTCAGGGAAAATACTCAAGGGAAAAGATCCAGGGATAAAGAACACGGGGAAAAGACCCAGGGGAATAGATGGTGAGAAAAAAGAGTAAAAGACCCAGGGGAAAAGACCTAGGGAGAATGACACAGGGGGAAAGATACTGGGAAAAAGACGCAGTGAAATTGATTCAGCAGGGAAGATACTGGATAAATGACCCACGGGGAAAAGACTGAGGGGAAGAGGCCCAGGGAAAAAGACTCAGGGAGAATGACCCAGGGGGAAAGACGCAGGGAAAAAGACTCAGGGAAAAATTCCCAGGGGAAAAGTTGCAGAGTAAAAGACGCTGGGGAAAAGACCCAGGGGAATTGATCCTGTGGAAATCACCCAGGGGAAAAATACCGAGGGGAAAAGACCCATGCGAAAAGACTCAGGCAAAAAGACTCAGGGGAAAAGACTCAGGGGAAAAGATACTGGATAAAAGATCCAGGGGGAAAAGACCCAGGGGCAAAGGGGAAAAGACTCAGGGGAAAAGATACTGGGAAAAAGACCCAGGGGGAAAAGACCCAGGGGGAAAAGACCCAGGGGGAAAGACTCAGGGGAAAAGACCCAGTGGAATAGACCCAGTGATAAAGAATGCGGGGAAAAGACACAGGGGAAAAGATTCAGGGGAAAAGACCCAGGGAGAATGACCGAGGGGAGAATATACTGGGAAAAAGACACAGGGGCAAAGATTGCAGGGGAATTGACCCAGGGGAAATGACTCAGGGGAAAAGACGCAGGGAGAATGACACAGGGGGAAAGATACTGGGAAAAAGACACAGGGGAAAAAGTCGCAGTGAAAATGATTCAGGGGCGAAGATACTGGGTAAATGACCCACGGGGAAAAGAATGAGGGGAAGAGACCCAGGGAAAAAAACTCAGGGAGAATGACCCAGGGGGAAAGACGCAGGGAAAAAGACTCAGGGAAAAAGACCCAGGGGAAAAAATCCAGAGAAAAAGACTCAGGGGAAAAGGCTCAGCGGAAAAGTCCCCGGGGAAAGGACCCAGAGGAAAAGACCCCGGGGGAAAAAACAGAGGAAGAGACCCAGGGGAAAAGACGCAGGGGAAAAGATTCAGTAGAAAAGACCCATGGAAAAGATGCAGGGGAAAAATCTAGGGGAAAAGGCCCAGGAAAAAATTCCCAGGGGAAAAGACTCAGAGGAAAAAACGCAGGGGAAGAGACCCAGGGGAAATGATCCAGTGGAAAACACTCCGTGGAAAAATACCCAGGGGAAAAGACCCATGCGAAAAGACTCAGGCAAAAAGACTCAGGGGAAAAGACTCAAGGGAAAAGCTACTGGATAAAAGATCCATGGGGAAAAGACTCAGGGGAAAAGGGGAAAAGACTCAGGGGAAAAGATACTGGGAATAAGACCCAGGGGGAAAAGACCCAGGGGAAAAGACCCAGGGGAAAAGACTCAGGGGGAAAGACCCAGGGGAAAAGGCACAGGGGAAAAGACCCAGGGGAAAAGACTCAGGGGTAAGACTCAGGGGAAAAGGCACAGGGGAAAAGACCCAGGGGAAAAGACCCAGCGGAAAAGACTCAGGGGGAAAGACTCAGGGGAAAAGACCCAGGGAAAAAGACTCAGGTGGAAAGACCCAGGGGAAAAGGCACAGGGGAAAAGACCCAGGGGAAAAAACCCAGGGGAAAAGACTCAGGGGCAAGACTCAGGGGAAAAGGCACGATGGGAAAGACCCAGGGGAAAAGACCCAGGGGAAAAAACCCAGCGGAAAAGACTCAGGGGGAAAGACTCAGAGGAAGAGACTCAGCGGGAAAGACTCAGGGGAAAAGACCCAGTGGAAAAGACCCAGTGATAAAGAATGTGGGGAAAAGACACAGGGGAAAAGATTCAGCGGTAAAGACCCAGGGAGAATGACCGAGGGGAGAATATACTGGGAAAAAGACACAGGGGCAAAGATTGCAGGCGGATTGACCCAGGGGAAAAGACTCAGGGGAAAAGACTCATGGAGAAAAGATCCAGGGATAAAGAACCCGGTGAAAAGACCCAGGGGAAAAGACCCAGGGAGAATGACACAGGGGGAAAGATACTGGGAAAAAGAACACAAGGGAAAAAGACACAGTGAAAATGATTCAGGGGGGAAGATACTGGGTAAATAAACCAGGGGGAAAAGAATGAGGGGAAGAGACCCAGGGAAAAAAAATCAGGGAGAATGACCCAGGGGGAAAGACGCAGGGAAAAAGACTCAGTGAAAAATACCCAGGGGAAAAGTCTCAGAGGAAAAGGCTCAGCGGAAAAGACTCCAGGGAAAGGACCCAGAGGAAAAGACCCCGGGGGAAAAAACAGAAGAAGAGACCCAGGGGAAAAGACGCAGGGGAAAAGATTCAGAAGAAAAGACCCAGGGAAAAGATTCAGGGGAAAAAACCCAGGGGAAAAGACCCAGGGAAAAATTCCCAGGGGAAAAGTCTCAGAGGATAAGACGCAGGGGAAAAGACCCAGGGGAAGTGATCCTGTGGAAAATACCCAGGGGAAAAATATCCAGGGGAATAGACCGATGCGAAAAAAACCAGGCAAAAAGACTCAGGAGAAAAGACTCAAGGGAAAAGATACTGGGTAAAATATTCAGGGGGAAAAGACAGAGGGGAAAGGATACTGGGTAAAATATCCAGTGATAAAGAACACGGGGAAAAGACAAAGGGGGGAAGACACAAGGGAAAAGACCCAGGGGAAAAGACCCAGGGAAAAAGAACCCGGGGAAAAGACTCAGGGGAAAAGACCCAGGGGAAAACATTCAGGGGAAAAAGACTCAGGGAGAATGACCGAGGGGAGAATATACTTAGAAAAAGACAAAGGGGAATAAATTGCAGGGAAAATGACCGAGGGGAAAAGATAGTGGGATATAAAGGGTAAAAGTTCCAGGGGAAAAGACCCAGGGGGAAAGACCCAGTCGAAAAGACCCAGGGGAAAAGACTCAGGGGGAAAGACTCAGAGGGAAAGACTCAGGGGCAAAGACTCAGGGAAAAGACTCAAGGGAAAAGATCCAGCGATAAAGAAGAGGGGGAAAAGACCCAGGGGAAAAGATGGTCGGAAAAAAGAGTAAAAGACCCAGGGGAAAAGACGCAGGGAGAATGACACAGGGGGAAAGATACTGGGAAAAAGACACAGGGGAAAAAGACGCAGTGAAAATGATTCAGGGGGGAATATACTGGATAAATGACCCACGGGGAAAAGACTGAGGGGAAGAGACCCAGGGAAAAAGACTCAGGGAGAATGACCCAGGGGGAATGACGCAGGGAAAAAGACTCAGGGAAAAATACCCAGGGGAAAATTCTCAGAGGAAAAGGCTCAGAGGAAAGGACCCAGGGGAAAAGATCCAGAGAAAAAGACTCAGGGGAAACGGCTCAGCGGAAAAGACCTCGGGGAAAGGACCCAGAGGAAAATACCCCAGGGGAAAAAACAGAGGAAGAGACCCAGGGGAAAAGACGCAGGGGAAAAGATTCAGAAGAAAAAACCCAGGGAAAAGATGCAGGAGTAAAAACCCAGGGGAAAAGAACGAGGGAAAAATTCCCAGGGGAAAAGTCTCAGGCGAAAAGACGCAGGGGAAAAGACCCAGGGGAAGTGATCCTGTGGAAAACACCCAGGGGAAAAATACCCAGTGGAAAAGACCCATGCGAAAAGACCCAGGGAAAAAGACTCAGGGGATAACACTCAGGGGAAAAGATACTGGGTAAAAGACCCAGGGGGAAAAGACCCAGGGGAAAAAGATCCAGGGGAAAAGACACAGGGGAATGAATTAGGGGAAAGGACTCAAGGGAAAAAATCCAGGGGAAACGACCCAGGGGAAAAGACCCAGGGGTAAAGATCCAGTGATAAAGAACACGGGGAAAAGACAAAGGGGAAAAGACCCAGGGGAAAAAACCCAGGGGAAAACATTCAGGGGAAAAAGACACAGGGGAAAAGACTCAGGGGGAAAGACCAAGGGGAAAAGGCACAGGGGAAAAGACCCAGGGGAAAAGACCCAGGGGGAAAGACTCAGGGGAAGAGACTCAGCAGGAAAGACTCTGGGGAAAAGACCCAGTGGAAAAGAACCAGTGATAAAGAATGCAGGGAAAAGACACAGGGGAAAAGACTCAGGGGAATAGATTCAGGGGAAAAGACACAGGGGAAAAGATTCAGGGGAAAAGACCCAGGGAGAATGACCGAGGGGAGAATATACTGGGACAATAACACAGGGGCAAAAATTGCAGGGGAATTGACCCAGGGGAAAAGACTCAGTGGAAAAGACCCAGGGGAAAAGATAATGGGATTAAAAGGGTAAAACTCCCAGGGAGAATGACCCAGGGAGAAAGGCCCAGAGGAAAAGACTCAGGGGAAAAGCCTCAGGGGAAAGACACAGGTGAAATAATCAGGGAAAAAGACCCAGGGGAAAAGATCCAGGGATAAAGAACCCGGGGAAAAGACCCAGGAGAAAAGATATTGGGAAAAAAGCGTAAAAGACTCAGGGGGAAAAGACTCGGTGAAAATGACCCGGTGGGAAAGATACCGGGAAAAATACCCAGGGGGAAAAGACTGAGGGGAAGAGAGTCGGGGAAAAGTCTCAGAGGAAAAAACTCAGAGGAAAAGACACAGGGGAAAAGATCGAGAGAAAAAGTCCCAAGGGAAAAGGCTCAGGGGAAAAGACCCTTGGGAAAAAAAACAGGAGAAGAGACCCCGGGGGAAAGACTCGGGGAAAAGACCCAGGGGAAAAGACCCAGCGGAAATGACCCAGGGGAAGAGATCCAGTGGAAAACACCCAGGGGAAAAGACCCAGGGAAAAGACCCAGGGGAAAATACCATGGGTAAAGACCCAGGAAAATGACCCAGTGAAAATGATTCCGGGGAAAAGACTCAGGGGAAAAGACCCAGGGGAAAAGGTAATGGAAAAAAAACCCAGGGAAAAAGACCGAGCGGAAAATATCCAGGGAGAATGACCCCGGGGAAAAGATAATGGGAAAATGACTCTGTGAAAAAGACTCATGGGAAAAGAGCCAGGGATAAAGAGCCAGGGGAAATGAGCCGGGGAAAAGACCGAGGGGAAAAGACCTAGGGGAAAAGACTCATGGGACAAAACCCAGGGCAAAGACGCAGGGGAAAAGACCCAGGGGAAGAAGCCCAGGAAATAAAAGACCCAGGGGAAATGACCCAGGGGAAAAGACCCGGGCAATGACACAGCGGAACAAACCCAGAGGAAAAGAGCCAGGGGAAAAGACTCAGGGGAAAAGATCCTGGAGAAAATACCTAGGGGAAAAGACACAGGGGAAAATAACCAGGTGAAAAGACCCAGGACAAAAGAACCAGGGGAAAAGACTCAGGGAAAAAGACTGAATGAAAAAGACCCACGGAAGAAAACCCAGGGGAAATGACCCAGGGATAAAGACCGAGGGAAAATGACTCAGGCGAAAAGGCAGAGGGAAAAGACCCATGGCTAAAGAGCCAGGAGAAAAGGCGCCTTGCAAAAAGATCCAGGGGAAAAGGCCGAGGGGTAAAGAACTGGGGCAAATGATAGTGGAAAATAACCGCAGGGAAAATGACCCAAGGGAAAAGATACAAGGAAAAAGAGCCAGATAAAAAGACCCAGGGGAAAAGACCCAGGAAAGAAGACCCAGGGGAACAGACCCAGGGAAGAATACCCAGGGGAACAGACCGAGGAAAAATGACCCATGGGAAAAGACCCAGGGGAAAAGACCATGTGGAGAAGACACAGGGGAGAAGACCCAAGAGCTAAATATTAGGGGAAAAGAATGAGGAGAAAAGACCGAGTTGTAAAGACCCAGGGAAATGGTAATGGAAAAAGAACCCAGGGAAGAAGACCCAGGGTTATAGATCCAGGTAGAATGACCCAGGGGAAAACATACTGGGAAAATGACAGAAGGAAATTGACTGATGGGAAAAGACACAGGTGAAAAGACCCAGGGGAAAGACCCAGGGGAAAGACTCAGGGGAGAAGACCAGGGGAAAGACTCTTGGGAAAAGTCCCATGGGAAAAGACCCATGGAAAAAGACCCAGGGGAAAAGACCCAGGGGAAAAGTCCCAGTGAAAAGGCACGTGGAAAAAAACAAAGGGGATAAGACCCAGGGGAAAAGATCCAGGTGAAAAGACCCAGAGGAAAACATACAGGGAAAATGTGCCATGGGAGAAGACTCTGGGGGAAAAGACACGGGGAAAATATCCCATTTAAAAAAAACCCAGGTGAAATGACCTAGGGGGAAAGAGCCAGGGGAAAAGACGCAATGAAAAGACCCATGGAAAAAAACCCAGGAGAAAAGACCCAGGGGAAAAGGCTCTGGGAAAAAGACACAGTGAAAAGACTCAGGGGAAAAGACCGAGGGAAAATCACCCAGTGGAGACGACCCAGGGCATAAGATCGAAGGGAAAATAATAAGGAGAAAAGAACATGGGAAAAGACGCAGGGGAAGAAATCCAGGGAGAAGACCAAGGGGAATAGACGCAGGGAGAATGACCCAGGGGAAAACACACTGGAAATGTGACCCAGGGAAAATGACTGAAGGGAAAAGACTCAGGGGAAAAGTCCCAGGTGAAAAATACCCAGTGGAAAATGACCTAGGGGAAAAGATATTGGGAAAAAGATCCAGGACGAAAGAAGCAGGGGAAAAGACCCATGGGTGACGACTTAGGGGAAAAAATAAGGAGAAAAGACCCAGGGGAAAAGACGTAGGGGAAAAGCTTGCGGGAAAAAAAACAGGGAAAAAGACCCAGGGACAAAGACCCAGAGGAACAGACAGATGAAAAGACTCAGGGAAGACCACCCAGGGGAAACGTGCCAGGGGAAAAGACTCAGCGGAAAAGACACATGGGAAATGATCCAGGGAAAAAAAATTGGAGATAAGACACAGGGGAAAAGACTGATGGGAAAAGACACAGTGGAAAAGGCACAGGGAAAAAGACCCAGGGGAAAAGGTAATGGAAAAAAAAACAGGGAAAAAGATCCAGGGGATTAGACTCAAGGAGAATGACCCAGGGGAATAAGCTCTGGGAAAAAGACACACCGGAAAAGACCCGGGGAAAAGATAATGGCAAAAAAACCCAGGGAAAATGACCCAGGGGAAAAGACCCAGAGGAAAAGAGCCAGGGAAAAAGTCCCAGGGGAAATTACAAAGGGGAAAAGACACAAAGGAAAAGACACAGGGAAAAGACCCAGGGGAGAATACCAAGGGTAAAGACCCAGGAAAATGACGCAGTGAAAATGACTCCGGGGAAAAGACCCAGAGGAAAAGACCCAGGTGAAAAGATAATAGAAAAACCCAGGGAAAAAGAACTAGGGGAAAAGACTCAGGGGAAAAGACTGATGGGAAAAGAACAAGGGAAAAAGATTCAGGGGAAAAGTTCCAGGGGAATAGATAATGGAAAAAACCCCATGGAAAAAAAACTAGGGGAAAAGACTCAGGGGAAAAGACTGATGGGAAAAGAACAAGGGGAAAAGATTCAGGGAAAAAGTTCCAGGGGAATAGATAATGGAAAAAACATCAGGGAAAAAGACCCATGGCTAAATACCCAGGGGAAACGATAATGGAAAAAAAAACCCGGGAAAAAGACCCAGGGGAAAAGTTCCAGTTGAAAAGACGCAGAGGAAAAGACCCGGGGAAATTATAGAGGGGAAAAGAGCCTGTGAAAAAGACAGAGGGAAAAGCCCCAGAGGAACTACCCAGGGAAAAGACTCAGCAGAAAAGTCCCATGGAAAAAGACCCAGGGGAAAAGACCCAGGGGAAATGACCCACGGGAAATGACCCACGGGAAGAAATAGTGAGAAAATTTGCATTGGGAAAAGACCCAGGGGAAAAGAACTAAGGTAAAAGACGTGGGGAAAAGACACATGGAAAAAGACCCAGGGGAATAGACTCAGGGGAAAAAGACACAGGAAACAAAGACCCACGGGAAAAAAACACAGGGGAAAAGACAGAGGGAAAATACTGAGGGAAAAGATCCAGGGGAAAAGACCCATGGAAATGACCAAGGGAAAAGACCCAGGTGAAAAGACCAAGGGGAAAAGACCAAGGGGAAAAGACCCAGGGGAAAAGACCCAGGGGAAAAGACCCTGTGAGAAGACCCAGGGGAGAAGACCCAGGGAAAAGATAATGGAAAAAAAAAACAGGGAAAAATGCCTAGGGGAATAGACCCAGGGAGAATGACCCAGGAGAAAACATGTTGGGAAATGACCCAGGGAAAATGACTCATGGAAAAAGACCCAGGGGAAAAGACCCACGGGAGAAGACCCAAGGGATTAAGTATTAGAGGAAAAGAATGAGGAAAAAGACCCAGTTGTAAAGACCCAGGGAAATGGTAATGGAAAAAGAACCCAGGGAACAAGACCCAGGGGAATAGATCCAGGGAGAATGACCCAGGGGAAAACATACTGGGAAAATGACCAAGGGAAAATGACTCATGTGAAAAGAACGAGGTAAAAAGACCCAGGGGATAAGACCCAATGAAAAGACTCAGGGAAGAAGATCCAGGGGAAAGACGCAGGGGAAAAGTCCCATGGGAAAAGACCCACGGGAAAAGACCCAGGGGAAAAGTCCCAGTGAAAAGGCACGTGGAAAAAAATCCAGGGGATAAGAACCAGGGGAAAAGATCCAGGAGAAAAGACCCAGAGGAAAAGATTAAGGGAAAATGTGCCATGGGAGAAGACTCCGGGGGAAAAGACGCTGGGAAAATGTCCCATTTAAAAAAGACCCAGGAGAAAAGACCCAGGGGAAAAGGCTCTGGGAAAAAGACACAGTGAAAAGACTCAGGGGAAAAGACCGAGGGAAAATGACCCAGTGGAGACGACCCAGGGCATAAGACCGAGGGAAAATAATAAGGAGAAAAGACGCCGGGGAAGAAACCCAGGGAGAAGACCAAGGGGAATAGACGCAGGGAAAATGACCCAGGGAAAATAACTGATGGGAAAAATATCCAGTGGAAAATGACTCAGGGGAAAAGATATTGGGAAAAACACCCAAGGACAAAGACACAGGGGGAAAAACCCAGGGGAAAAGACTGAGTTAAAAAGGACCCAGGGGATAAGACACAGGGGAAAAGCCCCAGGGAAATTAATCAGGGGAAAAGACCAGGGGAGACGACCTAGGGGAAAATATAAGGAGAAAAGACCCAGGGGAAAAGACGCAGGGGAAAATTTGTGGGAGAAAAAACCCAGGGTAAAAGACCCAGGGACAAAGACCCAGCGGAACAGACAGATGCAAAGACTCAGGGAAGAAGACCCAAGGAAAACGTGCCAGGGGAAATGACACAGCGGAAAAGACACATGGGAAAAGATCCAGCAAAAAAAAATTGGAGATAAGACTCAGGGGAAAAGACTGACGGGAAAAGACACAGTGGAAAAGTCACAGCGGAAAAGACCTAGGGGAAAAGGTAATGGAAAAAAAAAACAGGGAAAATGATCCAGTTGATTAGACTCAAGGAGAATGACCCAGGTGAATATGCTCTGGGAAAAAGACACACCGGAAAAGACCCAGTGGAAAAGATGATGGCAAAAAAACCCCAGGAAAAAGACCCAGTGGAAAAGACCCAGAGGAAAAGAGCCAGGGAAAAAGTCCCAGGGGAAATTACAAAGGGGAAAAGACACAAAGGAAAAGACACAGGGAAAAGATCCAGGGGAAAATACCAAAGGTAAAGACCCAGGAAAATTACCCAGTGAAAATGACTCTAGGGAAAAGTCCCAGGGGAAAAGACCCAGGGGAAAAGGTAATAGAAAAAATCCAGGGAAAAAGACCCATGGGAAAAGACCCAGGGAGAATGACCCAGAGGAAAAGACCCAGGGGAAAAGACCCAGGGGAAAAGGTAATAGAACAAACCCAGGGAGAAAGACCCAGGGGTAAAGATCCAGGGAGAATGACCCAGGGATAAAGATACTGGGAAATTGACCCAGTGAAAAAGACTCATGGGAAAAGAGCCTTGGGAAAAGAGCCAGGGGAAATGAGCCAGGGGAAATGAGCCAGGGGAAAAGACCGAGGGGAAAAGAACTAGTGGAAAAGACCAAGGGGAAAAGACACAGGGGGAAATGACCCAGGGGAAAAGACCCAGGGAAAAAGACCCAGGGGAGAAGACCCAGGGGAGAAGACCCAGGAGATAAGTATTCGGGGAAAAGAATGAGGAGAAAATACCCAGGGGAAAAGACCCAGGGGAAAAGGTAATGGAAAAAACAAACATTAAAAAGGCCTAGGGGAATAGACCCAGGGAGAATGACCCAGGGGAAAACATACTGGGAAAATGACCCAGGGAAAATGACTCATGGGAAAAGACCCAGGGGAAAAGACCCAAGGGAGAAGACCCAAGGGATTAAGTATTAGGGGAAAAGAATGAGGAAAACAACCCAGTTGTTAAGACCCAGGGAAATGGTAATGGAAAAAGAACCCAGGGAACAAGACCCAGGGGAATAGATCCAGGGAGAATGACCCAGGGGAAAACATACTGGGAAAATGACCAAGGGAAAATGACTCATGTGAAAAGAACGGGGTAAAAAGACCCAGGGGATAAGACCCAAGAAAAAGAATCAGGGAAGAAGATCCAGGGGAAAGACGCAGGGGAAAAGTCCCAGTGAAAAGGCACATGGAAAAAAACCCAGGGGATAAGAACTAGGGGAAAAGATCCAGGAGAAAAGACCCAGAGGAAAAGATTTAGGGAAAATGTGCCATGGGAGAAGACTCCGGGGGAAAAGACGCTGGGAAAATGTCCCATTTAAAAAAGACCCAGGGGAAAAGACACAATAAAAAGAACCATTGAAAAATACCCAGGAGAAAAGACCCAGGGGAAAAGGCTCTGGGAAAAAGACACAGTGAAAAGACTCAGGGGAAAAGACCGAGGGAAAATGACCCAGTGGAGACGACCCAGGGCATAAGACCTAGGGAAAAATAATAAGGAGAAAAATAATAAGGACGAAACCCAGGGAGAAGACCAAGGGGAATAGACGCAGGGAAAATGACCCAGGGAAAATAACTGATGGGAAAAATATCCAGTGGAAAATGACTCAGGGGAAAAGATATTGGGAAAAACACCCAAGGAGAAAGACACAGAGGGAAAAACCCAGGGGAAAAGACTGAGTTAAAAAGGACCCAGGGGATAAGACACAGGGGAAAAGACCCAGGGAAATGAATCAGGGGAAAAGACCCAGGGGAGACGACCTAGGGGAAAAAAACAAGGAGAAAAGACCCAGGGGAAAAGACGCAGGGGAAAAGTTTGTGGGAAAAAAAATCCAGGGTAAAAGACCCAGGGACAAAGACCCAGCGGAACAGACAGATGCAAAGACTCAGGGAAGAAGACCCAAGGAAAATGTGCAAGGGGAAATGACACAGCGGAAAAGACACATGGGAAAAGATCCAGCGATAAAAAAATTGGAGATAAGACTCAGGGGAAAAGACTGACGGGAAAAGACACAGTGGAAAAGTCACAGCGGAAAAGACCTAGGGGAAAAGGTAATGGGAAAAAAAAAACAGGGAAAAGATCCAGTTGATTAGACTCAAGGAGAATGACCCAGGTGAATATGCTCTGGGAAAAAGACACACCGGAAAAGACCCAGGGGAAAAGATGATGGCAAAAAAACTCCAGGAAAAAGACCCAGTGGAAAAGACCCAGAGGAAAAGAGCCAGGGAAAAAGTCCCAGGGGAAATTACAAAGGGGAAAAGACACAAAGGAAAAGACACAGGGAAAAGATCCAGGGGAAAATACCAAAGGTAAAGACCCAGGAAAATTACCCAGTGAAAATGACTCTAGGGAAAAGTCCCAGGGGAAAAGACCCAGGGGAAAAGGTAATAGAAAAAATCCAGGGAAAAAGACCCATGGGAAAAGACCCAGGGAGAATGACCCAGAGGAAAAGACCCAGGGGAAAAGACCCAGGGGAAAAGGTAATAGAACAAACCCAGGGAGAAAGACCCAGGGGTAAAGATCCAGGGAGAATGACCCAGGGATAAAGATACTGGGAAATTGACCCAGTGAAAAAGACTCATGGGAAAAGAGCCTTGGGAAAAGAGCCAGGGGAAATGAGCCAGGGGAAAAGACCGAGGGGAAAAGAACTAGTGGAAAAGACCAAGGGGAAAAGACACAGGGGGAAATGACCCAGGGGAAAAGACCCAGGGAAAAAGACCCAGGGGAGAAGACCCAGGGGAGAAGACCCAGGAGATAAGTATTCGGGGAAAAGAATGAGGAGAAAATACCCAGGGGAAAAGACCCAGGGGAAAAGGTAATGGAAAAAACAAACATTAAAAAGGCCTAGGGGAATAGACCCAGGGAGAATGACCCAGGGGAAAACATACTGGGAAAATGACCCAGGGAAAATGACTCATGGGAAAAGACCCAGGGGAAAAGACCCAAGGGAGAAGACCCAAGGGATTAAGTATTAGGGGAAAAGAATGAGGAAAACAACCCAGTTGTTAAGACCCAGGGAAATGGTAATGGAAAAAGAACCCAGGGAACAAGACCCAGGGGAATAGATCCAGGGAGAATGACCCAGGGGAAAACATACTGGGAAAATGACCAAGGGAAAATGACTCATGTGAAAAGAACGGGGTAAAAAGACCCAGGGGATAAGACCCAAGAAAAAGAATCAGGGAAGAAGATCCAGGGGAAAGACGCAGGGGAAAAGTCCCAGTGAAAAGGCACATGGAAAAAAACCCAGGGGATAAGAACTAGGGGAAAAGATCCAGGAGAAAAGACCCAGAGGAAAAGATTTAGGGAAAATGTGCCATGGGAGAAGACTCCGGGGGAAAAGACGCTGGGAAAATGTCCCATTTAAAAAAGACCCAGGGGAAAAGACACAATAAAAAGAACCATTGAAAAATACCCAGGAGAAAAGACCCAGGGGAAAAGGCTCTGGGAAAAAGACACAGTGAAAAGACTCAGGGGAAAAGACCGAGGGAAAATGACCCAGTGGAGACGACCCAGGGCATAAGACCTAGGGAAAAATAATAAGGAGAAAAATAATAAGGACGAAACCCAGGGAGAAGACCAAGGGGAATAGACGCAGGGAAAATGACCCAGGGAAAATAACTGATGGGAAAAATATCCAGTGGAAAATGACTCAGGGGAAAAGATATTGGGAAAAACACCCAAGGAGAAAGACACAGAGGGAAAAACCCAGGGGAAAAGACTGAGTTAAAAAGGACCCAGGGGATAAGACACAGGGGAAAAGACCCAGGGAAATGAATCAGGGGAAAAGACCCAGGGGAGACGACCTAGGGGAAAAAAACAAGGAGAAAAGACCCAGGGGAAAAGACGCAGGGGAAAAGTTTGTGGGAAAAAAAATCCAGGGTAAAAGACCCAGGGACAAAGACCCAGCGGAACAGACAGATGCAAAGACTCAGGGAAGAAGACCCAAGGAAAATGTGCAAGGGGAAATGACACAGCGGAAAAGACACATGGGAAAAGATCCAGCGATAAAAAAATTGGAGATAAGACTCAGGGGAAAAGACTGACGGGAAAAGACACAGTGGAAAAGTCACAGCGGAAAAGACCTAGGGGAAAAGGTAATGGGAAAAAAAAAACAGGGAAAAGATCCAGTTGATTAGACTCAAGGAGAATGACCCAGGTGAATATGCTCTGGGAAAAAGACACACCGGAAAAGACCCAGGGGAAAAGATGATGGCAAAAAAACTCCAGGAAAAAGACCCAGTGGAAAAGACCCAGAGGAAAAGAGCCAGGAAAAAAGTCCCAGGGGAAATTACAAAGGGGAAAAGACACAAAGGAAAAGCACAGGGAAAAGATCCATTGGAAAATACCAAAGGTAAAGACCCAGTGAAAATGACTCTGGGGAAAAGTCCCAGGGGAAAAGACCCAGGGGAAAAGATAATAGAAAAAATCCAGGGAAAAAGACCCATGGGAAAAGATACAGGGAGAATGACCCAGAGGAAAAGACCCAGGGGAAAAGACCCAGGGGAAAAGATAATAGAACACACCCAGGGAGAAAGACACAGGAGAAACAATCCAGGGAGAATGACCCAGGGAAAAAGATACTGGGAAAATGACCCAGTGAAAAAGACTCATGGGAAAAGAGCCAGGGGAAAAGTTAATGGAAAAAAACCTAGGGAAAAAGACCGAGGGGAAAATATCCAGGGAGAATGACACCGGAGCAAAAGTACTGGGAAAATGACCCAGTGAAAATGAGTCATGGGAAAAGAGCCTTGGGAAAAGAGCCAGGGGAAAAGACCGAGGGGGAAAGAACTAGTGGAAAAGACCCAGGGGAAAAGACACAGGGGGAAATGACCCAAGGGAAAAGACCCAGGGAAAAAGACCCAGGGGAGAAGACCCAGGACATGAGTAATCGGGGAAAAGAATGAGGAGAAAATACCCAGGGGGAAAGACCCAAGGGAAAAGGTAATGGAAAAAAAAAACAGGGAAAAAGGCCGAGGGGAATAGACCCAGGGAGAATGACCCAGGGGAAAACATACTGGGAAAATGACCCAGGAAAAATGACTCATGGGAAAAGACCCAGGGGAAAAGACCAAGGGGAAAAGACCCACGGGAGAAGACCCAAGGGATTAAGTATTAGGGGAAAAGAATGAGGAAAAAGACCCAGTTGTTAAGACCCAGGGAAATGGTAATGGAAAAAGAACCCAGGGAACAAGACCCAGGGGAATAGATCCAGGGAGAATGACCCAGGGGAAAACATACTGGGAAAATGACCAAGGGAAAATGACTCATGTGAAAAGAACGAGGTAAAAAGACCCAGGGGATAAGACCCAAGGAAAAGACTCAGGGAAGAAGATCCAGGGGAAAGACGCAGGGGAAAGGTCCCATGTGAAAAGACCACGGGAAAAGACTCAGGGGAAAAGTCCCAGTGAAAAGGCACGTGGAAAAAAACCCAGGGGATAAGAACCAGGGGAAAAGATCCAGGAGAAAAGACCCAGAGGAAAGGTTTAAGGGAAAATGTGCCATGGGAAAAGACTCCGGGGGAAAAGACGCCGGGAAAATGTCCCATTTAAAAAAGACCTAGGGGAAAAGACACAATAAAAAGAATCATGGAAAAAGACCCAGGAGAAAAGACCCAGGGGAAAAGGCTCTGGGAAAAAGACACAGTGAAAAGACTCAGGGGAAAAGACCGAGGGAAAATGACCCAGTGGAGACGACCCAGGGCATAAGACCTAGGGAAAAATAATAAGGAGAAAAGACGCCGGGGAAGAAATCCAGGGAGAAGACCAAGGGGAATAGATGCAGGGAAAATGACCCAGGGAAAATAAGTGATGGGAAAAATATCCAGTGGAAAATGACTCAGGGGAAAAGATATTGGGAAAAACACCCAAGGAGAAAGACACAGGGGGAAAAACCCAGGGAAAAAGACTGAGTTAAAAAGGACCCAGGGGATAAGACACAGGGGAAAAGACCCAGGGAAATGAATCAGAGGAAAAGACCCAGGGGAGACGACCTAGGGGAAAAAATAAGGAGAAAAGACCCAGGGGAAAAGACGCAGGGGAAAAGTTTGTGGGAAAAAAATCCAGGGTAAAAGACCCAGGGACAAAGACCCAGCGGAACAGACAGATGCAAAGACTCAGGGAAGAAGACCCAAGAAAAACGTGCCAGGGGAAATGACACAGCGGAAAAGACACATGGGAAAAGATCCAGCAAAAAAAAATTGGAGATAAGACTCAGGGGAAAAGACTGACGGGAAAAGACACAGTGGAAAAGTCACAGCGGAAAAGATCTAGGGGAAAAGGTAATGGAAAAAAAAACAGGGTAAAAGATCCAGTTGATTAGACTCAAGGAGAATGACCCAGGGGAATATGCTCTGGGAAAAAGATACATCAGAAAAGACCCAGGGGAAAAGATGATGGCAAAAAAACCCCAGGAAGAAGACCCAGTGGAAAAGACCCAGAGGAAAAGAGCCAGGGAAAAAGTCCCAGGGGAAATACAAAGGGGAAAAGACACAAAGGAAAAGACACAGGGAAAAGATCCAGGGGAAAATACCAAAGGTAAAGACCCAGTGAAAATGACTCAGTGAAAATGACTCTGGGGAAAAGTCCCAGGGGAAAAGACCCAGGGGTAAAGATAATAGAAAAAATCCAGGGAAAAAGACCCATGGGAAAAGACCCAGGGAGAATGACCCAGAGGAAAAGACCCAGGGGAAAAGACCCAGGGGAAAAGAAAATAGAACAAACCCAGGGAGAAAGACCCAGGGGAAAAGATCGAGGGAGAATGACCCAGGGGAAAAGATACTGGGAAAATGACCCAGTGAAAAAGACTCATGGGAAAAGAGCCAGGGGAAAAGTTAATGGAAAAAATCCAAGTGAAAAAGACCGAGGGGAAAATATCCAGGGAGAATGACACCGGAGCAAAAGTACTGGGAAAATGACCCAGTGAAAATGACTCGTGGGAAAAGAGCCTTGGGAAAAGAGCCAGGGGAAATGAGCCAGGGGAAAAGACCGAGGGGAAAAGACCGAGTGGAAAAGACCCAGGGGAAAAGACTCAGGAACAAAACCCAGGGTAAAGAAGCAGGCTAAAACACCCAGGGGAAAAAGACCCAGGAAAAAAAAGGCCCAGGGGAAATGACCCAGTGTAAAAGACCCGGGAAATGACCGAGCGGAACAGATCCAGGGGAACAGACCCAGGGGAAAAGATCCTGGGGAAAATACCTTGGGGAAAAGACACAGGGGAAAATAACCTAGCTTTGGAGAGGGTACAGACACGATTCACTCGGCTGATTCCAGAGATGAGGGGGTTACCTTATGATGATAGATTGAGTAGACTGGGTCTTTACTCATTGGAGTTGGAAGGATGAGGGGTAATCTTATAGAAACATTTAAAATAATGAAAGGGATCGACAAGGTAGTGGCAGAGAGGTTGTTTCCACTGGTCGGGGAGACTAGAACTTGGGGGCACAGCCTCAAAATACGGGGGAGCCAATTTAAAACCAAGTTGAGAAGGAATTTCTTCTCCCAGAGGGTTGTGAATCTGTGGAATTCTCTGCCCAAGGAAGCAGTTGAGGCTAGCTCATTGAATATATTCAAATCACAGATAGATAGATTTTTAACCAATAAGGGAATTAAGTGTTACGGGGAGAGGGCGGGTAAGTGGAGCTGAGTCCTCGGCCAGATCAGCCATGAGCTTGTTGAATGGCGGAGCAGGCTCGAAGGGCTAGATGGCCTACTCCTGTTCCTAATTCTTATGTTCTTATGTTATGTTCTTATAAAAGACCCAGGGTTAAAGTCATGGGAAAAAAAAACAGGGAAAAGAACCAGGGGAAAAGACCCAGGTGAAATGACTCAGGGAAAAAGACTAAGGGAAAAAGACCCGGGCAATGACCCAGCAGAACAGACCCAGGGGAAAAGAGCCAAGGGAAAAGACTCAGGGGAAAAGATCCTGGGAAAATACCTAGGGGAAAAGGCACAGGGAAAATAACCAGTGGAAAATAACCAGGGCTAAGGTCATGGAAAAAAAATCCAGGGAAAAGAACCAGGGGAAAAGACGCAAGGAAAAAGACCCAGGTGAAAAGACACAGATGAAATGACTCAGGAAAAAAGACCCAGGGGAGAAGACCCAGGAGATAAGTATTTGGGGAAAAGAATGAAGAATAAATACCCAGGGGAAAAGACCCAGGGGAAAAGGTAATGAAAAAAAAACAGGAAAAATGACCCAGAGGAATAGACCCAGGGAGAATGACCCAGGGTAAAACATACTGGGACAATGACCCAAGGGAAATGACTGATGGGAAAAGACACAGGGGAAAAGACCAAGTGGAAATGACCCACGGGAGAAGACATAGGAGCTAAATATTAGGGGAAAAGAATAAGGAGAAAAGACCCAGTTGTAAAGACCCTTGGAAATGGTAATGGAAAAAGAACCCAGGGAAGAAGACCAAGGGAAATAGATCCAGGGAGAATGACCCAGGGGAAAATATACTGGGAAAATGACCAAGGGAAACTGACAGATGGGAAAGGATCCAGGTGAAAAGAACCAGGGAAATAGACCCAGGGAAAAAGAACCAGCGGAAAAGACACAGGGGGAAATGACCCAGGGGAAAAGAGCCAGGGTAGAAGACCCAGGAGATAAGTATTAGGGGAAAAGAATGAGGAGAAAATACCCAGGGGAAAAGACGCAGGGGAAAAGACCCACGTGAATAAACCGAGGGAAAATGACCCAGGGGGAAGCATACTGTGAAAATGACCTAGGGAAAATGACTGATGGGAAAAGACGCAGGGGAAAAAGACCAAGGAGATAAGTATTAGGGGAAAAGAATGAGGAAATAAACCCAGTTGTAAAGACCCAGGGAAATGGTAATGGAAAAAGAACTCAGGGAAGAAGATCCAGTGGAATAGATCCAGGGGTAATGACCCAGGGGAAAACATTCTGGGAAAATGTAGCAGGGAAAATGACTGATGGGAAAAGATAGAGGTGAAAAGACCCAGGGGAAAAGACCCAGGGGAAAGACTCAGGGGAGAAGATCCATGGGAAAGACACAGGGGAAAAGTCCCAGTGAAAAGGCACGTGGAAAAAAACCCCGGGGGATAAGACCCAGGGGAAAAGATCCAGGGGAAAAGATCCAGGGGAAAAGACCCAGAGGAAAAGATACAGGGAAAATGTGTCATGGGAGAAGACTCCGGGGGAAAAGACGCAGGGAAAATATCCCATTTAAAAAAGACCCAGGTGAAATGATCTTGCGGAAAGAACCAGGGGAAAAGACACAATGAAAAGTCCTATGGAAAAAGACCCAGAAGAAAAGTCCCAGGGGAAAAGGCACTGGGAAAAAGACACAGTGAAAAGACTCAGGGGAAAAGACCGAGGGAAAATGACCCAGTGGAGACGACCCAGGGCATAAGACCTCGGGATAATAATAAGGAGAAAAGACGCAGGGGTGGAAACCCAGGGAGAAGACTAAGGGGAATAGACCCAGGGAGAATGACACAGGGGAAAATATACTGGGAAAATGACCCAGGGAAAATGACTGATCAGAAAAGAAACAGGGAAAAAGTCCCAGGGGAAAAGTTAGTCGAAAAATAACCTAGGGAAAAAGACCCAGGGACAAAGACCCAGGGACAAAGACCCAGGGGAACAGACAGATGCTAAGACTCAGGGAAGAAGACCCAGGGGCAACGTTCCAGAGGAAATGACACAGTGGAAAAGACACATGGGAAAAGATCCAGCAAAAAAAAATTGGAGATAACACTCAGGGGAAAAGACTGATGGGAAAAGACACAGTGGAAAAGGCACAGGGGAAAAGACCCAGGATAAAAGGTAATGGAAAAAAAAAGAGGGAAAATGATCCAGGGGATTAGACTCAAGGAGAATAACCCAGGGGAATATGCTCTGGGAAAAAGACACACCGGAAAAGACCCAGGGGAAAAGATGATGGCAAAAAAACCCAAGAAAAAAGACCCAGGGGAAAAGACCCAGAGGAAAAGAGCCAGGGAAAAAGTCCCAGGGGAAACTACAAAGGGGAAAAGACACAAAGGAAAAGACAGAAGGAAAAGACTCAGGGGAAAATACCAAGGGTAAAGACCCAGGAAAATAACCCAGTGAAAATGACTCCGGGGAAAAGACCCAGGGGAAAAGACCCAGGGGAAAAGATAATAGAAAAACCCCAGGGAAAAAGACCCATGGGAAAAGACCCAGGGGGAATGACCAAGGGGAAAAGACCAAGGGGAAAAGATAATAGAACAAACACAGGAAGAAAGACCCAGGGGAAAAGATCCAGGGAGAATGACTCAGTGGAAAAGATACTGGGAAAATGACCCTGTGAAAAAGACTCATGGGAAAAGAGTCAGGGGAGAAGTCCCAAGTGAAAAATACCCAGTGGAAAATGCCCCAGGGGAAAAGATATTGGGAAAAAGACCCAGGGAGAAAGAAGCAGGGGAAAAGACCCATGGGCGACAACTTAGGAGAAAAAAATAAGGAGAAAAGACCCAGGAGAAAAGACGTAGGGGAAAAGTTAATGGAAAAAAAAAACAGGGAAAAAACCCAGCGACAAAGACACAGGGGAACAGACAGATGCAAAGACTAATGGAAGAAGGCCCAGGGGAAACGTGCCAGGGGAAAAGACTCAGCGGAAAAGACACATGGAAATTGATCCAGGGAAACAAAATTGGAGATAAGACTCAGGGGAAAAAACTGATGGGAAAAGACACAGTGGAAAAGGCACAGGGGAAAAGACCTAGGGGAAAAGGCACAGGGGAAAAGGCACAGGGGAAAAGGCACAGAGGAAAAGACCCAGTGGTAAAGGTAACAGCAAAAGAAAACAAGGAAAAAAACCCAAGGAAAAAGACCCAGGGGAAAAGACCCAGAGGAAAAGAGCCAGGGAAAAAAATTCCAGGGAAATTACAAAGGGGAAAAGACACAAAGGAAAAGACACAGCGAAAAGACCCAGGGGAAAACACCAAGGGTAAAGACCCAGGAAAATGACCCAGTGAAAATGACTCCGGGGAAAAGACCCAGGGGAAAAGACCCAGAGGAAAAGATACAGGGAAAATGTGCCATGGGAGAAGACTCCGGGGGAAAAGACGCAGGGAAAATATCCCATTTAAAAAAGACCCAGGTGAAATGATCTTGCGGAAAGAACCAGGGGAAAAGACACAATGAAAGGTCCCATGGAAAAAGATCGAGAAGAAAAGACCCAGGGGAAAAGGCACTGGGAAAAAGACACAGTGAAAAGACTCAGGGGAAAAGACCGAGGGAAAATGACCCAGTGGAGACGACCCAGGGCATAAGACCTCGGGATAATAATAAGGAGAAAAGACGCAGGGGTGGAAACCCAGGGAGAAGACTAAGGGGAATAGACCCAGGGAGAATGACACAGGGGAAAATATACTGGGAAAATGACCCAGGGAAAATGACTGATCAGAAAAGAAACAGGGGAAAAGTCCCAGGGGAAAAGTTAGTCGAAAAATAACCTAGGGAAAAAGACCCAGGGACAAAGACTCAGGGAAGAAGACCCAGGGGAAACGTTCCACAGGAAATGACACATTGGAAAAGACACTCAGGGGAAAAGATCCAGCAAAAAAAAATTGGAGATAACACTCAGGGGAAAAGACTGATGGGAAAAGACACAGTGGAAAAGGCACAGGGGAAAAGACCCAGGATAAAAGGTAATGGAAAAAAAAAGAGGGAAAATGATCCAGGGGATTAGACTCAAGGAGAATAACCCAGGGGAATATGCTCTGGGAAAAGGACACACCGGAAAAGACCCAGGGGAAAAGATGATGGCAAAAAAACCCAAGGAAAAAGACCCAGGGGAAAAGACCCAGAGGAAAAGAGCCAGGGAAAAAGTCCCAGGGGAAACTACAAAGGGGAAAAGACACAAAGGAAAAGACAGAAGGAAAAGACTCAGGGGAAAATACCAAGGGTAAAGAGCCAGGAAAATAACCCAGTGAAAATGACTCCGGGGAAAAGACCCAGGGGAAAAGACCCAGGGGAAAAGATAATAGAAAAACCCCAGGGAAAAAGACCCATGGGAAAAGACCCAGGGGGAATGACCAAGGGGAAAAGACCAAGGGGAAAAGATAATAGAACAAACACAGGAAGAAAGACCCAGGGGAAAAGATCCAGGGAGAATGACTCAGTGGAAAAGATACTGGGAAAATGACCCTGTGAAAAAGACTCATGGGAAAAGAGTCAGGGGAGAAGTCCCAAGTGAAAAATACCCAGTGGAAAATGCCCCAGGGGAAAAGATATTGGGAAAAAGACCCAGGGAGAAAGAAGCAGGGGAAAAGACCCATGGGCGACAACTTAGGAGAAAAAAATAAGGAGAAAAGACCCAGGGGAAAAGACGTAGGGGAAAAGTTAATGGAAAAAAAAAACAGGGAAAAAGACCCAGCGACAAAGACACAGGGGAACAGACAGATGCAAAGACTAATGGAAGAAAGCCCAGGGGAAACGTGCCAGGGGAAAAGACTCAGCGGAAAAGACACATGGGAATTGATCCAGGGAAACAAAATTGGAGATAAGACTCAGGGGAAAAAACTGATGGGAAAAGACACAGTGGAAAAGGCACAGGGGAAAAGACCTAGGGGAAAAGGCACAGGGGAAAAGGCACAGGGGAAAAGACCCAGTGGTAAAGGTAACAGCAAAAAAAAACATGGAAAAAAACCCAAGGAAAAAGACCCAGGGGAAAAGACCCAGAGGAAAAGAGCCAGGGAAAAAAATTCCAGGGGAAATTACAAAGAAGAAAAGACACAAAGGAAAAGACACAGGGAAAAGACCCAGAGGAAAACACCAAGGGTAAAGACCCAGGAAAATGACCCAGTGAAAATGACTCCGGGGAAAAGACCCAGGGGAAAAGATCCAGGGGAAAAGACCCAGAGGAAAAGATACAGGGAAAATGTGCCATGGGAGAAGACTCCAGGGGAAAAGACGCAGGGAAAATATCCCATTTAAAAAAGACCCAGGTGAAATGATCTTGCGGAAAGAACCAGGGGAAAAGACACAATGAAAAGTCCCATGGAAAAAGACCTAGAAGAAAAGTCCCAGGGGAAAAGGCACTGGGAAAAAGACACAGTGAAAAGACTCAGGGGAAAAGACCGAGGGAAAATGACCCAGTGGAGACGACCCAGGGCATAAGACCTCGGGGAAAATAATAAGGAGAAAAGACGCAGGGGTGGAAACCCAGGGAGAAGACTAAGGGGAATAGACCCAGGGAGAATGACACAGGGGAAAATATACTGGGAAAATGACCCAGGAAAAATGACTGATCAGAAAAGAAACAGGGGAAAAGTCCCAGGGGAAAAGTTAGTCGAAAAATAACCTAGGGAAAAAGACCCAGGGACAAAGACCCAGGGGAACAGACAGATGCAAAGACTCAGGGAAGAAGACCCAGGGGAAACGTTCCAGAGGAAATGACACAGTGGAAAAGACACATGGGAAAAGATCCAGCAAAAAAAAATTGGAGATAACACTCAGGGGAAAAGACTGACAGGAAAAGACACAGTGGAAAAGGCACAGGGGAAAAGACCCAGGATAAAAGGTAATGGAAAAAAAAAGAGGGAAAATGATCCAGGGGATTAGACTCAAGGAGAATAACCCAGGGGAATATGCTCTGGGAAAAAGACACACCGGAAAAGACCCAGGGGAAAAGATGATGGCAAAAAAAGCCAAGGAAAAAGACCCAGGGGAAAAGACCCAGAGGAAAAGAGCCAGGGAAAAAGTCCCAGGGGAAACTACAAAGGGGAAAAGACACAAAGGAAAAGACAGAAGGAAAAGACTCAGGGGAAAATACCAAGGGTAAAGAGCCAGGAAAATAACCCAGTGAAAATGACTCCGGGGAAAAGACCCAGGGGAAAAGACCCAGGGGAAAAGATAATAGAAAAACCCCAGGGAAAAAGACCCATGGGAAAAGACCCAGGGGGAATGACCAAGGGGAAAAGACCAAGGGGAAAAGATAATAGAACAAACACAGGAAGAAAGACCCAGGGGAAAAGATCCAGGGAGAATGACTCAGTGGAAAAGATACTGGGAAAATGACCCTGTGAAAAAGACTCATGGGAAAAGAGTCAGGGGAGAAGTCCCAAGTGAAAAATACCCAGTGGAAAATGCCCCAGGGGAAAAGATATTGGGAAAAAGACCCAGGGAGAAAGAAGCAGGGGAAAAGACCCATGGGCGACAACTTAGGAGAAAGATGCAGAGGGGAAGACCCTGTGAAAAAGACCCGGGGAAAAGATAATGGAAACAAAACCCAGGGAGAATGACCCAGTGGAAAAGATACTGGAAAAAGACCCTCGGAAAAAGACCCATGGGAAGTAACCCAGGGGGAAAGATAATGGAAAAAAAAAAACCCAGGGAAAAAGACACAACGGAAAAGACCCAGGAAAAAAGACTAAGGCTAAAAGACACTGGGAAAAAACCCAGGGGAAAAGACTCAGGGAAAAGACTGAGGGAAAAGACTCGGGAAAAGTCCCATGGAAAAAGACCCAGGGGAAAAGATACTGGGAGAAAGTGCCATGGGAAAAGGCCCAGGGGAAAAGGACCAGGAGAAAGACGCAGGGAAAAAGACCCAGGGGGAAAGACCCTGTGAAAAATATCCGGGGAAAAGATAATGGAAAAAAAATCCAGGGTGAATGACTCAGGGAAAAAGATACTGGGAAAAAAAGCCAGAGAAAAAGACTCATGGAAATGACACAGGGCAAATGATCCAGAGGAAACGAACCAGCGGAAAAAAACACATGGAAAGGAGCTAGGGGAAAAAAGACCCAGGGGAAAAGAGCCAGGTGAAAAGAAGCAGGGGATAAGAGCCAAGGGAAAAGAACCAGGGGAAATGGCTCTGGGAAAAAGACCCGTGGAAAAAGACCATGGGAAAATGACCCTGCAAAAAAGACCCATGGAAGGAGACCCACAGAAAAGACTCAGAGGCAAAGTCCCATGGAAGAAGACCCAGGGAAAAAGACCCAGGGGAAAAGACACAGTGATAAGACCCAGGGGAAAAGACACAGGGAAAATGACCCAGGGGAAAAGACACAGGGAAAAGGCCCGTGGAACAAGACCCAGGAGAAAAGGCTCTGGGAAAAAGATCCAGGGGAAAAGAAGCAGGGAGAAGGGATCAAGGAGTATAGAGAGAATGCAAGAATGAGGTACTGAAGTTGCATGATCAGCCATAATCATATTGATTGGTTGTGCAGACTTGAGGGGCCGAATGGCCGACTCCTGCACCTACTTTCTATGTTACTATGGGGAAAATAGGATTTTGGTAGTTAAACTTAGCAATGGACAAATCTGCCGCAAACACATGGATGAAACAAAAAGGAGGTTCAGCAACCCCATAGAAGAAGCAGAGGAAGAAGAAGATATAGAGTTCACTCCACCACAGGTGACTGAACACCAGAACCAAAGGGAGGAGAGCCCAGTCACTGTTGGCAGTCCAGATAGGCCTGAGGCACCGCAAACAGCAGACACTCAGGCCAGCACCCAACAACCAGAACCCCAACTCAGGCGCTCTACAAGAGAGCGTAAACCACCAGAGAGACTCAACCTGTGATCCCAATAAGACTTGGGAGGGGAGGTGATGTCATGTGTTCAACCAGCATTGTAACCCATGTATAAACTGACCTAAGTTGTACACTGTGAGAACAATGACCACTAGGTGGTGAACTTGTGGGAGACACTCCTAACCTGGACCTTCAGGTATAAAAGGAGAAGCTCCACCCACTTCCATCACTAGAGTGCTAAGGAATAAAGGACAGGTCACAGATTGACCTTCTCTCAAGCATGGGCCTCATGTGCATTTATACTGTATAGGAAGGAATTCACTCTCTGAGTGAAGAAGTTTCTCCTCATCTCAATCCTAA
Organism: Pristiophorus japonicus; assembly: GCF_044704955.1. NCBI lineage: Eukaryota > Metazoa > Chordata > Chondrichthyes > Pristiophoridae > Pristiophorus > Pristiophorus japonicus. The sequence continues at coordinate 194,222,639 of NC_091985.1, forward strand.
AAGGCCTAACCCTTATCCTTAGACTGTGTCCCCTGGTTCTGGACTTCTTCAACATCGGGAACATTCTACCCACATCTAACCAGTCCCGTCCCGTCAGACTCTTATATGTTTCTATGAGATCCCCTCTCATCCTTCTAAACTCCAATGTATAAAGGCCCAGTTGATCCAGTCGCTCCTCATATGTCAGTCCGGCCATCCCGGGAATCAGTCTGTTGAACCTTTGCTGCACTCCCTCAATAGCAAGAACGTCCTTCCTCAGATTAAGAGACCAAAACTAAACACAATATTCCAGGTGAGGCCTCACCAAAGCTCTGTACAACGGCAGTAAGACCTCCCTGCTCCTATACTCAAATCCCCGAGCTATGAAGGCCAACATACCATTTACCTTCTTCACCGCCTGCTGTACCTGTATGACAAATTTCAATGATTGATGAACCATAAAATCCAGGTCTCATTGCACCTCCCCTTTTCCTAATCTGCCGCCATTCAGATAATATTCTGTCTTTGCATTTTTGCCCCCAAAGTGGATAACCTCACATTTATCCACATTATACTGCATCTGCCATGCATTTGCCCACTGACCTAACCTGTCCAAGTCATCCTGCAGCCTCTTAGCGTCCCCCTCACAGCCCACAGCGCCACCTAGTTTAGTGTCATCTACAAACTTGGAGATATTACACTCAATTCCTTCATCTAAATCATTAATGTATATTGTAAAGAGCTGGGGTCCCAGCACTGAGCCCTGTAGTACCCCACTAGTCACTGCCTGCCATTCTGAAAAGGACCCGTTTATCCCGACTCTCTGCTTCCTGTCTGCCAACCAGTTCTCTATCCATGTCAGTATATAACCCCCAATACCATGTGTTTTGATTTTGCACACCACAGCGGAAAAGAACCAGGGAAAAAGATGATGGTAAAAGAAACCCAGTGAAAAGGACCCGGGGGAAATGACACAGGGTAAAATTATACAGGGGAAAAGACCCAGTGGAAAAGACCCAGGGAAAATCCCTGGGGAAATTACACAGGGGGAAAGACCCAGAGGTAAAGACACAGGGAAAAGACCAGGGGAAAGAGACCTAGGGGCAAAGACCTGGGGCAAACATAATGGAAAAAAGCCCAGGGAAAAAGACCCAGGGAGAACGACCCAGGGAGAATGACCCGGGGAAAAGACTCAGGGGAAAATACTCATGGGAAAAGACCCAGGGGAAAGACTTAAATGACAAGACTCAGGGGAAAAGACACAGGGGAAAAGATAATGGAAAAATAATCCAGGGAAAAAGACTCAGCGGAAAATGACCCAGCAGAAAAGGTACTGGGCAAAAGACACAGCGACAAAGACCCAGGGGAAATGACCCAGTGAAAATGACGCAGGGGAAAAGATACTGGGAGATTGACCCAGGGAATATGATTCATGGGAAAAGACCCAGGGGGAAAACTGAGGGGATAAGTCTTAGGGAAAACGACCCAGGGGAAAAGACCCAGGGGAAAAGATCCAGGGAAATGATTCAGGAGAAAAGATACTGGGAAAAAGAACCAGGCGAAAAGACCCAGGGGAAAAATCCCAGAGGAAATGACTCAGGAGAAAAGATACTGGAAAAAAGACCCAGGGGAAAAGACACAGTGGAAAAGACACATGGGAAAAGATAATGGAAAAATAATCCAGGGAAAAAGACGCAGGGGAAAAAGACAGAGGAAAAAAGACCCAGTGGAAAAGACACAGCGAAAAGACCCATGGTGAATGTCCCAGTGAAAATGAGCCAGGGCAAAAGACCCAGGGGAAAAGACCCAGTGTAAAAGACCCAAGGGAAAAGATATTGGAAAAAAAAACAGCGAAAATGACCGAGGGGAAAATACCCAGGGAAAATGACCTAGGGGAAAAGATACTGGGAAAAGTCCCAAGGGAAAAAACCCCGGGGAAAATACCCGGGGGAAAAGACCCAGGGGAAAAAGACCCAGGAAAAAAAGGCCCAGGGGAAAAGATCCAGTGAAAAAGACCCAGGCGAAAAGACCCAGGGGAAATGACCCAGTGAAAATTACCCAGGGAAAAAGACCAAGGGGAAAAGAAACAGGGGAAAAGAAACGGGGAAAAGATAATGGAAACATAATCCAGGGAAATGGATCCAGTGGAAAATAGACACAGAAAAAAAGATCCAGTGAATAAGACACAGGGAAATGACGCAGGGAGAATGACCCAGGGGAAAAGATACTGGGAAAAACAAGCAGCGGAAAAGACCCAGGGGAAATGACCCAGGGGAAAAGACCCAGGGGAAAAGACCCAGGGGAAAAGATATTGGAAAAAACCCTGAGAAAATGACTGAGGTGAAAATACCCAGGGAAAATGACCTAGGGGAAAAGATACTGGGAAAATCCCAGGGGAAAAAAACCCATGGAAAATACCTGGGGGAAAAGACTCCGGGAAAAATACACAGTGGAAATAACCCAGCCGAAAAGAAATGGAAAAAAAAACCTAGGGAAAAAGACCCAGGGGAAAAGATACTGGGAAAATGACCGACGGGAAAAGTCCCAGGGAAAATTACACATGGGAAAAGACACAGGGAAAAACCCAGGGAAAATCACCCAGGGGGAAAAATATGCTGGGGAAATGACCCTGGGTAAAAGCCACACGGGAAAAGAAATAGGAAGAATGAGACAGTGGAAAAGGCTCTAGTAAAAAGACACAGTGGAAAGGACCAAGGGAAAAGATAATAGAAAAAATACCCAGGGGAAAAGATCTAGGGGAAAAGACCAATGGAGAATGACTCAGGGGAAAAGACCCAGTGGTAAAGATCCAGGTGAATTGATACAGTGAAAATGACCCAGGGCAAAAGACCCAGGGGAAAAGGCCCAGTGCAAAAGACCCAGGGGAAAATGCACAGTGCAAAAGACCCAGGGGAAAAGATATTGGAAAAAAAAGCGAAAATGACCGAGGGGAAAATACCCAGGGAAAATGGCTTAGGGGAAAAGATACTGGGAAATGTCCCAGGGGAAAAAACACTGAGGAAAATACGTGGGGGAAAAGACTCAGGGGAAAAATATACAGTGGAAAAAACCCAGGAAAAAAGACATATGGGAAATGTCCCAGGGGAAAAGACCCAGGGGACAAGATACTCAGAAAATTACCCAGGGAAAAAGACTTATGGGAAATGTCCCAGGGGAAAAGACCCAGGTGAAAAGACCCAGGGGAAAAGATCCAGGAGAAAAGTCCCAGGGGAAATTACACAGGGTAAAAGACTCAGGGGAAAAATACACAGTGGAAAAGGTCCAGGAGAAAAGACTCATGGTAAAAGACACAGACAAAAGACCCAGGGAAAAACGACCCAGGGGAAAAGACCCAGGCGAAAAGGTAATGGAAAAAAAACTCAGGGAAAAAGACCCAGGGGAAAATGCCCAGGGAGAATGACCCAGTGGAAAAGATACTGGGAAAATGATCCAGGGAATAAGACTCATGAGAAAAGACCCAGGGGAAAAGACCCAGGGGAAAGGACCCAGGAGCAAAGATCCAGGGGAAATGACTCAGGAGAAAAGATACTGTGAAAAAGACCCAGACGAAAAGACGCAGGGAAAAATCCCAGGGAAAATGACTCAGGAGAAAAGATACTGGGAAAAAGACCCAGGGGAAAAAGGCACAGGGGAAAAGACACAGGGGAAAAGATAATGGAAAAATAATCCAGGGGAAAAGGCCCAGGGGACAAGATACTGGGAAAATTACCCAGGGAAAAAGACTTATGGGAAATGTCCCAGGGGAAAAGACCCAGGTGAAAAGACCCAGGGGGAAAGATCCAGGAGATAAGTCCCAGGGGAAATTACACAGGGGAAAAGGTAATGGACAAATAATCCCAGGGAAAAAGACCCGGGTGATTAGACCCTGGGAGAAAGACACAGGAGAATAGGCTCTGGGAAAAAGACACAGCGGAAAAGACGCAGGGGAAAAGATGATAGTAAAAAAACGCAGGGAAAAAGACCCAGAGGAAAAGACACAGGGGAAAATTATGCAGGGGAAAAGTCCCAGTGGAAAAGATCCAGTGGAAAAATCCTAGGGGAAAAGTCCCAGAGGAAATTACAAAGGGGAAAAGACACCGAGGAAAAGACACAGGAAATGACCCAGGGGAAATGATTCAGGTGAAAAGACCCAGGGGAAAGGACTCAGGGAAACAGACCACAGGAAAATGACCGAGGCTGAAAAGATAGTAGGACAAAGTGCCATGGAAGAAGACCCTGGGAAAAGATGCAGGGAAAACATCACATTTAAAAAAGACCCAGGGAAAAAGACCCAGGGGGAAAGGCCCACAGGAAAAAATAGGGAAAAGTCGCAGGAGAAAAGGGCCACGGGAAAAGATAATGGAAATAAGACAAGGGGGAAAGACCCAATGGAAAAGGCCCATGGGATAGAACCGAGGGGAAAAGAACCAGGGAAAAAGATAATGGAAAAAAACCCAGGGAAAAATATCTGGGGGAAAATACCCAGGGAGACTGAGCCAGGGGAAAAATACCGGGAAAATGACCCAGTGGAAAAGACCCACAGGAAATGGGCCGGGGAAAAGACCCAAGGGAAATTTCCCAGGGGAAAAGTTCCCAGGAAAAAAGGACCCAGGGGAATAGACCCAGTGGAAAAGACCCAGAGGAAAGACTCAGGGGAAAGAGCCAGGGGAAATGGCTCAGTGTAAAAGACCTGGGTAAAAAGGCTCAGGAGGAATGTCCCATATAAAAGACACAGGGAAAAGACCCAGGGAGAATGACCCAGGGAAAAAGATACTGGGAAAAACAACCAGCAACCAGCAAAAAAGACCTGGGGAAATGATCCAGTGAAAATGACCCAGGGCAAAAGACACAGGGGAAAAGACACAGTATAAAAGACCCAGGGGAAAAAATATTGGAAAAAAACCCAGCGAAAATGACTGAGGGGAAAATACCCAGGGAAAATGACCCAGGGGAAAAGATCCTGGGAAAAGCCCCAGGTGAAAAGATCCAGCGGAAAAGTCCCAGGGGTAAAGATCCAGGGGAAAGGACCCATGGGAAAAGATCCAGGGGAAATGACTCAGGAGAAAAGATACTGGGAAAAAGACCGAGGCGAAAAGACCCAGGGGAAAAGTCCCAGGGAAAATGACTCAGGAGAAAAGATACTGGGCAAAAGACACACTGAAAAAGACCCAGGGGAAATGACTCAGTGAACATGATCCAGGGGAAAAGATCCAAGAGATATGACCAAGGGGAAAAGACCCAGGGAAAATACCCAGGGAAAAAGACCCAGGGGAAAGGACCCAGGGAAAAAGACCCAGGGGAAAGGACCCAGGGGAAAAGATCCAGGCGAAAAGTCCCAGGGAAAATGACTCAGGAGAAAAGACACAGGGGAAAAAGATACAGGAAAAAAAGACCCAGTGAAAAAGACACAGGGAAAAGAATCAGGGAGAATGACCCAGGGGAAAAGATACTGGGAAAAACAACCAGCAAAAAAGACCCAGGGGAAATGACCCAGTGAAAATGAACCAGGGCAAAAGACCCAGGGGAAAAGACCCAGCAAAAAAGACCCAGGGAAATGACCCAGTGAAAATGACCTAGGGCAAAAGACCCAGGGGAAAAGACCCACAGGAAAAAATATTGGAAAAAAACCCTGCGAAAATGACCGAGGGGAAAATACCCAGGGAAAATGACCCAGGGAAAAAGACTCAGGGGAACAGACCAAGGGAAAATGACCAAGGCTGAAAAGATAGTAGGACAAAGTGCCATGGGGGAAGACTTAGGGAAAAGATGCAGTGAAATCATCACATTTAAAAAAAGACTCAGGGAAAAAGACCCACGGGGAAAGCCCAGGGGAAAAAAAAGGGAAAAGTCGCAGGAAAAAAGGGCCAGGGGAAAAGATAATGGAAAAAAGACCCAGGGAAAAAGACCTAGGTGAAAATAACCAGGGAGATTGAGCCACGGGAGAATTACTGGGAAAATGACACAGTGGAATAGACCCAGGGGAAAAGACCTAGGGGAAAAGACCCACGGGAAATGGCCCAGGAGAAAAGACACTGGAAAAAGTCCAACGGAAAAAGACCCAGTGGAAAAAACCCACGGGGAAAAGGCCCAGGGGAAAAATACCTGGGAAAAAGAGCCAGGTGAAAATAACCAGGGGAAAAGACCCAGGGTAAAGAAACAGGGGAAAGGAAGCAGGGGAAATGGCTCAGGGTAAAAGACCTGGGTAAAGACTCAGGAGGAAAGTCCCAGGATGTGCCCCAGGAGAAAAGACCCGGGGAAAAAGTCCCAGATGAAAAAACATAGGGGAAATTACTCAAGGGAAAATACCCAGGGGAAAAGTCCCAGGGGATAAATACCAGGTAAAAAGACCCAGGTGAAAAGACCCAGGGAAAAAGGCCCAGAGAAAAAGACCCAGGGGAGAAGACCTGGGGAAAAGATAATGGAAAAAAACCCAGGGCAAAAGACCCAGGGAATGAGACTCAGTCAAAAAGATTCATGGGAAAAGACACAGGGGAAAAGATAATGGAAAAATAATCCAGGCCAAAAATGAGCCTGGGGAATAAGACCCAGGAAAAAAAGGCTCAGGGAAAATGACTCAGCGGAAAAGACCCAGGGGAAAATACACAGGGGAAAAGATCCATGAGAATAACCCAAGGGAAAAGATATTGGGCAAAGACACAGTGAAAAAGACCCAGGGGAAATGACTCAGTGAAAATGATCCAGGGGAAAAGATCCAAGGGATATGACCAAGGGGAAAAGACTCAGGGAAAAAGGTAATGGAAATAAAAACCCAGGGAAAAAGACCCAGGGAGAATGATCCAGGGGAAAATATATTGGGAAAATGAGCCAGGGAATAAAATTCATGGGAAAAGACCCAGAGGAAAAGTCCTAGGGGAAAAGATCCAGGGGAAAGGACCCAGGGAAAAAGATCCAGGGGAAATGACTCAGGAGAAAAGATACTGGGAAAAAGACCCAGGCGAAAAGACCCAGGGGAAAAGTCCCAGGAAAAATGACTTAGGAGAAAAGATACTGGGAAAAAGACGCAGGGGAAAAGACACAGGGTAAAAGACACAGGGGAAAAGATAATGGAAAAATAATCCAGGGAAAAAGACCCAGGGGAAAAAGACACAGGAAAAAAAGACCTAGTGGAAAAGACACAGGGAAAAAACCCAGGGAGAATGAACCAGGGGAAAAGATATTGGGAAAAACAACCAGCGAAAAAGACCCAGAGGAAATGATCCAGTGATAAGAATGCAGGGCAAAAGACCCAGGGGAAAAGACCCAGTGTAAATGAACCAGGGAAAAAAATATTGGAAAGAAAAACAGCGAAAATGACCGAGCGGAAAATACCCAGGGAAAATGACCCAGGGAAAAGATATTGGGAAAAGCCGCAGAGGAAAAAACCCTGGAGAAAATACCTGTGGGAAAAGACACAGGGGAAAAATACCCAGTGGAAAAGACCCAGGGGAAAAGACTCAGGGTAAAAGACCCAGGGAAAAGACCCAGGGGAAAAGTAATGGAAAAAAAATCCAGGGAAAAAGACCCAGGGGAAAAGAGACTGGGAAAATGACCCACGGAAAAAGACCCAGGGGAAAAGACCCAGACAAAATTACTCAGGAGAAACGATACTGGGAAAAAGACCAGGCGGAAAAGACACAGGGGTAAAGACACATGGGGAAATGACCCAGGGGAAAAGATATGGGGCAAAAGACACAGCGAAAAAGACCCAGGGGAAAAGAATACTGGGAAAAAGACCTAGGGAATGAGACTCATGGGAAAAGAGCCATGGGATACATCCCAGGGGAAAAGGTAATAGAAAAAAATCCCAGGGAAAAAGACCGAGGGGAAAATATCCAGGGAGAATGATCCAGGGAAAAAGATATTGGGAACATGACCCAGTGAAAAAGACTCAATGTAAAAGAGCCAGAGCAAAAAGCCAGGGGAAAAGAACCTGAAAAGAAAAGGACTCAGGGAAAACACCACACTTAAAAAGGACTCAGAAAAAAACACAAGGGGAAAGACGCAAAAGAAAAGACCCATGGGATACAACCCAGGGGAAAAGACCCATGGGAAAAGATAATGAAAAAAAACCCAGGGAAAAAGATCTAGGGGAAAATACCCAGGGAGAATGAGACAGGGGAAAATACTGGGAAAATGACACAGTGGAATAGACCCAGGGGAAAAGACCCAGGGGAAAAGACCCAGGGGAAAAGACCCACGGGAAATGACCCAGGAGAAAAGACATTGGGAAAAAGTCAAAGGGAAAAAGACACAGTGGAAAAGACTCAGGGGAAAAGACCAGGGGAAAAGTTCCAGGGGAAAAATACCCATTGAAAAATAACCAGGGGAAAAGACCCATGGGAAAGACACAGGGGAAAGGAGCCAGGGGAAATGGCTCAGGGTAAAAGACCTGGGTAAAAAGACTCAGGAGGAAAGTCCCAGAGAAATGACCCAGGGGAAAAGACACAGGGAAAAGTCCCAGATGAAAAAACCCAGGGGAAATTACTCAGGGGAAAAGACCCAGGGGAAAAGTCCCAGGGGAAAAATACCAGGTAAAAAGACCCAGGTGAAAAGACCCAGGGGAAAAGACCCAGGTAAAAAGACGCAAGGGAAAGACTCAGGGGAAAAGTCCCAGAGAAAAAAACCCAGGGCAAATGACCGAGGGAAAAAGACTCAGGGGAAAAGACTCATGGGAAAAGACCCACGGGAAAAGATAATGGAAAAATAATCCAGGCAAAAAAAGACACAGGGGAAAATGACCCAGGAAAAAAGGCCCGGGGAAATGACTCAGCGGAAAAGACCCAGGGGAAAAGACACAGAGGAAAAGACCCAGGGAGTATAATCCAAGGGAAAAGATATTGGGCAAAAGACACAGTGAAAAAGACACAGTGAAAAAAGACCCAGGGGAAATGACTCAGTGAAAATGATCCAGGGGAAAAGATCCAAAGGATATGACCAAGGGGAAAAGACCCAGGGGAAAAGGTAATGGAAAAAAAACCTAGGGAAAAAGACCCAGAGGAAAAGACCCAGGGAGAAGGACCCAAGGGAAAAGATACTGGGAAAATGTCCCAGGGAATAAGACTCATGGGAAAAGACCCAGGGGAAAAGACCAAGTGCGAAAGATCCAGGGGAAAATTCCCAGGGGAAAAGACCCAGGGTAAAGGACCCAGGTGAAAAGATCCAGGGGAAATGACTCAGGAGAAAAGATACTGGGGAAAAGATAATGGAAAAATAATCCGGGGAAAAAAACACAGGGGAAAAAGACACAAGAAAAAAAGACCCAGTGGAAAAGACACAGGGAAAAGAACCAGGGAGAATGACTCAGGGGAAAAAATACTAGGAGAAACAACCAGCGAAAAAGACCCTGGGGAAATTAACCAGTGAAAATGACTCAGGGCAAAAGACCCATGGGAAAAGACCCAGTGTAAAAGACCCAGGGAAAAGATACTGGGTAAAGCCCCAGGGGAAGAAAACCTGGGGAAAATGCCTGGGTGAAAAGACACAGGGGAAAAATATACAGTGGAATAGACCCAGGGGAAAAGACTCAGGGAAAAAGACCCAGGGGAAAAGACCCAGGGGAAAAGACTCAGGTGAAAAGATACTGGGAAAAAGACCAGGCGGAAAAGACACAGGGTAAAAGACACGGGGGGAAATGACCCTGAGAGAAAGACCCAGGGGAAAAGACCAAGGGGAAAAGACCCAGGGAGAATGACCCAGGGGAAAAGACCCAGGGGAAAAGATAATGGAAAAAAAACAGGTAAAAAGACCTAGGGGAAAAGATCCAGTGGAAAAGACCCAAGGAAAATGACCATGGCTGAAAAGATAGTAGGACAAAGTGCCATTGGAGAAGATTCACGGAAAAGATTCAGGGAAAACATCACAATTAAAAAAGACACGGGAAAAGAACCAGGGGAAAAAGACCCAGGGGAAAAGACCCAATGGAAAAAAAAAACAGGGAAAAAGAACCAGGGGAAATGATACTGGGAAAATGACCCAGGGAAAAAGACTTATGGGTAAAGACCCAGGGGAAAAGACCCAGGCAAAATGACTCAGGAGAAAAGATACAGAGAAAAAGACCAGACGGAAAAGACACAGGGGAAAAGACACAGAGGGAAAAGACCCAGGGAGAATGACCCAGGGGAAAAGACCAAGGGGAAAACACCGAGTGAGAATGACCTAGGGGAAATGACCCAGAGAGAATGACCCAGGAGAAAAGATCATGGAAAACAAAACAGGGAAAAAGACCCAGGTGAAAAGACCCAGGGGAAAAGACCCATGGGAAATGACTGAGGAGAAAAGATACTGGGAAAAAGTCCGTAGGAAAAAGACCCAGTGGAAAAGACCCAGTGGAAAAGACCCAGGGTAAAAGACCCAGGGGAAAGTTCCAGGGGAAAAATACCCATTGAAAAATACCCAGGGGAAAAGACCCAGGGGAAACATTCAGGGAAAAAGTTGCAGGGAAAAGTCCCAGGGAAAAAAGACCCAGGGGAATAGACCCAGTGGAAAAGACCCAGGGGAAAGACTCAGGGGGAAATGACACTGGGGGAAAGACCCAGGTGAAAAGACCAAAGGCAAAAGACGCAGGAAGAATGACCCTGGGGAAAAGACCGAGGGGAAAAGATCATGGAAAAAAACAGGTAAACAGGCCCAGGGGAAAAGATCCAGTGGAAAAGACCCAGGGGAATAGACCCAGGAGGAAAGACCTAGGGGAAAAGACCCAAGGAAAATTACCATGGCTGAAAAGATAGTAGGACAAAGTGCCATTGGAGAAGATTCATTGAAAAGATGCAGGGAAAACATCACAATTAAAAAAGACACAAGGAAAAGACCCAATGGAAAAAAAAAACAAGGGAAAAAGACCCAGGAGAAAAGATACTGGGAAAATGACCCAGGGAAAAAGACTTATGGGAAAAGACCCAGGCAAAATGACTCAGGAGAAAAGATACGGGGAAAAAGATCAGGCGGAAAAGACACAGAGGAAAAGACACAGGGGGAAAAGATCCAGGGAGAATCACCCAAGGGAAAAGACCCAGGGGAAAACACTCAAGGAGAATGACCCAAGGGAAAAGACCCAGGGAGAATGACCCAGGAGAAAATATCATGGAAAAAAAAAACAGCGAAAACGACACAGGTGAAAAGACCCAGGGGAAAAGACCCATGGGAAATGACTCAGGTGAAAAGACACTGGGAAAAAGTCCGAGGGAAAAAGACCCAGGGGAAAAGACCCAGTCGAAAAGACCCAGGGGAAAAGACCCAGGGGAAAGTTGCAGGGGAAAAATACCCATTGAAAAATACCCAGGGGAAAAGACCGAAGGGAAATATTCAGGGGAAAAGTTGCAGGGAAAAGTCCCAGAGAAAAAAGACACAGGGGAATAGACCCAGTGGAAAAGACCCAGGGGAAAGACTCAGGGAAAAGAGCCAGGGGAAATGGCGCAGGTTAAAGACCTGGGTAAAAAGACTCATGATGAAAGTCCAAGGGAAAAGACCCTGGGGAAACGACCCAGGGGAAAAGACCCAGTGGAAAAGTCCCAGGGGAAAAGACCCAGGGAAAAAGACCCAGGGGAGAGAATCAGGGGAAAAGTCACAGGAAAAAATACACAGGGGAAAAGACCTAGGGGAAAAGATAATGGAAAAAAATCCAGGGCAAAAGATCCAGGGGAAAAGATTCAGGGGAAAAGATTCATGGGAAAAGACCCAGGGGAAAAGATAATCGAAAAATAATCCAGGCAAAAATATGCCCAGTGGAAAAAGACCCAGAAAAAAAAGGCCCAGGGGAAATGACTCAGTGGAAAAGACCCAGGGAAAAGACACTGGGGAAAAGACCCAGGGAGAATAACCCAGAGGAAAAGGTACTGGGCAAAAGACACTGCGAAAAAGACCCAGGGGAAAAGACCCAGTGTAAAAGACACAGGGGAAAAGACACAGGTGAAAAGATAATACACAGATGACTTGGAAGAATACATAGATGACCTGGAAGATACATAGATGACCTGGAAGAGGGGACAGAGTGTAGTGAAACAAAATTTGCAGATGACACTAAAATTAGTGGGAAAGCGAGTTGTGTAGAGGACACAGAGAGGCTGCAAAGAGATATGATTAGGTTAAGCGAATGGGCTAAGGTTTGGCAGATTGAATACAATGTTGGAAAGTGTGAGGTCATCCACCTTGGGAAAAAAACCAGTAAAAGGGAATATTATTTAAATGGGGAGAAATTACAACATGCAGAGGGACCTGGGGGCCCTTGTGCATGAAACTCGTTTGAGTTTACCTGAAAAAAAAACATAAACATTAAACCGTGCCACCCGCCCTGGATGACACAGCAGACATTTTCAAGGCCCCTTTTTTTTTCCTTTTTTTGTGTTTTTTTTTGTTTTTCTTTTTTTTGGGGTTTTTTTTTTGGACGCTAAAATCACATTTTTCCAAGTGCCCCCTATAAAAGGGGAGGGGGGCACTAAAAGCACCGGCAATTAAAACAAATTAAACTTTAAAACGTAAAATCAAATTAAAATTTGGTTGCCGGGCGTGATGATGCACTCCAGTCCCTCCGGTGCCCACCTCTCGCAGAAGGCCGCGAGCGTACCGGTGGACACCGCGTGCTCCATCTCCAAGGACACCCTGGACCGGATGTAAGAGCGGAAGAGAGGCAGGCAGTCAGGTTGAACGACCCCCTCGACCGCCTGCTGCCTGGACCGGCTGATGGCACCCTTGGCCGTGCCCAGGAGCAGTCCTACGTGGAGGCCTTCGGACCTACCCGCTCCCCTCCGCACAGGGTGCCCAAAGATCAGGAGAGTGGGACTGAAGTGCAGCCAGAATTTCAGGAGCAGCCCCTTCAAATAATAAAACAGGGGCTGCAACCTTGTGCATTCCATAAAAACATGGAACACGGACTCCTCCAGACCGCAGAAATTGCAGGCGGCCTGGGAGTCCATGAACCGGCTTAAAAATTTGTTGCACGGCACTGCTCCGTGCACCACCCTCCAGGCCAAGTCCCCGATGAATAGTGGGAGGACCCCTGCGTAGAGTGCCCTCCATCGGGGAACCCCGCCTCCTCCGGACGGCAAGATGGTACGCCATGGCGTGTCCGGACGGCCGGCGAGGATGGCAAAGTTGAGAGTGTGCAGGAGCAGCCCGTACAAGAAACCCCTCCGCGCGGAACTGAAAGGCACGGAGGGGATTTCCCCGCGGCGGCTCAAGTTGTGAGGCGCCGGCCCCCGAGGGAGGTTCCGGGGTTTGGCGCCGATGAGGAATTCCGTCCGGACGGGGGTCAGTTCGGACGGGATCTCCCCACGTGCTTGAGCACCTCGATGCACCTAACGGAGTCAGGGCCCAGAGCTGTTTTTAGCGACTCGATGGCATCGGCCGCGTGGCGGATGTTGGCAGAATTTAGGCGCCGCGCCAGCGTGTCTGGCACCATCCAGCCCGCTCCTCCGCCATCGAGCAGGTCCCTGACCCTGGTCACCTCACCAGCCACAGCCCTCTCTTCCGACCGCCACATAAAACCTCTGTCGTGGAGGTACGGATTCCCGAGCAGCGGTTCCTGCAGGACAGCCACCACTCCAGCCGGCGGAGAGCTGCGCTTGGTGGAGACTTTGTTCCAGACCCTGATGAGGTCCCTGTAAAAGACAGGCAGCTCCCGGAGGGCGGTCCTGACACCCCCCGAGTTCACAAACAGGAGCTGCGTGTCGTAGTTGAGGTCGCGCTGCTGGCAGAAGAAATACCTCGCCAGAGCACACCACCTAGGAGGGGGCTCGACGTAAAGGTATCTTTGCAGGGTCTGAAGACGGAAAGTCGCGAGCTGGGCGCTGACGCACACCAATGACTGACTGCCCTCCTCAAGCGGGAGACTCAAGACCGCAGCAGAGACCCAGTGCTTCCTGTTGTTCCAGAAGAAGTCCACCAGCTTCTTCTGTATCTTGGCGACAAACGCAGGGGGAGGGGTCAAAGTGACCAGCCTGTACCACAACATTGCGGCCACCAGCTGGTTTATGACTAGCGCTCGACCCCTGTAGGACAGCACTCGGAGCAGTCCTGTCCAGCGCCCTAGGCGAGCGGCGACCTTGGCCTCCAGCTCCTGCCAGTTCGCCGGCCAGGCTTCCTCGTCGGGGCTAAGGTAGACTCCCAGATAGAGGAGATGGGTCGTGCTCCAGGCAAAAGGCCTGAGCTCCTCCGGCAGGGAGTCCACCCGCCACTGACCCACCAGGAGTCCGGAACATTTCTCCCAGTTGATTCTGGCGGAGGATGCGGCCGAGTAAATCTCTTGGCACTCACGCATCCTCCGCAGGTCAGCGGGATCCTCTACCGCGAGGAGCACGTCATCGGCGTAAGCCAAGAGGACGACCTCCACGCCCGGCCCTTGCAGAGCCAGTCCCGTCAACCTGGTCCGCAAGAGGCGCAGGAAAGGGTCCACGCAAACGGCGTATAACTGGCCGGACATGGGGCATCCCTGGCGCACCCCTCTCCTAAAGTGAAGGGGCGCCATCAAGGACCCATTAACCTTAATCAGACACTCCGCGGCGGCGTACAAAAGTCGGATCCGGGCGACGAAATGCGTCCCGAACCCGAAAGCGCGCAGAGTTCTGAGCAGATAGTGGTGATCCACCCTGTCGAACGCCTTCTCTTGGTCGAGGGATAGGAAGGCGACCGACAGACCAGCCTCCTGGGAACAATGGATGAGGTCCCGGACCAGATGGATGTTGTCGTGGATTGTCCGGCCCGGGACCGTGTAGGACTGGTCGGGGTGGATCATGTGGTCCAGCACGGCACCAAGGCGAGCAGACATCGCCCTGGTGAAGATTTTGTAGTCCGTGCTGAGGAGGGAGACCGGGCGCCAGTTCTTAAGGAGGCGGAGATCGCCCCCTTGTGCATGAAACTCTTTTTGGAGTTCACCTGCAAAACCATAAAACATTAAACGGTGCCACCCGACCTGGGTGACACTCCAGACATTTACAAGGCCCTTTTTTTTTCCCCCTTTTTTTTTGTTTTTTTTTGTGTTTTTCTTTTTTTTGGTTTTTTTTTTTGGGCACTAAAAACACAATTTTCCCCAGTGCCCCCTATAAAAGGGAAGGGGGGACACTAAAAGCACCGGCAATTAAAACAAATTAAACTTAAAAATGTAAAATCAAATTAAAATTTGGTTGCCGGGCGTGATGATGCACTCCAGTCCCTCCGGTGCCTACCTCTCGCGGAAGGCCGCGAGCGTACCGGTGGACACCGCGTGCTCCATCTCCAAGGACACCCTGGACCGGATGTAAGAGCGGAAGAGAGGCAGGCAGTCAGGTTGAACGACCCCCTCGACCGCCCGCTGCCTGGACCGGCTGATGGCACCCTTGGCCGTGCCCAGGAGCAGTCCTACGAGGAGGCCTTCGGACCTACCCGCTCCCCTCCACACAGGGTGCCCAAAGATCAGGAGAGTGGGACTGAAGTGCAGCCAGAATTTCAGGAGCAGCCCCTTCAAATAATAAAACAGGGGCTGCAACCTTGTGCACTCAATAAAAACATGGAACACGGACTCTTCCAGACCGCAGAAATTGCAGGCGGCCTGGGAGTCCGTGAACCGGCTTAATAATTTGTTGCACGGCACTGCTCCGTGCACCACCCTCCAGGCCAAGTCCCCGATGAATAGTGGGAGGACCCCTGCGTAGAGTGCCCTCCATCGGGGACCCCCACCTCCTCCGGACGGCAAGATGGTACGCCATGGCGTGTCCGGACGGCCGGCGAGGATGGCAAAGTTGAGGGTGTGCAGGAGCAGCCCGTACAGGAAACCCCTCCGCGCGGAACTGAAAGGCACGGAGGGGATTTCCCCGAGGCGGCTCAAGTTGTGAGGCGCCGGCCCCCGAGGGAGGTTCCGGGGTTTGGCGCCGATGAGGAATTCCGTCCGGACGGGGGTCAGTTCGGACGGGATCTCCCCACGTGCTTGAGCCTCCTCGATGCACCTAACGGAGTCAGGGCCCAGAGCTGTTTTTAGCGACTCGATGGCATCGGCCGCGTGGCGGACATTGGCAGAATTTAGGCGCCGCGCCAGCGTGTCTGGCACCATCCAGCCCGCTCCTCCGCCATCGAGCAGGTCCCTGACCCTGGTCACCTCACCAGCCACAGCCCTCTCTTCCGACCGCCACATAAAACCTCGGCCGTGGAGGTACGGATTCCCGAGCAGCGGTTCCTGCAGGACAGCCACCACTCCAGCCGGCGGAGAGCTGCGCTTGGTGGAGACTTTGTTCCAGACCCTGATGAGTTCCCTGTAAAAGACAGGCAGCTCCCGGAGGGCGGTCCTGGCACCCCCCAAGTTCCCTTGTGCATGAAACTCTTTTGAGTTTACCTGCAAAAACATAAACATTAAAACCATGCCACCCGATCTGGGTGACACAGCAGACATTTTCAAGGCCCCTTTTTTTTTAAATTTATTTTTTTTTTGGTTTTTTTGGGGCGCTAAAATCAAATTTTTCCAGTGCCCCCTATAAAAGGTGAGGGGGACACTAAAAGCACCGGCAATGAAAACAAATTAAACTTTAAAACGTAAAATCAAATTAAAATTTGGTTGCCGGGCGTGATGATGCACTCCAGTCCTTCCGGTGCCCACCTCTCGCGGAAGGCCGCGAGCGTACCGGTGGACAACGCGTGCTCCATCTCCAAGGACACCCTGGACCGGATGTAAGAGCGGAAGAGAGGCAGGCAGTCAGGTTGAACGACCCCCTCGACCGCCCGCTGCCTGGACCGGCTGATGGCACCCTTGGCCGTGCCCAGGAGCAGTCCTACGAGGAGGCCTTCGGACCTACCCGCTCCCCTCCGCACAGGGTGCCCAAAGATCAGGAGAGTGGGACTGAAGTGCAGCCAGAATTTCAGGAGCAGCCCCTTCAAATAATGGAACAGGGGCTGCAACCTCGTGCACTCAATAAAAACATGGAACACGGACTCCTCCAGACCGCAGAAATTGCAGGCGGCCTGGGAGTCCGTGAACCGGCTTAAAAATTTGTTGCACGGCACTGCTCCGTGCACCACCCTCCAGGCCAAGTCCCCGATGAATAGTGGGAGGACCCCTGCGTAGAGTGCCCTCCATCGGGGACCCCCGCCTCCTCCGGACGGCAAGATGGTACGCCATGGCGTGTCCGGACGGCCGGCGAGGATGGCAAAGTTGAGGGTGTGCAGGAGCAGCCCGTACAGGAAACCCCTCCGCGCGGAACTGAAAGGCACGGAGGGGATTTCCCCGAGGCGGCTCACGTTGTGAGGCGCCGGCCCCCGAGGGAGGTTCCGGGGTTTGGCGCCGATGAGGAATTCCGTCCGGACGGGGGTCAGTTCGGACGGGATCTCCCCACGTGCTTGAGCCTCCTCGATGCACCTAACGGAGTCAGGGCCCAGAGCTGTTTTTAGCGACTCGATGGCATCGGCCGCGTGGCGGACGTTGGCAGAGTTTAGGCGCCGCGCCAGCGTGTCTGGCGCCATCCAGCCCACTCCTCCGCCATCGAGCAGGTCCCTGACCCTGGTCACCTCACCAGCCACAGCCCTCTCTTCCGACCGCCACATGAAACCTCGGCCATGGAGGTACGGATGCCCGAGCAGCGGTTTCTGCAGGACAACCGCCACTCCAGCCGGCGGAGAGCTGCGCTTGGTGGAGACTTTGTTCCAGACCCTGATGAGTTCCCTGTAAAAGACAGGCAGCTCCCGGAGGGCGGTCCTGGCACCCCCCAAGTTCCCTTGTGCATGAATCCCAAAAAGTTAGTTTGCAGGTGCAGCAGGTAATCACGAAGGCGAATGGAATGTTGGCCTTCATTGCGAGAGGGATGGAGTACAAAAGCAGGGAGGTCCTGCTACAACTGTATAGGGTATTGGTGAGGCCGCACCTGGACTACTGCGTGCAGT
Source organism: Pristiophorus japonicus (assembly GCF_044704955.1). Taxonomy (NCBI): domain Eukaryota; kingdom Metazoa; phylum Chordata; class Chondrichthyes; family Pristiophoridae; genus Pristiophorus; species Pristiophorus japonicus. The sequence continues at coordinate 194,240,450 of NC_091985.1, forward strand.
TTTGGTCACCTTACTTAAGGAAGGATATACTGGCTTTGGAGGGGGTACAGAGACGATTCACTAGGCTGATTCCGGAGATGAGGGGGTTACCTTATGATGATAGATTGAGCAGACTGGGTTTTTACTCGTTGGAGTTAGAAGGATGAGGGGTGATCTTATAGAAACATTTAAAATCATGAAAGGGATAGACAGGATAGAGGCAGAGAGGTTGTTTCCACTGGTAGGGGACACTAGAACGAGGGGGCACAGCCTCAAAATATGGGGGAGCCAATTTAAAAGTGAGTTGAGAAGGAATTTCTTCTCCTAGAGGGTTGCGAATCTGTGGAATTCTCTGCCCAAGGAAGCAGTTGAGGCTAGCTCATTGAATGTATTCAAGTCACAGATAGATAGATTTTTAACCAATAAGGGAATTAAGGTTTACGGGGATTGGGTGGGTAAGTGGAGCTGAGTCCACGGCCAGATCAGCAATGATCTTATTGAATGGCGGAGCAGGCTCGAGGGGCTAGATGGCCTACTCGTGTTCCTAATTCTTATGTTCTTATGTTTTTATGTTCTGAGTGATTTCCCCTGGGTCATTACCCCGGCCCTTTGTCCAACTAACTTTTCAGCCTTGGTCATTTTACCTGGGTCACGGGGATAAAGACCCAGAGGAAAAGATCGACGGGAAAAGACCCAGGGGAAATCACTCAGGGAATAGATACTGGGGAAAAGACCCAGGGGAAAAGACACAGGGGAAAAGAAAATGAAAAATTATCCGATGGAAAAACACCCGGGAGAAAAGGGCCAGGGGAAAATGCTCTGGGAAAATGACACAGCGGAAAAAACCCAGGTGAAAAGATACTGGAAAAAGACCAAGGGAAAAAGGCCCAAGGGAAATGACCCAGGGGAAAAGACTCAGGGGAAAAATACCCGGTGAAAAGATAATAATAAAACCCATGGGGAAAAGTGCCAGGGGAAAAGAGCCTGGGGTAATGACGCAAGGGAAAAGACCCAGGGGAAAAGACCCAGGAGAAAAGACCTGGGGAATACACCCAGGGTAAAGACTCAGGGGAAAAGACTCATGGGTAAAGACCGAGGTGAAAAGACCTAGGGGAATAGACCCAGCGAAACAAAAAACAGTGAAAAAGACCTGGGGGAATAGACCCAGGGTAAAGACTCAGCGGAAAAGTCCCGGGGGAAATGACTCAGGGGAAAAGACCCAGGAAAAAAGTGCCTGGGCAAAAGACTCATGGGAAAAGACTTATGGGTAAAGGCCGAGGTGAAAAGGCAGAGAGGAAAAGACCCAGGGGATAAGATCGAGGGAAAATCGCCCAGTGAAAATGACCCAGGGGAAATGACCCAGGGGAAAAGACCCAGTGAAAAAATCCAGGGGAAATGACCCAGTGGAAATGACTCAGGGAAAATGATCCAGGGGAAAAGACGCAGGGGAAAAGACTAATGCAAAAAGAACCAAGCGAAAAGACCCAGGGAAAATGACCAAAGCTGAAAAGATAGTATGACAAAGTGCCATGGGTGAAGACCCGGGGAAAAGATGCAGTGAAAACATTACAATTAAAAATGACACAGGGAAAAAGACCCAGGCGGAAAGGCCCATGGGAAAAAAACCCAGGGAAAGTTCCCGAGAGAAAGGGGCTAGGGGAAAATATAATGGAGAAAAGAACAGGGGGAAAGATTGAGTGTAAAAGACCCATTGGATACGATCCAGGGGAAAAGACCCAGAGGAAAAGGTAATGGAAAAAAAACACAACAATAAAGACCCAGGGAGAATGACCCAAGTGAAAAGATACTGGGAAAATGACAAAGGAGAAAAGACGCATGGGATAAGACCCAGGGGAAAAGACCCAGGCGAATATTCCCAGGGGAAAAATACCCATTGAAAAAGACACAGGGGAAACTTCCCAAGGAAAAAGACCCAGAGGAAAAGAACGAGGGGAAAAGACCCAGAGGAAATGACTCAGTGAAAAGATACTGGGAAAAAGACCGAGGGGAAAAAATCCAGGGGAAAAGATACTGGGAAAAAAAAGCAGGGAAAAAGACCCAAGGGAAATGATCCAGGGGAAAAGACTCAGGCGAAAAATATCCAGTGGAAAAGATAATGAGAAAACCCATGTGGAAAAGAGCCAGGGGAAAAGACCCACTGGTAATGACCCAGGGGATAAGACCCAGGGGAACAGTCCCAGGGGAAAAATACCCTTTGAAAAATACCTACTGGAAAAGATCCAGGGGAAAACTCAGGGGAAACATCACGGGGATAATGACCCAGAGGAAAAGATCGAGGGGAAAAGACACAGGGAAAATGACTCAGGGAAAAGATACTGGGGAAAAGACCCAGGGGAAATGACCCAGGGGGAAAAAAAATGAAAAATTAACCAAGGGAAAAGCACAACGAGAAAACGGCCAGGATAAAATGCTCTGGGAAAATGACACAGCGGAAAAAACCCAGTTGAAAAGATATTGGAAAAAGACCCAGGGAAATAGTCCCAAGGGAAATGCCCCAGGGGAAAAGACTCAGGGGAAAAATACACGGTGCAAAAGATAATAAAAAACCCATGGGGAAAAGTGCCAGCGGAAAAGAGCCAAGGATAATGACGCAGGGGAAAAGACCCAGGGGAAAAGACACAGGGGAAAAGACATGGGGAATAGACGCAGGGTAAAGACCCAGGGGAAAAGACTCATCGGTAAAGACCGAGGTGAAAAGACCCAGTGAAAAGATCCAGCGAAAAAAACCCAGTGGAAAAGACCTGGGGGAATAGACCCAGGGTAAAGACTCAGGGGAAAAGACCCGGGGGAAATGACTCAGGGGAAAGACCCAGGATAAAAGTGCCAGGGCAAAAGACTCATTGGAAAAGACTGATGGGTAAAGGCCGAGGTGAAAAGGCCAAGAGTAAAAGACCCAGGGGGCCCAGGGGATAAGACCGAGGGAAAATCGCCCAGGGGAAATGACCCAGGGGAAATGACCCAGGGGAAAAGACCCAGTGAAAAAACCCAGGCAAAATGACACAGGGAAATTGAATCAGGGGAAAAGAACCAGGCGAAAAGACCCAGGGAAAATGACCAAAGCTGAAAAGATAGTATGACAAAGTGCCATGGGTGAAGATCCAGGGAAAAGATGCAGCGGAAACATCACAATTAAAAATGACGCAGATAAAAAGTCCCAGGGGGAAAGGCTTAGGGGAAGAAAACCCAGGGAAAAGTCCCAAGAGAAAGGGGCCAGGGGAAAAGATAATGGTGAAACGAACAGGGAGAAAGACTGAGGGGAAAAGACCCATTGGATACGACCCAGGGGAAAAGACCTAGAGGAAAAGGTAATGAAAAAAAACACAGCGATAAAGACCCAGGGAGAATGACCCAGTTGAAAAGATACTGGGAAAATGACAAAGGGGAAAAGACGCATGTGAAAAGACCCAGGGGAAAAGACCCAGGCGAATATTCCCAGGGGAAATATACCCATTGGAAAAGACTCAGGGGAAACGTCCCAGGGAAAAAGACCCAGAGGAAAAGACCGAGGGGAAAAGACCCAGAGGAAATGACTCAGGGAAAAGATACTGGGAAAAAGACCGAGGGTAAAAAATCCAGGGGAAAAGATACTGGAAAAAAAAACAGGGAAAAAGACCCAAGGGAAATGATCCAGGGGAAAAGACACAGGGGAAAAATACTCAGTGGAAAAGATAATGAGAAAACCCATGGGGAAAAATGCCAGGGGAATAGACCCAGGGGAAAGACTCAGGGGAAACGTCACAGGGATAAAGACCCAGAGGAAAAATCGAGGGGAAAAGACCCAGGGGAAATCACTCAGTGAAAAGATATTTGGAAAAAAACCAAGGGGTAAGACCCAGGGGAAAAGATAATGAAAAATTATCCAAAGGAAAAACACCCGGGAGAAAAGGGTCAGGATAAAATGCTTTGGGAAAATGACACAGCGGAAAAAACCCAGGTGAAAAGATACTGGAAAAAGTCCCAGGGAAAAAGGCCATTGGGAAAAGACTCAGGGGAAAAATACCCGGTGCAAAAGATAAAAATAAAACCCATGGGGAAAAGTGACACGGGAAAAGAGCCAAGGGTAATGACGCAGGGGAAAAGACGCAGGGTAAAGACACAGGGGAAAAGACTCATGGGTAAAGACCGAGGTGAAAAGACCCAGGGGAAACGAACCAGTGAAAAAAAACCAGTGGAAAAAACCTGGTGGAATAGACCCAGGGTAAAGACTCAGGGGAAAAGTCTTGTGGGAAATGACTCAGGGGAAAAGACCCAGGGGAAAAGTGCCAGGGCAAAAGACTTATTGGAAAAGACTTATGGGTAAAGGCCGAGGTGAAAAGGCCGAGAGGATAAGACCGAGGGAAAATCGCCCAGGGGAAAAGACCCAGTGAAAAAACCCAGTGGAAATGACACAGGGAAAATGACTCAGGGGAAAAGACCCAGGGGAAAAGACCCAGGGGAAAGACTAATGCAAAAAGAATCAGGCGAAAAGACCCAGGGAAAATAAACAAAGCTGAAAAAATAGTATGACAAAATGCCATGGGTGAAGACCCAGGGAAAAGATGCAGTGAAAACATCACAATTAAAAATGACCCAGGGAAAAAGTCCCAAGATAAAAGTGCCAGGGTAAAAGATAATGGAGAAAAGAACAGGGGGTAAGACCGAGGGGAAAAGACCCATTGGACACGACCCAGGGGAAAAGACACTGAGGAAAAGGTAATGGAAAAAAAACACAACGATAAAGACCCAGGGAGAATGACCCAGGTGAAAAGATACTGGGAAAATGACAAAGGGGAAAAGATGCATGGGAAAAGACCCAGGGAAAAAGCCCCAGGCGTATATTCCCGGGGGAAAAATACCCATTGAACAAGACTCAGGGGAAACGTCCCAGGGAAAACGACCCAGAGGAAAAGACCGAGGGGAAAAGACCCAGAGGAAATGACTCAGGGAAAAGATACTGGGAAAAAAATAATGAAAAATTATCCAAGGGAAAAACACACGGGAGAAAAGGGCCAGGGGAAAATACTCTGGGAAAATGACAAAGGAGAAAAGACGCATGGGATAAGACCCAGGGGAAAAGATCCAGGCGAATCTTCCCAGGGGAAAAATACCCATTGAAAAAGACACAGGGGAAACTTCCCAGGGAAAAAGACCCAGAGGAAAAGACCGAGGGGAAAAGACCCAGAGGAAATGACTCAGTGAAAAGATACTGGCAAAAAGACCGAGGGGAAAAAATCCAGGGGAAAAGATACTGGGAAACAAAAGCAGGGAAAAAGACCCAAGGGAAATGATCCAGGGGAAAAGACTCAGGCGAAAAATATCCAGTGGAAAAGATAATGAGAAAACCCATGTGGAAAAGAGCCAGGGGAAAAGACCCACTGGTAATGACCCAGGGGATAAGACCCAGGGGAACAGTCCCAGGGGAAAAATACCCTTTGAAAAATACCTACTGGAAAAGATCCAGGGGAAAACTCAGGGGAAACATCACGGGGATAATGACCCAGAGGAAAAGATCGAGGGGAAAAGACCCAGGGAAAATGACTCAGGGAAAAGATACTGGGGAAAAGACCCAGGGGAAATGACCCAGGGGGAAAAAAAATGAAAAATTAACCAAGGGAAAAGCACAACGAGAAAACGGCCAGGATAAAATGCTCTGGGAAAATGACACAGCGGAAAAAACCCAGTTGAAAAGATATTGGAAAAAGACCCAGGGAAATAGTCCCAAGGGAAATGCCCCAGGGGAAAAGACTCAGGGGAAAAATACACGGTGCAAAAGATAATAAAAAACCCATGGGGAAAAGTGCCAGCGGAAAAGAGCCAAGGATAATGACGCAGGGGAAAAGACCCAGGGGAAAAGACACAGGGGAAAAGACATGGGGAATAGACGCAGGGTAAAGACCCAGGGGAAAAGACTCATCGGTAAAGACCGAGGTGAAAAGACCCAGTGAAAAGATCCAGCGAAAAAAACCCAGTGGAAAAGACCTGGGGGAATAGACCCAGGGTAAAGACTCAGGGGAAAAGACCCGGGGGAAATGACTCAGGGGAAAGACCCAGGATAAAAGTGCCAGGGCAAAAGACTCATTGGAAAAGACTGATGGGTAAAGGCCGAGGTGAAAAGGCCAAGAGTAAAAGACCCAGGGGGCCCAGGGGATAAGACCGAGGGAAAATCGCCCAGGGGAAATGACCCAGGGGAAATGACCCAGGGGAAAAGACCCAGTGAAAAAACCCAGGCAAAATGACACAGGGAAATTGAATCAGGGGAAAAGAACCAGGCGAAAAGACCCAGGGAAAATGACCAAAGCTGAAAAGATAGTATGACAAAGTGCCATGGGTGAAGATCCAGGGAAAAGATGCAGCGGAAACATCACAATTAAAAATGACGCAGATAAAAAGTCCCAGGGGGAAAGGCTCAGGGGAAGAAAACCCAGGGAAAAGTCCCAAGAGAAAGGGGCCAGGGGAAAAGATAATGGTGAAACGAACAGGGAGAAAGACTGAGGGGAAAAGACCCATTGGATACGACCCAGGGGAAAAGACCTAGAGGAAAAGGTAATGAAAAAAAACACAGCGATAAAGACCCAGGGAGAATGACCCAGTTGAAAAGATACTGGGAAAATGACAAAGGGGAAAAGACGCATGTGAAAAGACCCAGGGGAAAAGACCCAGGCGAATATTCCCAGGGGAAATATACCCATTGGAAAAGACTCAGGGGAAACGTCCCAGGGAAAAAGACCCAGAGGAAAAGACCGAGGGGAAAAGACCCAGAGGAAATGACTCAGGGAAAAGATACTGGGAAAAAGACCGAGGGTAAAAAATCCAGGGGAAAAGATACTGGAAAAAAAAACAGGGAAAAAGACCCAAGGGAAATGATCCAGGGGAAAAGACACAGGGGAAAAATACTCAGTGGAAAAGATAATGAGAAAACCCATGGGGAAAAATGCCAGGGGAATAGACCCAGGGGAAAGACTCAGGGGAAACGTCACAGGGATAAAGACCCAGAGGAAAAATCGAGGGGAAAAGACCCAGGGGAAATCACTCAGTGAAAAGATATTTGGAAAAAAACCAAGGGGTAAGACCCAGGGGAAAAGATAATGAAAAATTATCCAAAGGAAAAACACCCGGGAGAAAAGGGTCAGGATAAAATGCTTTGGGAAAATGACACAGCGGAAAAAACCCAGGTGAAAAGATACTGGAAAAAGTCCCAGGGAAAAAGGCCATTGGGAAAAGACTCAGGGGAAAAATACCCGGTGCAAAAGATAAAAATAAAACCCATGGGGAAAAGTGACACGGGAAAAGAGCCAAGGGTAATGACGCAGGGGAAAAGACGCAGGGTAAAGACACAGGGGAAAAGACTCATGGGTAAAGACCGAGGTGAAAAGACCCAGGGGAAACGAACCAGTGAAAAAAAACCAGTGGAAAAAACCTGGTGGAATAGACCCAGGGTAAAGACTCAGGGGAAAAGTCTTGTGGGAAATGACTCAGGGGAAAAGACCCAGGGGAAAAGTGCCAGGGCAAAAGACTTATTGGAAAAGACTTATGGGTAAAGGCCGAGGTGAAAAGGCCGAGAGGATAAGACCGAGGGAAAATCGCCCAGGGGAAAAGACCCAGTGAAAAAACCCAGTGGAAATGACACAGGGAAAATGACTCAGGGGAAAAGACCCAGGGGAAAAGACCCAGGGGAAAGACTAATGCAAAAAGAATCAGGCGAAAAGACCCAGGGAAAATAAACAAAGCTGAAAAAATAGTATGACAAAATGCCATGGGTGAAGACCCAGGGAAAAGATGCAGTGAAAACATCACAATTAAAAATGACCCAGGGAAAAAGTCCCAAGATAAAAGTGCCAGGGTAAAAGATAATGGAGAAAAGAACAGGGGGTAAGACCGAGGGGAAAAGACCCATTGGACACGACCCAGGGGAAAAGACACTGAGGAAAAGGTAATGGAAAAAAAACACAACGATAAAGACCCAGGGAGAATGACCCAGGTGAAAAGATACTGGGAAAATGACAAAGGGGAAAAGATGCATGGGAAAAGACCCAGGGAAAAAGCCCCAGGCGTATATTCCCGGGGGAAAAATACCCATTGAACAAGACTCAGGGGAAACGTCCCAGGGAAAACGACCCAGAGGAAAAGACCGAGGGGAAAAGACCCAGAGGAAATGACTCAGGGAAAAGATACTGGGAAAAAAATAATGAAAAATTATCCAAGGGAAAAACACACGGGAGAAAAGGGCCAGGGGAAAATACTCTGGGAAAATGACAAAGGAGAAAAGACGCATGGGATAAGACCCAGGGGAAAAGATCCAGGCGAATCTTCCCAGGGGAAAAATACCCATTGAAAAAGACACAGGGGAAACTTCCCAGGGAAAAAGACCCAGAGGAAAAGACCGAGGGGAAAAGACCCAGAGGAAATGACTCAGTGAAAAGATACTGGCAAAAAGACCGAGGGGAAAAAATCCAGGGGAAAAGATACTGGGAAACAAAAGCAGGGAAAAAGACCCAAGGGAAATGATCCAGGGGAAAAGACTCAGGCGAAAAATATCCAGTGGAAAAGATAATGAGAAAACCCATGTGGAAAAGAGCCAGGGGAAAAGACCCACTGGTAATGACCCAGGGGATAAGACCCAGGGGAACAGTCCCAGGGGAAAAATACCCTTTGAAAAATACCTACTGGAAAAGATCCAGGGGAAAACTCAGGGGAAACATCACGGGGATAATGACCCAGAGGAAAAGATCGAGGGGAAAAGACCCAGGGAAAATGACTCAGGGAAAAGATACTGGGGAAAAGACCCAGGGGAAATGACCCAGGGGGAAAAAAAATGAAAAATTAACCAAGGGAAAAGCACAACGAGAAAACGGCCAGGATAAAATGCTCTGGGAAAATGACACAGCGGAAAAAACCCAGTTGAAAAGATATTGGAAAAAGACCCAGGGAAATAGTCCCAAGGGAAATGCCCCAGGGGAAAAGACTCAGGGGAAAAATACACGGTGCAAAAGATAATAAAAAACCCATGGGGAAAAGTGCCAGCGGAAAAGAGCCAAGGATAATGACGCAGGGGAAAAGACCCAGGGGAAAAGACACAGGGGAAAAGACATGGGGAATAGACGCAGGGTAAAGACCCAGGGGATAGGACTCATCGGTAAAGACCGAGGTGAAAAGACCCAGTGAAAAGATCCAGCGAAAAAAACCCAGTGGAAAAGACCTGGGGGAATAGACCCAGGGTAAAGACTCAGGGGAAAAGACCCGGGGGAAATGACTCAGGGGAAAGACCCAGGATAAAAGTGCCAGGGCAAAAGACTCATTGGAAAAGACTGATGGGTAAAGGCCGAGGTGAAAAGGCCAAGAGTAAAAGACCCAGGGGGCCCAGGGGATAAGACCGAGGGAAAATCGCCCAGGGGAAATGACCCAGGGGAAATGACCCAGGGGAAAAGACCCAGTGAAAAAACCCAGGCAAAATGACACAGGGAAATTGAATCAGGGGAAAAGAACCAGGCGAAAAGACCCAGGGAAAATGACCAAAGCTGAAAAGATAGTATGACAAAGTGCCATGGGTGAAGATCCAGGGAAAAGATGCAGCGGAAACATCACAATTAAAAATGACGCAGATAAAAAGTCCCAGGGGGAAAGGCTCAGGGGAAGAAAACCCAGGGAAAAGTCCCAAGAGAAAGGGGCCAGGGGAAAAGATAATGGTGAAACGAACAGGGAGAAAGACTGAGGGGAAAAGACCCATTGGATACGACCCAGGGGAAAAGACCTAGAGGAAAAGGTAATGAAAAAAAACACAGCGATAAAGACCCAGGGAGAATGACCCAGTTGAAAAGATACTGGGAAAATGACAAAGGGGAAAAGACGCATGTGAAAAGACCCAGGGGAAAAGACCCAGGCGAATATTCCCAGGGGAAATATACCCATTGGAAAAGACTCAGGGGAAACGTCCCAGGGAAAAAGACCCAGAGGAAAAGACCGAGGGGAAAAGACCCAGAGGAAATGACTCAGGGAAAAGATACTGGGAAAAAGACCGAGGGTAAAAAATCCAGGGGAAAAGATACTGGAAAAAAAAACAGGGAAAAAGACCCAAGGGAAATGATCCAGGGGAAAAGACACAGGGGAAAAATACTCAGTGGAAAAGATAATGAGAAAACCCATGGGGAAAAATGCCAGGGGAATAGACCCAGGGGAAAGACTCAGGGGAAACGTCACAGGGATAAAGACCCAGAGGAAAAATCGAGGGGAAAAGACCCAGGGGAAATCACTCAGTGAAAAGATATTTGGAAAAAAACCAAGGGGTAAGACCCAGGGGAAAAGATAATGAAAAATTATCCAAAGGAAAAACACCCGGGAGAAAAGGGTCAGGATAAAATGCTTTGGGAAAATGACACAGCGGAAAAAACCCAGGTGAAAAGATACTGGAAAAAGTCCCAGGGAAAAAGGCCATTGGGAAAAGACTCAGGGGAAAAATACCCGGTGCAAAAGATAAAAATAAAACCCATGGGGAAAAGTGACACGGGAAAAGAGCCAAGGGTAATGACGCAGGGGAAAAGACGCAGGGTAATGACACAGGGGAAAAGACTCATGGGTAAAGACCGAGGTGAAAAGACCCAGGGGAAACGAACCAGTGAAAAAAAACCAGTGGAAAAAACCTGGTGGAATAGACCCAGGGTAAAGACTCAGGGGAAAAGTCTTGTGGGAAATGACTCAGGGGAAAAGACCCAGGGGAAAAGTGCCAGGGCAAAAGACTTATTGGAAAAGACTTATGGGTAAAGGCCGAGGTGAAAAGGCCGAGAGGATAAGACCGAGGGAAAATCGCCCAGGGGAAAAGACCCAGTGAAAAAACCCAGTGGAAATGACACAGGGAAAATGACTCAGGGGAAAAGACCCAGGGGAAAAGACCCAGGGGAAAGACTAATGCAAAAAGAATCAGGCGAAAAGACCCAGGGAAAATAAACAAAGCTGAAAAAATAGTATGACAAAATGCCATGGGTGAAGACCCAGGGAAAAGATGCAGTGAAAACATCACAATTAAAAATGACCCAGGGAAAAAGTCCCAAGATAAAAGTGCCAGGGTAAAAGATAATGGAGAAAAGAACAGGGGGTAAGACCGAGGGGAAAAGACCCATTGGACACGACCCAGGGGAAAAGACACTGAGGAAAAGGTAATGGAAAAAAAACACAACGATAAAGACCCAGGGAGAATGACCCAGGTGAAAAGATACTGGGAAAATGACAAAGGGGAAAAGATGCATGGGAAAAGACCCAGGGAAAAAGCCCCAGGCGTATATTCCCGGGGGAAAAATACCCATTGAACAAGACTCAGGGGAAACGTCCCAGGGAAAACGACCCAGAGGAAAAGACCGAGGGGAAAAGACCCAGTGGAAATGACTCAGGGAAAAGATACTGGGAAAAAAATAATGAAAAATTATCCAAGGGAAAAACACACGGGAGAAAAGGGCCAGGGGAAAATACTCTGGGAAAATGACAAAGGAGAAAAGACGCATGGGATAAGACCCAGGGGAAAAGATCCAGGCGAATCTTCCCAGGGGAAAAATACCCATTGAAAAAGACACAGGGGAAACTTCCCAGGGAAAAAGACCCAGAGGAAAAGACCGAGGGGAAAAGACCCAGAGGAAATGACTCAGTGAAAAGATACTGGCAAAAAGACCGAGGGGAAAAAATCCAGGGGAAAAGATACTGGGAAACAAAAGCAGGGAAAAAGACCCAAGGGAAATGATCCAGGGGAAAAGACTCAGGCGAAAAATATCCAGTGGAAAAGATAATGAGAAAACCCATGTGGAAAAGAGCCAGGGGAAAAGACCCAGTGGTAATGATCCAGGGGATAAGACCCAGGGGAACAGTCCCAGGGGAAAAAAACCCTTTGAAAAATACCTACTGGAAAAGATCCAGGGGAAAACTCAGGGGAAACATCATGGGGATAATGACCCAGAGGAAAAGATCGAGGGGAAAAGACCCAGGGAAAATGACTCAGGGAAAAGATACTGGGGAAAAGACCCAGGGGAAATGACCCAGGGGAAAAAAAAATGAAAAATTAACCAAGGGAAAAACACAACGAGAAAACGGCCAGGATAAAATCCTCTGGGAATATGACACAGCGGAAAAAACCCAGGTGAAAAGATACTGGAAAAAGACCCAGGGAAATAGTCCCTAGGGAAATGCCCCAGGGGAAAAGACACAGGGGAAAAGACATGGGGAATAGACGCAGGGTAAAGACCCAGGGGAAAAGACTCATCGGTAAAGACCGAGGTGAAAAGACCCAGTGAAAAGACCCAGCGAAAAAAAACCAGTGGAAAAGACCTGGGGGAATAGACCCAGGGTAAAGACTCAGGGGAAAAGACCCGGGGGAAATGACTCAGGGGAAAGACCCAGGGTAAAAGTGCCAGGGCAAAAGACTCATTGGAAAAGACTGATGGGTAAAGGCCGAGGTGAAAAGCCCAAGAGGAAAAGAGCCAGGGGATAAGACCGAGGGAAAATCGCCCAGGGGAAATGACCCAGGGGAAATGACCCAGGGGAAAAGACCCAGTGAAAAAACCCAGGCGAAATGACATAGGGAAATTGAATCAGGGGAAAAGAACCAGGGGAACAGACCCAGCGGAAAAGACGAATGCAAAAAGAACCAGGCGAAAAGACCCAGGGAAAATGACCAAAGCTGAAAAGATAGTATGACAAAGTGCCATGGGTGAAGATCCAGGGAAAAGATGCAGTGAAAACATCACAATTAAAAATGACCCAGATAAAAAGTCCCAGGGGGAAAGGCTCAGGGGAAGAAAACCCAGGGAAAAGTCCCAAGAGAAAGGAGCCAGGGGAAAAGATAATGGTGAAACGAACAGGGAGAAAGACTGAGGGGAAAAGACCCATTGGATACGACCCAGGGGAAAAGACCTAGAGGAAAAGGTAATAGAAAAAAAACACAGCGATAAAGACCCAGGGAGAATGACCCAGGTGAAAAGATACTGGGAAAATGACAAAGGGGAAAAGACGCATGGGAAAAGACCCAGGGGAAAAGACCCAGGCGAATATACCCAGGGGAAATATACCCATTGCAAAAGACTCAGGGGAAACGTCGCAGGGAAAAAGACCCAGAGGAAAAGACCGAGGGGAAAAGACCCAGAGGAAATGACTCAGGGAAAAGATACTGGGAAAAAGACCGAGGGTAAAAAATCCAGGGGAAAAGATACTGGAAAAAAAAACAGGGAAAAAGACCCAAGGGATATGATCCAGGGGAAAAGACACAGGGGAAAAATACTCAGTGGAAAAGATAATGAGAAAACCCATGGGGAAAAGAGCCAGGGCAAAAGACTTATTGGAAAAGACTTATGTGTAAAGGCCGAGGTGAAAAGTCCGAGAGGATAAGACCGAGGGAAAATCGCCCAGGGGAAAAGACCCAGTGAAAAAACCCAGTGGAAATGACACAGGGAAAATGACTCAGGGGAAAAGACCCAGGGGAAAAGACCCAGGGGAAAGACTAATGCAAAAAGAATCAGGCGAAAAGACCCAGGGAAAATAAACAAAGCTGAAAAAATAGTATGACAAAATGCCATGGGTGAAGACCCAGGGAAAAGATGCAGTGAAAACATCACAATTAAAAATGACCCAGGGAAAAAGTGCCAGGGTAAAAGATAATGGAGAAAAGAACAGGGGGTAAGACCGAGGGGAAAAGACCCATTGGATACGACCCAGGGGAAAAGACACTGAGGAAAAGGTAATGGAAAAAAAACACAACGATAAAGACCCAGGGAGAATGACCCAGGTGAAAAGATACTGGGAAAATGACAAAGGGGAAAAGATGCATGGGAAAAGACCCAGGGGAAAAGCCCCAGGCGTATATTCCCAGGGGAAAAATACCCATTGAACAAGACTCAGGGGAAACGTCCCAGGGAAAATGACCCAGAGGAAAAGACCGAGGGGAAAAGACCCAGAGGAAATGACTCAGGGAAAAGATACTGGGAAAAAGATAATGAAAAATTATCCAAGGGAAAAACACACGGGAGAAAAGGGCCAGGGGAAAATACTCTGGGAAAACGACGCAGCGGTAAAAACCCAGGTGAAAAGATACTGGAAAAAGACCCAGCGAAAAAGGCCCAAGGGAAATGACCCAGGGGAAAAGACTCAGCGGAAAAGTACCCGGTGAAAAAGATAATAATAATACCCATGGGGAAAAGTGCCAGGGGAAAAGAGCCAGGGGTAATGACGCAGGGGAAAAGACCCAGGGGAAAAGACCTGGGGAATACACCCTGGGTAAAGACTCAGGGGAAAATACCCAGGGGAAAAGACCCAGGGTAAAGACCCAGGGGAAAAGACTCATGGGTAAAGACCGAGGTGAAAAGACCCAGGGGAAAAGACCCAGCGAAAAAAACCCAGTGGAAAAGACCTGGGGGAATAGACCCAGGGGAAAGACTCAGGGGGAAAGTCCCGGGGGAAATGACTCAGGGGAAAAGACCCAGGGGGAAAATGTGCCAGGGCAAAAGACTCATTGGAAAAGACATATGGGTAAAGTCCGAGGTGAAAAGGCTGAGAGGATAAGACCGAGGGATAATCGCCCAGGGGAAATGACCCAGGGGAAAAGACCCAGTGATAAAACCCAGGGGAAATGACACAGGGGAATGACTCAGGGAAAAAGACCCAGGGGAAAAGACCCAGGGGAATAGACTAATGCAAAAAGAATCAGGCGAAAAGACCCAAGGAAAATGACCAAAGCTGAAAAGATAGTATGACAAAGTGCCATGGGTGAAGACCCAGGGAAAAGATGCAGTGAAAACATCACAATTAAAAATGACCCAGGGAAAAAGACCCAGGCGGAAAGGCCCATGGGAAAAAAACCCAGGGACAGTTCCCGAGAGAAAGGGGCGAGGGATATAATGGAGAAAAGAACAGGGGGAAAGATTGAGTTTAAAAGACCCATTGGATACGACCCAGGGGAAAAGACCCAGAGGAAAAGGTAATGGAAAAAAAACACAACGATAAAGACCCAGGGAGAATGACCCAAGTGAAAAGATACTGGGAAAATGACAAAGGAGAAAAGACGCATGGGATAAGACTCAGGGGAAAGGACCCAGGCGAATATTCCCAGGGGAAAAATACCCATTGAAAAAGACACAGGGGAAACATCCAAGGGAAAAAGACCCAGAGGAAAAGACCGAGGGGAAAAGACCCAGAGGAAATGACTCAGTGAAAAGATACTGGGAAAAAGACCGAGGGGAAAAAATCCAGGGGAAAAGATACTGGGAAAAAAAAAGCAGGGAAAAAGACCCAAGGGAAATGATCCAGGGGAAAAGACTCAGGCGAAAAATATCCAGTGGAAAAGATAATGAGAAAACCCATGTGGAAAAGAGCCAGGGGAAAAGACCCACTGGTAAAGACCCAGGGGATAAGACCCAGGGGATAAGACCCAGGGGAACAGTCCCAGGGGAAAAATACCCATTGAAAAAGACACAGGGGAAACTTCCCAGGGAAAAAGACCCAGAGGAAAAGACCGAGGGGAAAAGACCCAGAGGAAATGACTCAGTGAAAAGATACTGGGAAAAAGACTGAGGGGAAAAAATCCAGGGGAAAAGATACTGGGAAAAAAAAAGCAGGGAAAAAGACCCAAGGGAAATGATCCAGGGGAAAAGACTCAGGCGAAAAATATCCAGTGGAAAAGATAATGAGAAAACCCATGTGGAAAAGAGCCAGGGGAAAAGACCCACTGGTAATGACCCAGGGGATAAGACCCAGGGGATAAGACCCAGGGGAACAGTCCCAGGGGAAAAATACCCTTTGAAAAATACCTACTGGAAAAGATCCAGGGGAAAACTCAGGGGAAACATCACGGGGATAATGACCCAGAGGAAAAGATCGAGGGGAAAAGACCCAGGGAAAATGACCCAGGGGAAAAAAAAATGAAAAATTAACCAAGGGAAAAACACAACGAGAAAACGGCCAGGATAAAATGCTCTGGGAAAATGACACAGCGGAAAAAATCCAGGTGAAAAGATACTGGAAAAAGACCCAGGGAAATAGTCCCAAGGGAAATGCTCCAGGGGAAAAGACTCAGGGGAAAAGACATGGGGAATAGACGCAGGGTAAAGACCCAGGGGAAAAGACTCATCGGTAAAGACCGAGGTGAAAAGACCCAGTGAAAAGACCCAGTGAAAAAAACCCAGTGGAAAAGACCTGGGGGAATAGACCCAGGGTAAAGACTCAGGGGAAAAGACCCGGGGGAAATGACTCAGGGGAAAGACCCAGGGTAAAAGTGCCAGGGCAAAAGACTCATTGGAAAAGACTGATGGGTAAAGGCCGAGGTGAAAAGGCCAAGAAGAAAAGACCCAGGGGATAAGACCAAGGGAAAATCGCCCAGGGGAAATGACCCAGGGGAAATGACCCAGGGGAAAAGACCCAGTGAAAAAACCCAGGCGAATTGACACAGGGAAATTGAATCAGGGGAAAACAACCAGGGGAACAGACCCAGCGGAAAAGACGAATGCAAAAAGAACCAGGCGAAAAGACCCAGGGAAAATGACCAAAGCTGAAAAGATAGTATGACAAAGTGCCATGGGTGAAGATCCAGGGAAAAGATGCAGCGGAAACATCACAATTAAAAATGACCCAGATAAAAAGTCCCAGGGGGAAAGGCTCAGGGGAAGAAAACCCAGGGAAAAGTCCCAAGAGAAAGGAGCCAGGGGAAAAGATAATGGTGAAACGAACAGGGAGAAAGACTGAGGGGAAAAGACCCATTGGATACGACCCAGGGGAAAAGACCTAGAGGAAAAGGTAATAGAAAAAAAACACAGCGATAAAGACCCAGGGAGAATGACCCAGGTGAAAAGATACTGGGAAAATGACAAAGGGGAAAAGACGCATGGGAAATGACCCAGGGGAAAAGACCCAGGCGAATATACCCAGGGGAAATATACCCATTGCAAAAGACTCAGGGGAAACGTCGCAGGGAAAAAGACCCAGAGGAAAAGACCGAGGGGAAAAGACCCAGAGGAAATGACTCAGGGAAAAGATACTGGGAAAAAGACCGAGGGTAAAAAATCCAGGGGAAAAGATACTGGAAAAAAAAACAGGGAAAAAGACCCAAGGGAAATGATCCAGGGGAAAAGACACAGGGCAAAAATACTCAGTGGAAAAGATAATGAGAAAACCCATGGGGAAAAGAGCTAGGGGAATAGACCCAGGGGAAAGACTCAGGGGAAACGTCACAGGGTTAAAGACCCAGAGGAAAATTCGAGGGGAAAAGACCCAGGGGACATCACTCAGTGAAAAGATATTTGGAAAAAAACCAAGGGGTAAGACCCAGGGGAAAAGATAATGAAAATTTTTCCAAAGGAAAAACACCCGGGAGAAAAGGGTCAGGATAAAATGCTTTGGGAAAATGACACATCGGAAAAAACCCAGGTGAAAAGATACTGGAAAAAGTCCCAGGGAAAATGTGCCAGGGCAAAAGACTTATTGGAAAAGACTTATGTGTAAAGGCCGAGGTGAAAAGGCCGAGAGGATAAGACCGAGGGAAAATCGCCCAGGGGAAAAGACCCAGTGAAAAAACCCAGTGGAAATGACACAGGGAAAATGACTCAGGGGAAAAGACCCAGGGGAAAAGACCCAGGGGAAAGACTAATGCAAAAAGAATCAGACGAAAAGACCCAGGGAAAATAAACAAAGCTGAAAAAATAGTATGACAAAATGCCATGGGTGAAGACCCAGGGAAAAGATGCAGTGAAAACATCACAATTAAAAATGACCCAGGGAAAAAGTGCCAGGGT
The DNA here is from genome assembly GCF_044704955.1 of Pristiophorus japonicus. Taxonomy (NCBI): domain Eukaryota; kingdom Metazoa; phylum Chordata; class Chondrichthyes; family Pristiophoridae; genus Pristiophorus; species Pristiophorus japonicus. The sequence goes on from NC_091985.1 coordinate 194,258,179, forward strand.
AAAAGATAATGGAGAAAAGAACAGGGGGTAAGACCGAGGGGAAAAGACCCATTGGATACGACCCAGGGGAAAAGACACTGAGGAAAAGGTAATGGAAAAAAAACACAACGATAAAGACCCAGGGAGAATGACCCAGGTGAAAAGATACTGGGAAAATGACAAAGGGGAAAAGATGCATGGGAAAAGACCCAGGGGAAAAGCCCCAGGCGTATATTCCCAGGGGAAAAATACCCATTGAACAAGACTCAGGGGAAACGTCGCAGGGAAAAAGACCCAGAGGAAAAGACCGAGGGGAAAAGACCCAGAGGAAATGACTCAGGGAAAAGATACTGGGAAAAAGACCGAGGGTAAAAAATCCAGGGGAAAAGATACTGGAAAAAAAAACAGGGAAAAAGACCCAAGGGAAATGATCCAGGGGAAAAGACACAGGGGAAAAATACTCAGTGGAAAAGATAATGAGAAAACCCATGGGGAAAAGAGCTAGGGGAATAGACCCAGGGGAAAGACTCAGGGGAAACGTCACAGGGTTAAAGACCCAGAGGAAAATTCAAGGGGAAAAGACCCAGGGGACATCACTCAGTGAAAAGATATTTGGAAAAAAACCAAGGGGTAAGACCCAGGGGAAAAGATAATGAAAATTTTTCCAAAGGAAAAACACCCGGGAGAAAAGGGTCAGGATAAAATGCTTTGGGAAAATGACACATCGGAAAAAACCCAGGTGAAAAGATACTGGAAAAAGTCCCAGGGAAAATGTGCCAGGGCAAAAGACTTATTGGAAAAGACTTATGTGTAAAGGCCGAGGTGAAAAGGCCGAGAGGATAAGACCGAGGGAAAATCGCCCAGGGGAAAAGACCCAGTGAAAAAACCCAGTGGAAATGACACAGGGAAAATGACTCAGGGGAAAAGACCCAGGGGAAAAGACCCAGGGGAAAGACTAATGCAAAAAGAATCAGGCGAAAAGACCCAGGGAAAATAAACAAAGCTGAAAAAATAGTATGACAAAATGCCATGGGTGAAGACCCAGGGAAAAGATGCAGTGAAAACATCACAATTAAAAATGACCCAGGGAAAAAGTCCTAAGATAAAAGTGCCAGGGTAAAAGATAATGGAGAAAAGAACAGGGGGTAAGACCGAGGGGAAAAGACCCATTGGATACGACCCAGGGGAAAAGACACTGAGGAAAAGGTAATGGAAAAAAAACACAACGATAAAGACCCAGGGAGAATGACCCAGGTGAAAAGATACTGGGAAAATGACAAAGGGGAAAAGATGCATGGGAAAAGACCCAGGGGAAAAGCCCCAGGCGTATATTCCCAGGGGAAAAATACCCATTGAACAAGACTCAGGGGAAACGTCCCAGGGAAAATGACCCAGAGGAAAAGACCGAGGGGAAAAGACCCAGAGGAAATGACTCAGGGAAAAGATACTGGGAAAAAGATAATGAAAAATTATCCAAGGGAAAAACACACGGGAGAAAAGGGCCAGGGGAAAATACTCTGGGAAAATGACACAGCGGAAAAAACCCAGGTGAAAAGATACTGGAAAAAGACCCAGGGAAAAAGGACCAAGGGAAATGACCCAGGGGAAAAGATTCAGCAGAAAAATACCCGGTGAAAAAGATAATAATAAAACCCATGGGTAAAGTGCCAGGGGAAAAGAGCCAGGGGTAATGTCGCAGGGGAAAAGATCCAGGGGAAAAGACGCAGGGGAAAAGACCTGGGGAATACACCCTGGGTAAAGACTCAGGGGAAAATACCCAGGGGAAAAGACCCAGGGTAAAGACCCAGGGGAAAAGACTCATGGGTAAAGACCGAGGTGAAAAGACCCAGGGGAAAAGACCCAGCGAAAACAACCCAGTGGAAAAGACCTGGGGGAATAGACCCAGGGTAAAGACTCAGGGGGAAAGTCCCAGGGGAAATGACTCAGGGGAAAAGACCCAAGGGAAAAGTGCCAGGGTAAAAGACTCATTGGAAAAGACTTATGGGTAAAGGCCGAGGTGAAAAGGCTGAGAGGATAAGACCGAGGGAAAATCGCCTGGGGAAATGACCCAGGGGAAATGACCCAGGGGAAAAGACCCAGTGAAAAAATCCAGGGGAAATGACACAGGGAAAATGACTCAGGGGAAAAGACCCAGGGGAAAAGACCCAGGGGAAAAGACTAATGCAAAAAGAATCAGGCGAAAAGACCCAGGGAAAATGACCAAAGCTGAAAAGATAGTATGACAAAGTGCCATGGGTGAAGAGCCAGGGAAAAGATGCAGTGAAAACATCACAATTAAAAATGACCCAGGGAAAAAGTCCCAGGGGGAAAATCCCAGGGGAAAAAAACCCAGGGAAAAGTCCCAAGAGAAAAGGGCCTGGGGAAAAGATAATGGATAAAAGAACAGGCTGAAAGACGGAGGGGAAAAGTCCCATTGGATATGACCCAGGGGGAAAGACCCAGAGGAAAAGGTACTGGAAAAAAAACACAGTGATAAAGACCCAGGGAGAATGACCCAGGTGAAAAGATACTGGGAAAATGACAAGGGGAAAAGATGCATGGGAAAAGACCCAGGGGAAAAGACCCAGGCGAGTATTCCCAGAGGAAAAATACCCATTGAAATAGACTCAGGGGAAACGTCCCAGGGAAAAAGACCCAGAGGAAAAGACCGAGGGGAAAAGACCCAGAGGAAATGACTCAGGGAAAAGATACTGGGAAAAAGACCGAGGGGAAAAAGTCCAAGGGAAAAGATACTGGAAAAAAAAACAGGGAAAAAGACCCAAGGGAAATGATCCAGGGGAAAAGACTGAGGGGAAAAATACCCAGTGGAAAAGATAATGAGAAAACCCATGGGAAAAAGAGCCAGGGGAAAAGACCCAGGGGAGAGACTCAGGGGAAACGTCACAGGGATAAAGACCCAGAGGAAAAGATCGAGGGGAAAAGACCCAGGGGAAATCACTCAGGGAAAAAATACTGGGGAAAAGACCCAGGGGAAAAGATCCAGGGGAAAAGATAATGAAAAATTATCCAAGGGAAATACACACGGGAGAAAAGGGCCAGGGGAAAAAGCTCTGAGAAAATGACACAGCGGAAAAAACCCAGGTGAAAAGATACTGGAAAAAGACCCAGAGAAAAAGGCCCAAGGGAAATGACCCCGGGGAAAAGACTCAGGGGAAAAATATCCGGTGAAAAAGATAATAATAAAACCCATGGGGAAAAGTGCCAGGGCAAAAGAGCCAGGTGTAATGACGCATGGGAAAAGACCACGGGCAAAAGACACAGGGGAAAAGACCTGGGGAATAGACCCAGGGTAAAGACTCAGGGGAAAATACCCAGGGGAAAAGACCCAGGGTAAAGACCCAGGTGAAAAGACTCATGGTAAAGACCGAGGTGAAAAGACCCAGGGGAAAAGACCCAGTGAAAAAACCCAGGGGAAATGACCCAGGGAAAATGACTCAGGGGAAAAGACCCAGGGGAAAAGACGCAGGGGAAAAGACAAATGCAAAAAGAACCAGGCGAAAAGCCGCAGGGAAAATGACCAAAACTGAAAAGATAGTGTGACAAAGTGCCATGGGTGAAGACCCGGGGAAAAGATGCAGTGAAAATATCACAATTAAAAATGACCCAGGGAAAAAGTCCAAGGGGGAAAGGCCCAGGGGAAAAAAACCCAGGGCAAAGTCGCATTAGAAAGGGGCCAGGGGAAAAGATAATAGAGAATAGAACAGGGGGAAAGACTGAGGGGAAAAGACCCATTGGATACGACCCAGGGGAAAAGACCCAGAGGAAATGGTAATGGACAAAAAAAAACACAGCGATAAAGACCCAGGGAGAATGACCCAGGTGAAAAGATACTGGGAAAATGACAAAATAGAAAAGACGCATGGGAAAAGATCCAGGGGAAAAGACCCAGGCGAATATTCCCAGAGGATAAATACCCATTGAAAAACACTCAGGGGAAACGTCCCAGGGAAAAAGACCCAGAGGAAAAGACCGAAGGGAAAAGACCCAGAGGAAATGATTCAGGCAAAAGAGACTGGGAAAAAGACCGAGGGGAAAATATCCAAGGGAAAAGATACAGGAAAAAAAACAGGGAAAAAGACCCAAGGGAAATGATCCAGGGGAAAAGACCCAGGGGAGAGACTCAGGGGAAACGTCACAGGGATAAAGACCCAGAGGAAAAGATCGAGGGGAAAAGACCCAGGGGAAATCACTCAGGGAAAAGATACTGGGAAAAAGACCGAGGGGAAAAAGTCCAAGGGAAAAGATACTGGAAAAAAAAACAGGGAAAAAGACCCAAGGGAAATGATCCAGGGGAAAAGACTGAGGGGAAAAATACCCAGTGGAAAAGATAATGAGAAAACCCATGGGAAAAAGAGCCAGGGGAAAAGACCCAGGGGAAATCACTCAGGGAAAAAATACTGGGGAAAAGACCCAGGGGAAAAGATCCAGGGGAAAAGATAATGAAAAATTATCCAAGGGAAATACACACGGGAGAAAAGGGCCAGGGGAAAAAGCTCTGAGAAAATGACACAGCGGAAAAAACCCAGGTGAAAAGATACTGGAAAAAGACCCAGAGAAAAAGGCCCAAGGGAAATGACCCCGGGGAAAAGACTCAGGGGAAAAATATCCGGTGAAAAAGATAATAATAAAACCCATGGGGAAAAGTGCCAGGGCAAAAGAGCCAGGTGTAATGACGCAGGGGAAAAGACCACGGGCAAAAGACACAGGGGAAAAGACCTGGGGAATAGACCCAGGGTAAAGACTCAGGGGAAAATACCCAGGGGAAAAGACCCAGGGTAAAGACCCAGGTGAAAAGACTCATGGTAAAGACCGAGGTGAAAAGACCCAGGGGAAAAGACCCAGTGAAAAAACCCAGGGGAAATGACCCAGGGAAAATGACTCAGGGGAAAAGACCCAGGGGAAAAGACCCAGGGGAAAAGACAAATGCAAAAAGAACCAGGCGAAAAGCCGCAGGGAAAATGACCAAAACTGAAACGATAGTATGACAAAGTGCCATGGGTGAAGACCCGGGGAAAAGATGCAGTGAAAATATCACAATTAAAAATGACCCAGGGAAAAAGTCCAAGGGGGAAAGGCCCAGGGGAAAAAAACCCAGGGCAAAGTCGCATTAGAAAGGGGCCAGGGGAAAAGATAATAGAGAATAGAACAGGGGGAAAGACTGAGGGGAAAAGACCCATTGGATACGACCCAGGGGAAAAGACCCAGAGGAAATGGTAATGGAAAAAAAAACACAGCGATAAAGACCCAGGGAGAATGACCCAGGTGAAAAGATACTGGGAAAATGACAAAATAGAAAAGACGCATGGGAAAAGACCCAGGGGAAAAGACCCAGGCGAATATTCCCAGAGGATAAATACCCATTGAAAAACACTCAGGGGAAACGTCCCAGGGAAAAAGACCCAGAGGAAAAGACCGAGGGGAAAAGACCCAGAGGAAATGATTCAGGCAAAAGAGACTGGGAAAAAGACCGAGGGGAAAAAATCCAAGGGAAAAGATACAAGAAAAAAAACAGGGAAAAAGACCCAAGGGAAATGATCCAGGGGAAAAGACCCAGGGGAGAGACTCAGGGGAAACGTCACAGGGATAAAGACCCAGAGGAAAAGATCGAGGGGAAAAGACCCAGGGGAAATCACTCAGGGAAAAGATATTGGGGAAAAGACCCAGGGGAAAAGACCCAGGGCAAAAGATAATGAAAAATTATCCAAGGGAAAAACACACGGGAGAAAAGGGCCAGGGGAAAATGCTCTGAGAAAATGACACAGCGGAAAAAACCCAGGTGAAAAGATACTGGAAAAAGACCCAGAGAAAAAGGCCCAAGGGAAATGACCCAGGGGAAAACACTCAGGGGAAAAATACTCGGTGAAAAAGATAATAATAAAACCCATGGCGAAAAGTGCCAGGGGAAAAGAGCCAGGGGTAATGATGCAGGGGAAAAGACCCAGGGGAAAAGACATAGTGGAAAAGACCTGGGGAATAGACCCAGGGTAAAGATTCAGGGGAAAATACCCAGGGGAAAAGACCCAGGGTAAAGACCCAGGTTGGAAAGACTCATGGGTAAATACCGAGGTGAAAAGACCCAGGGGAAAAGACCCAGCGAAAACAACCCAGTGTAAAAGACCTGGGGGAATAGATCCAGGGTAAAGACTCAGGGGGAAAGTCCCGGGGGAAAAGACTCAGGGGAAAAGACCAAAGGGAAAAGTTCCAGGGCAGAAGACTCATTGGAAAAGACATATGGGTAAAGGCCGAGGTGAAAAGGCTGAGAGGATAAGACCGAGGGAAAATAGCCCAGGGGAAATAACCCAGGGGAAATGACCCAGGGGAAAAGACTCAGGGGAAAAGACCCAGGGGAAAAGACCCAAGGTAAAGACCCAGGGGAAAAGTCTCATGGGTAAAGACCGAGGTGAAAAGACACAGGGGAAAAGACTCAGCGAAAAAAAAACAGTGGAAAAGACCTGGGGGAATAGACCCAGGGTAAAGACTCAGGGGAAAAGTCCCGGGGGAAATGAATCAGGGGAAAAGACTCAGGGGAAAAGTGCCAGGGCAAAAGACTAATTGGAAAAGACTTATGGGTAAAGGCCGAGGTGAAAAGGCCGAGAGGATAAGACCGAGGGAAAATCGCCCAGGGGAAATGACCCAGGGGAAAAGACCCAGGGGAAAAGACCCAGTGAAAAAACCCAGGGGAAATGACACAGGGAAAATGACTCAGGGGAAAAGACCCAGGGGAAAAGACCCAGGGGAATAGACTAACGCAAAAAGAATCAGGCGAAAAGACCCAAGGAAAATGACCAAAGCGAAAAGATAGTATGACAAAGTGCCATGGGTGAAGACCCAGGGAAAAGATGCAGTGAAAACATCACAATTAAAAATGACCCAGGGAAAAAGTCCCAGGGGGAAAGGCCCAGGGGAAAAAAAACTCAGGGAAAAGTATCAAGAGAAAAGGGCCAGGGGAAAAGATAATGGAGAAAAGAACAGGGGGAAAGACCGAGGGGAAAAGTCCCATTGGATACGACCCGGGGAAAAGACCCAGAGGAAAAGGTAATGGAAAAAAAACACAGCGATAAAGACTCAGGGAGAATGACCCAGGTGAAAAGATACTGGGAAAATGACAAAGGGGAAAAGATGCATGGGAAAAGACCCAGCGGAAAAGACCCAGGTGAATATTACCAGGGGAAAAATACCCATTGAAATAGACTCAGGGGAAACGTCCCAGGAAAAAAGACCCAGAGGAAAAGACCGAGGGGAAAAGACCCAGAGGAAATGAGTCAGGGAAAAGATACTGGGAAAAAGATCGAGAGGGAAAAATCCAGGGGAAAAGATACTGGAAAAAAAAAACAGCGAAAAGGACCCAAGGGAAATGATCCAGGGGAAAAGATCCAGGGGAAAAATACCCAGTGGAAAAGATAATGAGAAAACCCATGGGGAAAAGAGCCAGGGGAAAAGACCCAGAGGTAATGACCCAGGGGATAAGACCCCGGGGAACAGTCCCAGGGGGAAAATACCCTTTGAAAAATACTTAGTGGAAAAGACGCAGGGGAAAGACTCAGGGGAAACGTCACGGGGATAAAAACCCAGAGGAAAAGATCGAGGGGAAAAGACCAAGGGGAAAAGACCCAGGGGAAAAGATAATGAAAAATTATCCAAGGGAAAAACAACCGGGAGAAAAGGGCCAGGGGAAAATGCTCTGTGAAAATGACACAGCGGAAAAAACCCAAGTGAAAACCTACTGGAAAAAGACCCAGGGAAAAAGGCCCAAGGGAAATGACCCAGGCGAAAAGACTCAGGGGAAAAGACCTAGGGTAAAGACCCAGGGGAAAAGACTCATGGGTAAAGACCGAGGTGAAAAGACCCAGGGGAAAAGACCCAGTGAAAAAAACCCAGTGGAAAAGACCTGGGGGAATAGACCCAGGGTAAAGACTCAGGGGAAAAGACTCATGGGTAAAGACCGAGGTGAAAAGACCCAGGGGAAAAGACCCAGTGAAAAAAAAACAGTGGAAAAGACCTGGGGGAATAGACCCAGGGTAAAGACTCAGGGGAAAAGACCCGGGGGAAATGACTCAGGGGAGAAGACCCAGGGGAAAAGTGCCAGGGCAAAAGACTCATTGTAAAAGACTTATGGGTAAAGGCCGAGGTGAAAAGGACGAGAGGAAAAGACCCAGGGGATAAGACCGAGGGAAAATCGCCCGGGGAAGTGACCCAGGGGAAATGACCCAGGGGAAAAGACCCAGTGAAAAAACCCAGGGGAAATGACCCAGGGAAAATGACTCAGGGGAAAAGACCCAGGGGAAAAGACGCAGGGAAAAAGACAAATGCAAAAAGAACCAGGCGAAAAGACCCAGGGAAAATAAACAAAGCTGAAAAAATAGTATGACAAAGTGCCATGGGTGAAGACCCGGGGAAAAGATGCAGTGAAAATATCACAATTAAAAATGACCCAGGGAAAAAGTCCAAGGGGGAAAGGCCCAGGGGAAAAAAACCCAGGGAAAAGTCGCAAGAGAAAGGGGCCAGGTGAAAAGATAATGGAGAATAGAACAGGGGGAAAGACTGAGGGGAAAAGACCCATTGGATACGACCCAGGGGAAAAGACCCAGAGGAAATGGTAATGGAAAAAAAAACACAGCGATAAAGACCCAGGGAGAATGACCCAGGCGAATATTCCCAGGGGAAAAATACCCATTGAAAAAGACTCAGGGGAAACGTCCCAGGGAAAAAGACCCAGAGGAAATGACCGAGGGGAAAAGACCCAGAGGAAATGATTCAGGCAAAAGAGACTGGGAAAAAGACCGAGGGGAAAAAAATCCAAGGGAAAAGATACTGGAAAAAAACAGCGAAAAAGACCCAAGGGAAATGATCCAGGGGAAAAGACTCAGGGGAAAAATACCCAGTGGAAAAGATAATGAGAAAACCCATGGGGAAAAGAGCCAGAGGAAAAGACCCAGAGGAGAGACTCAGGGGAAACATCACAGGGATAAAGACCCAGAGGAAAAGATCGAGGGGAAAAGACCCAGGGGAAATCACTCAGGGAAAATATACTGGGGAAAAGACCCAGGGGAAAAGACCCAGGGCAAAAGATAATGAAAAATTATCCAAGGGAAAAACACACGGGAGAAAAGGGCCAGGGGAAAATGCTCTGAGAAAATGACACAGCGGAAAAAACCCAGGTGAAAAGATACTGGAAAAAGACCCAGAGAAAAAGGCGCAAGGGAAATGACCCAGGGGAAAACCCTCAGGGGAAAAATACTCGGTGAAAAAGATAATAATAAAACCCATGGCGAAAAGTGCCAGGGGAAAAGAGCCAGGGGTAATGATGCAGGGGAAAAGACCCAGGGGAAAAGACATAGTGGAAAAGACCTGGGGAATAGACCCAGGGTAAAGATTCAGGGGAAAATACCCAGGGGAAAAGACCCAGGGTAAAGACCCAGGGGAAAAGACTCATGGGTAAAGACTGAGGTGAAAAGACCCAGGGGAAAAGTCCCAGCGAAAACAACCCAGTGTAAAAGACCTGGGGGAATAGATCCAGGGTAAAGACTCAGGGCGAAAATCCCGGGGGAAATGACTCAGGGGAAAAGACCCAGGGGAAAAGTGCCAGGGCAAAAGACTCATTGGAAAAGACATATGGGTAAAGGCCGAGGTGAAAAGGCTGAGAGGATAAGACCGAGGGAAAATAGCCCAGGGGAATAACCCAGGGGAAATGACCCAGGGGAAAAGACTCAGGGGAAAAGACCCAGGGGAAATGACTCAGGGGAAAAGACCCAGGGGAAAAGTGCCAGGGCAAAAGACTCATTGGAAAAGACATATGGGTAAAGGCCGAGGTGAAAAGGCTGAGAGGATAAGACCGAGGGAAATAGCCCAGGGGAAATAACCCAGGGGAAATGACCCAGGGGAAAAGACTCAGGGGAAAAGACCCAGGGAAAAGACCCAGGGTAAAGACCCAGGGGAAAAGTCTCATGGGTAAAGACCGAGGTGAAAAGACGCAGGGGAAAAGACTCAGCGAAAAAAAAACAGTGGAAAAGACCTGGGGGAAATGGCCCAGGGTAAAGACTCAGGGGAAAAGTCCCGGGGGAAATGACTCAGGGGAAAAGACTCAGGGGAAAAGAGCCAGGGGAAACGTCCCAGGGAAAAAGACCCAGAGTAAAAGACCGATGGGAAAAGTCCTAGAGGAAATGACTCAGGGAAAAGATACTGGGAAAAAGACCGAGGGGAAAAAATCCAGAGGAAAACATACTGTAAAAAAAACAGCGAAAAAGACCCAAGGGAAAAGATCCAGGGGAAAAGACTCTGGGGAAAAATACCCAGTGGAAAAGATAATGAGAAAACCCATGGGGAAAAGAGCCAGGGGAAAAGACCCAGGAGTAATGACCCAGGGGATAAGACCCAAGCGAAAAGTCCCATGGGAAAAATACCCTTTGAAAAATACCGAGTGGAAAAGACGCAGGGAAAGACTCAGGGGAAACGTCACGGGGATAAAGACCCAGAGGAAAAGATCGAGTGGAAAAGACCCAGGGGAAATGAATCAGGGAAAAGATACTGGGAAAAAGACCCAGGGGAAAAGACCCAGGGGAAAAGATAATGAAAAATTATCCAAGGGAAAAACACATGGGAGAAAAGGGCCAGGGGAGAATGATCTGGGAAAATGACACAGCAGAAAAAACCCAGGTGAAAAGATACTGGAAAAAGACCCAGTGAATATGGCCCAAGGGAAATGACACAGGGGAAAAGACTCAGGGGAAAAATACCCGGTGTAAAAGATAATAATAAAACCCATGGGGAAAAGTGCCAGAGGAAAAGAGCCTGGGGTAATGACGCAGGGGAAAAGACCCAGGGGAAAAGACCCAGGAGAAAAGACCTGGGGAATACACCCAGGGTAAAGACTCAGGGGAAAAGACCCAAGGGAAAAGACCCAGGGTAAAATCCAGGGGAAAAGTCTCATGGGTAAAGACCGAGGTGAAAAGACCCAGGGGAAAATACCCAGCGAAAAAAACCCAGTGGAAAAGATCTGGGGGAATAGACCCAATGTAAAGACTCAGGAGAAAAGTCCCGGGGGAAATGACTGAGGGGAAAAGACCCAGGGGAAAAGTGCCAGGGCAAAAGACTCATGGGAAAAGACTTATGGGTAAAGGCCGAGGTGAAAAGGCCGGGAGGAAAAGATCCAGGGGATAAGACCGAGGGAAAATCGGCCAGGGGAAATGACCCAGGGGAAAAGACTAATGCAAAAAGAACCAGGCAAAAAGACCCAGGGAAAATGACCAAAGCTGAAAAGACAGTATGACAAAATGCCATGGGTGAAGACCCAGGGAAAAGATGCAGTGAAAATATCACAATTAAAAATGACCCAGGGAAAAAGACCCAGCGGGAAAGGCCCAGGGGAAAAAAACCCAGGGAAAAGTCCCAAGAGAAAGGGGCCTGGGGAAAGATAATGGAGAAAAGAACAGGGGGCAAGACTGAGAGGAAAAGACCCATTGGATACGACCCAGGGGAAAAGACACTGAGGAAAAGGTAATGGAAAATAAACACAGCGATAAAGACCCAGGGAGAATGACCCAGGTGAAAAGATACTGAGAAAATGACAAAGGGGAAAAAACGCATGGGAAAAGACCCAGGGGAAAAGACCCAGGCGAATATTCCCAGGGGAAAAATACGCATTGAAAAAGACTCAGGGGAAACGTCCCAGGGAAAAAGACACAGAGGAAAAGACCGAGGGGAAAAGACCCAGAGGAAATGACTCACAGAAAAGATACTGGGAAAAAGACCGAGGGGGAAAAATCCAGGTGAAAAGATACTGGGAAAAAAAAACAGGGAACAATACCCAAGGGAAATGATCCAGGGGAAAAGACGCAGGGGAAAAATACGCGGTGCAAAAGATAATAATAAAACCCATGGGGAAAAGTGCCAGGGGTAAAGAGCCAAGGGTAATGACGCAGGGGAAAAGACCCAGGGGAAAAGACTCAGGGGAAAAGACCAAGGGGAAAAGACCCAGCGAAAAAAAAACAGTAGAAATGACCTGGGGGAATAGACCCAGGGTAAAGACTCAGGGGAAAAGTCCCGGGGGAAAAGACTCAGGGGAAAAGACTCAGGGGAAAAGTGCCAGGGCAAAAGACTAATTGGAAAAGACTTATGGGTAAAGGCCGAGGTGAAAAGGCCGAGAGGATAAGACCGAGGGAAAATCGCCCAGAGGAAATGACCCAGGGGAAATGACCCAGGTGAAAAGACCCAGTGAAAAAACCCAGGTGAAATGACACAGAGAAAATGACCCAGGGGAAATGACCCAGGGGACAAGACTAATGCAAAAAGAATCAGGCGAAAAGACCCAGGGAAAATGCCAAAAGCTGAAAAAATAGTATGACAAAGTGCCATGGGTGAAGACCCAGGGAAGATGCAGTGAAAATATCACAATTAAAAATGAGCCAGGGAAAAAGACCCAGGGGGAAAGGCCAGGGGAAAAAAACTCAGGGAAAAGTCCCAAGAGAAAGGGGCCTGGGGAAAAGATAATGGAGAAAAGAACAGGGTGAAAAGACCGAGGGGAAAAGACCCATTGGATAAGACCCAGGGGAAAAAACACTAAGGAAAAGGGAATGGAAAAAAAAACACAGCGATAAAGACCCAGGGAGAATGACCCAGGTGAAAAGATACTGGGAAAATGACAAAGGGGAAAAGACGCATGGGAAAAGACCCAGGGGAAAAGACCCAGGCGAATATTCCCAGGGCAAATATACCCATTGAAAAAGACTCAGGGGAAACGTCCCAGGGAAAAAGACCCAGAGGAAAAGACCGATGAGAAAAGACCCAGATGAAATGACTCAGAGAAAAGATACTGGGAAAAAGACCGAGGGGAAAAAATCTAGGAGAAAAGAAACTGGAAAAAAAAACTGGGAAAAAGACCCAAGGGAAATGATCCAGGGGAAAAGACCCAGGGGAGAGATTCAGCAGAAAAATACCCGGTGCAAAAGATAATAATAAGACCCATGGGGAAAAGTGCCAGGGGAAAAGAGCCAGGGGTAATGACGCAGGGGAAAAGACTCAGCGAAAAAAACACAGTGGAAAAGACCTGGGGGAATAGACACAGGGTAAAGACTCAGGGGAAAAGTTCCGGGGGAAGTGACTCATTGGAAAAGACTTATGGGTAAAGACCGAGGTGAAAAGACCGAGAGGAAAAGACCCAGGGGATAAGACCGAGGGAAAATCGCCCAGAGGAAATGACCCAGGGGAAATGACCCAGGTGAAAAGACCCAGTGAAAAAACCCAGGGGAAATGACCCAGGGAAAATGACTCAGGGGAAAAGACCCAAGGGAAAAGACCCAGGGGAAAAGACGAATAGAAAAATTACCAGGCGAAAAGACCCAGGGAAAATGACCAAAGCTGAAAAGATAGTATGACAAAGTGCCATGGGTGAAGACCCAGGGAAAAGATGCAGTGAAAACATCACAATTAAAAATGACCCAGGGAAAAAGACCCAGGGGGAAAGGCCGAGGGCAACAAAACCCATGGAAAAGTCCCAAGAGAAAGGGGCCTGGGGAAAAGATAATGGAGAAAAGAACAGGGGGAAAGACCGAGGGGAAAAGACCCATTGGATACGACCTTGGGGAAAAGACCCAGAGGAAAAGGTAATGGAAAAAAACACAGCGTTAAAGACCCAGGGAGAATGACTCAGGTGAAAAGATGCTGGCGAAATGACAAAGGGGAAAAGATGCATGGGAAAAGACCCAGGGGAAAAGACCCAGGTGAATATTCCCAGGGGAAAAATACTCATTGTAAAAGACTCAGGGGAAACGTCCCAGGGAAAAAGACCCAGAGGAAAAGACCGAGTGGAAAAGGCCCAGAGGAAATGACTCAGGGAAAAGATCCTGGGAAAAAGACCGAGGGGAAAAAATCCCGGGGAAAAGATACTGGAAAGAAAAAGGGAAAAAGACCCAAGGGAAATGATCCAGGGGAAAAGACTCAGGGGAAAAATACCCAGTGGAAAAGATAATAAGAAAACCCATGGGGAAAAGAGCCAGGGGAAAAGACCCAGGGGCAATGACCCAGGGGATAAGACCCAGGGGAAAAGTCCCAGGGGAAAAATACCCTTTGAAAAATACCTAGTGGAAAAGACCCAGGTGAAAGACTCAGGGGAAACGTCACGGGGATGAAGACCCATGGGAAAAGACCCAGGGGAAAAGATAATGAAAAATTATCCAAGGGAAAAACACCCGAGAGAAAAGGGCCAGGGGAAAATGCTCTGGGAAAATGACACAGCGGAAAAAACCCAGGTGAAAAGATACTGGAAAAAGACACAGGGGAAAAGACCCAGGGTAAAGACCCAGGGGAAAAGACTCATGGGTAAAGACCGAGGTGAAAAGACCCAGGGGAAAAGACCCAGCGAAAACAACCCAGTGGAAAAGACCTGGGGGAATAGACCCAGGGTAAAGACTCAGGGGGAAAGTCCCGGGGGAAATGAGTCAGGGGAAAAGACTCAGGGGAAAAGTGCCAGGGCAAAAGACTCATGAGAAAAGACTTATGGGTAAAGTCCGAGGTGAAAAGGCCGAGAGGAAAAGACCCAGGGGATAAGACCGAGGGAAAATCGCGCAGGGGAAATGACCCAGGGGAAAAGACCCAGTGAAAAAACCCAGGGGAAGTGACCCAGGGAAAATGACACAGGGAAAATGACTCAGGGGAAAAGACCCAGGGGAAATAACCCAGAGGAAAAGACTAATGCAAAAAGAACCAGGCGAAAAGACCCAGGGAAAATGACCCTGGGAAAATGACTCATGGGAAAAGACCCAGGGGAAAAGACTAATGCAAAAAGAACCAGGCGAAAAGACCCAGGGAAAATTACCAAAGCTGAAAAGACAGTATGACAAAGTGCCATGGGTGAAGACCCAGGGAAAAGATGCAGTGAAAATATCACAATTAAAAATGACCCAGGGGAAAAGACCCAGGCGAATATTCCCAGGGGTTAAATACCCATTGGAAAAGACTCAGGGGAAACGTCCCAGGGAAAAAGACCCAGAGGAAAAGACCGATGGGAAAAGACCCAGAGGAAATGACTCAGGGAAAAGATACTGGGAAAAAGACCGAGGGGAAAAAATCTAGGAGAATAGATACTGGAAAAAAAAACAGGGAAAAATACCCAAGGGAAATGATCCAGGGGAAAAAACTCAGGGGAAAAATACCCGGTGCAAAAGATAATAATAAGACCCATGGGGAAAAGTGCCTGGGGAAAAGAGCCAGAGGTAATGATGCAGGGGAAAAGACTCAGGGGAAAAGACACAGGGGAAAAGACGTCGGGAATAGACCCAGGGTAAAGACTCAGGGGTAAAGACCCAGGGTAAAGGCTCAGGGGAAAAGACTCATGGGTAAAGACCGAGGTGAAAAGACCCAGGGGAAAAGAACCAGCGAAAAAAACACAGAGGAAAAGACCTGGGGGAATAGACCCAGGGTAAAGACTCAGGGGAAAAGTCCCAGGGGAAATGACTCAGAGGAAAAGATCTGGGGGAAAAGTGCCAGGGCAAAAGACTCATTGGAAAAGACTTATGGGTAAAGGCCAAGGTGAAAAGGCCGAGAGGAAAAGACCCAGTGGATAAGACCGAGGGAAAATCGCCCAGAGGAAATGACCCAGGGGAAATGACCCAGGTGAAAAGACCCAGAGAAAAAACCCAGGGGAAATGACCCAGGGAAAATGACTAAGGGGAAAAGACCCAAGGGAAAAGACCCAGGGGAAAAGACGAATGGAAAAATTACCAGGCGAAAAGACCCAGGGAAAATGACCAAAGCTGAAGACCCAGGGAAAAGATGCAGTGAAAACATCACAATTAAAAATGACCCAGAGAAAAAGACCCAGGGGGAAAGGCCGAGGGCAAAAAAACCCAGGGAAAAGTCCCAAGAGAAAGGAGCCTGGGGAAAAGATAATGGAGAAAAGAACAGGGGGAAAGACCGAGGGGAAACGACTCATTCGATACGACCTTGGGGAAAAGACCCAGAGGAAAAGGTAATGGAAAAAAACACAGCGATAAAGACCCAGGGAGAATGATCCAGGTGAAAAGATGCTGGGGAAATGACAAAGGGGAAAAGATGCATGGGTAAAGACCCAGGGGAAAAGACCCAGGTGAATATTCCCAGGGGAAAAATACACATTGAAAAAGACTCAGGGGAAACGTCCCAGGGAAAAAGACCCAGAGGAAAAGACCGAGTGGAAAAGGCCCAGAGGAAATGATTCAGGGAAAAGATCCTGGGAAAAAGACCGAGGGGAAAAAATCCAGTGGAAAAGATACTGGAAAAAAAAAGGGAAAAAGACCCAAGGGAAATGATCCAGGGGAAAAGACTCAGGGGAAAAATACCCAGTGGAAAAGATAATGAGAAAACCCATGGGGAAAAGAGCCAGGGGAAAAGACCCAGGGGTAATGGCCCAGGGGATAAGACCCAGGGGAAACGTCCCAGGGGAAAAATACCCTTTGAAAAACACCTAGTGGAAAAGACCCAGGGGAAAGACTCAGGGGAAACGTCACGCGGATGAAGACCCAGGGGAAAAGACCCAGGGGAAAAGATAATGAAAAATTATCCAAGGAAAAACACCCGAGAGAAAAGGGCCAGGGGAAAATGCTCTGGGAAAATGACACAGCGGAAAAAACCCAGGTGACAAGATACTGGAAAAAGACACAGGGGAAAAGACCCAGGGTAAAGACCCAGGGGAAAAGATTCATGGGTAAAGACCGAGGTGAAAAGACCCAGGGGAAAAGACCCAGTGAAAAAACCCAGTGGAAAAGACCTGGGGGAATAGACCCAGGGTAAAGACTCAGGGGGAAAGTCCCGGGGGAAATGACTCAGGGGAAAAGACCCAGGGGAAAAGTGCCAGGGTAAAAGACTCATGAGAAAAGACTTATGGGTAAAGTCCGAGGTGAAAAGGCCGAGAGGAAAAGACCCAGGGGATAAGACCGAGGGAAAATCGTCCAGGGCAAATGACCCAGGTGAAAAGACCCAGTGAAAAAACCCAGGGGAAGTGACCCAGGGAAAATGACACAGGGAAAATAACCCAGGGGAAAAGACTAATGCAAAAAGAACCAGGCGAAAAGACCCAGGGAAAATGACCCTGGGGAAATGACTCATGGGAAAAGATCCAGGGGAAAAGACTAATGCAAAAAGAACCAGGCGAAAAGACCCAGGGAAAATGACCCTGGGGAAATGACTCATGGGTGAAGACCCAGGGAAAAGATGCAGTGAAAATATCACAAATAAAAATGAGCCAGGGAAAAAGGCCCAGGGGGAAAGGCCAGGGGAAAAAAAGCCAGGGAAAGTCCCAAGAGAAAGGGGCCTGGGGAAAAGATGATGGAGAAAAGAACAGGGGGAAAGACCGAGGGGAAAAGACCCATTGGATAAGACCCAGGGGAAAAGACACGAAGGAAAAGGTAATGGAAAAAAAACACAGCGATAAAGACCCAGGGAGAATGACCCAGGTGAAAAGATACTGGGAAAATGACAAAGGGGAAAAGACGCATGGGAAAAGACGCAGGGGAAAAGACCCAGGCGAATATTCCCAGCGGAAAAATACCCATTGAAAAAGACTCAGGGGAAACGTCCCAGGGAAAAAGACCCAGAGGAAAAGACCGATGGGAAAGACCCAGAGAAAATGACTCAGGGAAAAGATACTGGGAAAAAGATCGAGGGGAAAAAATCTAGGAGAAAATATACTGGAAAAAAAAACATTGAAAAATACCCAAGTGAAATGATCCAGGGGAAAAGACTCAGGGGAAAAATGCCCAGTGCAAAAGATAATGAGAAAACCCATGGGGAAAAGAGCCAGGGGAAAAGACCCAGGGGTAATGACCCAGGGGATAAGACCCAGGGGAAAAGTCCCAGGGGAAAAATACCCTTTGAAAAATACCTAGTGGAAAAGACCCAGGGGAAAGACTCAGGGGAAACGTCACGGGGATGAAGACCCAGGGGAAAAGACACAGGGGAAAAGATAATGAAAAATTATCCAAGGGAAAAATACCCAAGAGAAAAGGGCCAGGGGAAAATGCTCTGGGAAAATGACACAGCGGAAAAAACCCAGGTGAAAATATACTGGAAAAAGACCCAGGGGAAAAGACCCAGGGTAAAGACCCAGGGGAAAAGACTCATGGGTAAAGACCGAGGTGAAAAGACCCAGGGGAAAAGACCCAGTGAAAAAACCCAGTGGAAAAGACCTGGGGGAATAGACCCAGGGTAAAGACTCAGGGGGAAAGTCCCGGGGGAAATGACTCAGGGGAAAAGACCCAGCGGAAAAGTGCTAGGGCAAAAGACTCATGAGAAAAGACTTATGGGTAAAGTCCGAGGTGAAAAGGCCGAGAGGAAAAGACCCAGGGGATAAGACCGAGGGAAAATCGCCCAGGGCAAATGACCCAGTGGAAAGGACCCAGTGAAAAAACCCAGGGGATAAGACCGAGGGAAAATGACACAGGGGAAAACACCCAGGGGAAATAACCCAGGGGAAAAGACTAATGCAAAAAGAACCAGGCGAAAAGACCCAGGGAAAATGACCCTGGGGAAATGATTCATAAGAAAAGACCCAGGGGAAAAGTCTAATGCAAAAAGAACCAGGCGAAAAGACCCAGGGAAAATGACCAAAGCTGAAAAGATAGTATGACAAAGTACCATGGGTGAAGACCAATGGAAAAGATGCAGTGAAAATACCCAAGTGAAATGATCCAGGGGAAAAGACTCAGGGGAAAAATACCCGGTGCAAAAGATAATAATAAGACCCATGGGGAAAAGTGCCAGGGGAAAAGAGCCAGCGGTAATGATGCAGGGGAAAAGACTCAGGGGAAAAGACACAGGGGAAAAGACCCAGAGGAAAAGACCGAGGGGAAAAGGCCCAGAGGAAATGACTCAGGGAAAAGATACTGGGAAAAAGACCGAGGGGAAAAAATCCAGGGGAAAAGATACTGGAAAAAAAAAGGGAAAAAGACCCAAGGAAAATGATCCAGGAAAAAGACTCAGGGGAAAAATTCCCAGTGGAAAAGATAATGAGAAAACCCATGGGGAAAAGAGCCAGGGGAAAAGACCCAGGGGTAATGACCCAGGGGATAAGACCCAGGGGAACAGTCCCAGGGGAAACAAACCCTTTGAAAAATACCGAGTGGAAAAGACCCAGGGGAAAGACTCAATGGAAACGTCACGGGGATAAAGACTCAGAGGAAAAGATCGAGGGAAAAGACCCAGGGGAAATGACTCAGGGAAAAGATACTGGGGAAAAGACGCAGGGGAAAAGACCCAGGGGAATAGACCCAGGCTAAAGACTCAGGGGAAAAGACTCAGGGGAAAAGTGCCAGGTGAAAAGACTCATGGGAAAAGACTTATGGGTAAAGTCCGAGGTGAAAAGGCCGAGAGGAAAAGACCCAGGGGATAAGACCGAGGGTAAATCGCCCAGGGGAAATGACCCAGGGGAAAAGACCCAGGGGAAAAGACCCAGTGAAAAAACCCAGGGGAAATGACCCAGGGGAAATGACTCAGGGGAAAAGACCCAGTGAAAAAACCCAGGGGAAATGACCCAGGGGAAATGACTCAGGGGAAAAGACCCAGGGGAAAAGATCCAGGGGAAAAGACGAATGCAAACAGAACCAGGCGAAAATACCAAGGGAAAATGACCAAAGCTGAAAAGATGGTATGACAAAATTCCATGGGTGAAGACGCAGGGAAAAGATGCAGTGAACACAACACAATTAAACATGACCCATCGAAAAAGACCCAGGGGGAAAAGCCTAGTGGAAAAAAACCCTGGCAAAAGTCCCAAGAGAAAATGACCAGGGGAAAAGATAATGGAGAAAAGAACAGGGGGAAAGACCGAGGGGAAAAGACCCATTGGATAGGACCCAGGGGAAAAGACCCAGAGGAAAAGGTAATGGAAAAAAAACACAGCGATAAAGATCCAGGGAGAATGACCCAGCTGAAAAGATACTGGGAAAATGACAAAGGGGAAAATAC
This sequence comes from Pristiophorus japonicus, assembly GCF_044704955.1. Classification (NCBI taxonomy): domain Eukaryota; kingdom Metazoa; phylum Chordata; class Chondrichthyes; family Pristiophoridae; genus Pristiophorus; species Pristiophorus japonicus. The sequence goes on from NC_091985.1 coordinate 194,278,111, forward strand.
GCAAGGGAAAAGACCCAGGGGAAAAGACCCAGGCGAATATTCCCAGGGGAAAAATACCCATTGAAAAAGACTCAGGGGAAACGTCCCAAGGAAAAAGACCCAGAGTAAAAGACCGATGGGAAAAGACCCAGAGGAAATGACTCAGGGAAATGATACTGGGAAAAAGACCGAGGGGAAAAAATCCAGGGGAAAAGATACTGGAAAAAAAAACAGCGAAAAAGACCCAAGGGAAATGATCCAGCGCAAAAGACCCAGGGGTAATGACCCAGGGGATAAGACCCAGGGGAACAGTCCCAGGGGAAAAATACCCTTTGAAAAATACCTAGTGGAAAAGACCCAGGGGAAAGACTCAGGGGAAAAGTCATGGGGATAAAGACCCAGAGGAAAAGATTGAGGGGAAAATACCCAGGGGATATGACTCAGGGGAAATGACTCAGGGGAAAGGACCCAGGGGAAAAGACTAATGTATAAAGAACCAGGTGAAAAGACCCAGGGAAAATGACCAAAGTTGAAAAGATAGTATGACAAAGTTCCATGGGTGAAGCCCCAGGGAAAAGATGCAGTGAAAACATCACAATTAAAAATGACCCAGGGAAAAAGACCCAGGTGGAAAGGCCTAGTGGAAAAAAACCCTGGCAAAAGTCCCAAGAGAAAAGGACCAGGGGAAAAGATAATGAAGAAAAGATCAGGGGGAAAGACCGAGGAGAAAAGACCCATTGGATACGACCCAGGGGAAAAGACCCTGAGGAAAAGGTAATGGAGAAAAAACACAGCGATAAAGACCCAGGGGAAATGACTCAGGGAAAAGATACTGGGAAAAAGACCCAAGGGAAATGATTCAGGGAAAAAGACTCAGGGGAAAAATTCCCAGTGGAAAAGATAATGAGAAAACCCATGGGGAAAAGAGCCAGGGGAAAAGACCCAGGGGAACAGTCCCAGGGGAAACATACCTTTGAATAATACCGAGTGGAAAAGACCCAGGGGAAAGACTCAGTGGAAACGTCACGGGGATAAAGACACAGAGGAAAAGATCGAGGGGAAAAGACCCTGGGGAAATGACTCAGGGAAAAGATACTGGGGAAAAGACTCAGGGGAAAAGACCCAGGGGAATAGACCCAGGGTAAAGACTCAGGGGAAAAATCCAGGGAGAAATGACTCAGGGGAAAAGACCCAGGGGAAAAGTGCCAGGTGAAAAGACTCATGGGAAAAGACCTATGGGTAAAGGCTGAGGTGAAAAGGCCGAGAGGAAACGACCCAGGGGATAAGACCGAGGTAAAATCGCCCAGGAGAAATGACACAGGGTAAATGACCCAGGGGAAAAGACCCAGTGAAAAAACCCAGGGGAAATGACCCAGGGGAAATGACTCAGGGGAAATGACTCAGGGGAAAATACCAAGGGGAAAAGACCCAGGGGAAAAGACTAATGCCAAAAGAACCAGGCGAAAATACCTAGGGAAAATGACCAAAGCTGAAAAGATAGTATGACAAAGTTCCATGGGTGAAGACCCAGGGAAAAGATGCAGTGAAAACATCACAATTAAAAATGACCCAGGGAAAAAGACCCAGGGGGAAAGGCCTAGTGGAAAAAAACCCTGGCAAAAGTCCCAAGAGAAAAGGACCAGGGGAAAAGGTAATGGAGAAAAGAACAGGGGGAAAGACCGAGGGGAAAAGACCCATTGGATACGACCCAGGGGAAAAGACACTGAGGAAAAGGTAATGGAAAAAAAACACAGCGATAAAGACCCAGGGAGAATGACCCAGGTGAAAAGATACTGGGAAAATGACAAAGGGGAAAATACGCAAGGGAAAAGACCCAGGGGAAAAGACCCAGGCGAATATTCCCAGGGGAAAAATACCCATTGAAAAAGACTCAGTGGAAACGTCCCAGGGAAAAAGACCCAGAGTAAAAGACCGATGGGAAAAGTCCCAGAGGAAATGACTCAGGGAAATGATACTGGGAAAAAGACTGAGGGGAAAAAATCCAGGGGAAAAGATACTGGAGAAAAAAAAAGGGAAAAAGACCCAAGGGAAATGATCCAGGGGAAAAGACTCAGGGGAAAAATACCCAGTGGAAAAGATAATGAGAAAACCCATGGGGAAAAGAGCCAGGGGAAAAGACCCAGGGGTAATGACCCAGGGGATAAGACCCAGGGGAACAGTCCCAGGGGAAAAATACCCTTTGAAAAATACCTAGTGGAAATGACCCAGGGGAAAGACTCAGGGGAAACGTCACAGGTATAAAGACTCAGAGTAAAAGATCGAGGGGAAAAGACCCAGGGGAAATGACTCCGGGAAAAGATACTGGGAAAAAGACCCAGGGGAAAAGACCCAGGGGAAAAGATAATGAAAAATTTTCCAAGGGAAAAACACACGGGAGAAAAGGGCCAGGGGAAAATGCTCTGGGAAATTGACACAGCGGAAAAAACCCAGGTGAAAAGATGCTGGAAAAAGACCCAGGGAAAAAGGCCCAAGGGAAATGACCCAGGGGAAAAGACTCAGGGGAAAAATACCCGGTGCAAAAGATAATAATAAAACCCATGGGGAAAAGTGCCAGGCGAAAAGAGCCAGGGGTAATGACACAGCGGAAAAGACCCAGGGGAAAAGAACCAGGAGAAAAGACCTGGGGAATAGACCCAGGGGAAAAGACTCATGGGTAAAGTCCGAAGTGAAAAGACCCAGGGGAAAAGACCCAGCGAAAATAACCCAGTGGAAAAGACCTGGAGGAATAGACCCAGGGGAAAGACTCAGTGGAAATGTCACGGGGATAAAGACTCAGAGGAAAAGATCGAGGGGAAAAGACCCAGGTGAAATGACTCAGGGAAAAGATACTGGGGAAAAGACGCAGGGGATAAGACCCAGGGGAATAGACCCAGGGTAAAGACTCAGGGGAAAAGTCCAGGGAGAAATGACTCAGGGGAAAAGACCCAGGGGAAAAGTGCCAGGTGAAAAGAGCCAGGGGTAATAACACAGGGGAAAAGACCCAGGGGAAAAGACCCAGGGTAAAGATCCAGGGGAATAGACTCATGGATAAAGACCGAGGTGAAAAGACACAGGGGAAAAGACCCAGCGAACAAAACCCAGTGGAAAATACCTGGGGGAATAGACCCAGGGGATAAGACTCATGGGAAAAGACTGATGGGTAAAGGCCGAGGTGAAAAGGCCGAGAGGAAAAGACCCAGGGGATAAGACCGAGGGAAAATCGCACAAGGGAAATGACCCAGGGGAAATGACCCAGGGGAAAAGACCCAGTGAAAAAACCCAGGGGAAAGGACCCAGGGGATATGACTCAGGGGAAAAGACCCAGGGGAAAAGACGAATGCAAAAAGAACCAGGCGAAAAGACCCAGGGAAAATGACCAAAGCTGAAAAGATAGTATGTCAAAGTGCCATGGGTGAAGACCCAGGGAAAAGATGCATTGAAAATATCACAATTAAAAATGACCCAGGGAAAAAGACCCAGGGAGAAAGGCCCAGGGGAAAAAAACCCAGGGAAAAGTCCCAAGAGAAAGGGGCCTGTGGAAAAGATAATGGAGAAAAGAACAGGGGGAAAGACCGAGGGGAAAAGACCCATTTGATACGACCCAGGGGATAAGACACGAAGGAAAAGGTAATGGAAAAAAAACACAGCGATAAAGTCCCAGGGAGAATGACCCAGGTGAAAAGATACTGGGAAAATGACAAAGGGGAAAAGTCGCATGGGAAAAGACCCAGGGGAAAAGACCCAGGCGAATATTCCCAGGGGAAAAATACCCATTGAAAAAGCCTCAGGGGAAACGTCCCAGGGAAAAAGACCCAGAGGAAAAGACCGAGGAGATAAGACCTAGAGGAAATGACTCAGGGACAAGATACTGGAAAAAAGACCGAGGGGAAAAAATCCAGGGGAAAAGATACTGGAAAAAAAAACAAGGGTGAATGTCCCAAGGGAAATGAACCAGGGGAAAAGATTCAGGGTAAAAATACCCAGTGGAAAAGATAATGAGAAAACCATGTGGAAAAGAGCCAGGGAAAAAGACCCAGAGGTAATGACCCAGGGGATAAGACCCAGGGGAACAGTCCCAGGGGAAACATACCTTTTGAAAAATACCGAGTGGAAAAAACCCAGGGGAAAGACTCAGGGGAAACGTCACAGGGATAAAGACCCAGATGAAAAGATCGAGGGGAAAAGACCCAGGGGAAATGACTCAGGGAAAAGATACTGGGAAAAAGACCCAGGGGAAAAGATCCAGGTGAAAAGATAATGAAAAATTATCCAAGGGAAAAACACACGGGAGAAAAGGACCGGAGGAAAATGCTCTGGGAAAATGACACAGCGGTAAAAACCCAGGTGAAAAGATACTGGAAAAAGACCCAGGGAAAAAGGCCCAAGGGAAATGACCCAGGGGAAAAGATTCAGGGGAAAAATACCCGGTGCAAAAGATAATAATAAAACCCATGGGGAAAAGTGCCAGGGGAAAAGAGCCAGGGGTAATGACACAGGGGAGAAGACCCAGGGGAAAAGACCCAGGAGAAAAGACCTGGGGAATAGACCCAGGGTAAAGACTCACGGGAAAAGACCCAGGGGAAAAGACCCAGGGTAAAGACCAAAGGGAAAAGACTCATCGGTAAAGACCGAGGTGAAAAGACCCAGGGGAAAAGACCCAGCAAAAAAAAAACAGTGGAAAAGACCTGGGGGAATAGACCCAGGGTAAAGACTCAGGGGGAAAGTCCCGGGGGAAATGACTCAGGGGAAATGACACAGGGGAAAAGTGCCAGGGCAAAAGACTCATTGTAAAAGACTTATGGGTAAAGGCCGAGGTGAAAAGGCCGAGAGGAAAAGACCCAGGGGATAAGGCCGAGGGAAAATCGCACAAGGGAAATGACCCAGGGGAAATGACCCAGGGGAAAAGACCCAGTGAAAAAACCCAGGGGAAATGACCCAGGGGATATGACCCAGGGGAAAAGACCCAGGGGAAAGACTTAGGGGAAACGTCACAGGGATAAAGACCCAGAGGACAAGATCAAGGGGAAAAGACCCAGGGGAAATGACTCAGGGAAAAGCTACTGGGAAAAAGATCCAAGGGAAAAAACGCAGGGGAAAAGATAATGAAAAATTATCCAAGGGTAAAACACACTGGAGAAAAGGGCCAGGGGAAAATGCTCTGGGAAAATGACACAGCGGAAAAAACCCAGGTGAAAAGATACTGGAAAAAGACCCAGGGAAAAAGGCCCAAGGGAAATGACCCAGGGGAAAAGACTCAGGGGAAAAATACCCGGTGCAAAAGATAATAATAAAACCCATGGGGAAAAGTGCCAGGGAAAAAGAGCCAGGGTTAATGACACAGGGGAAAAGACCCAGGGGAAATGACCCAGGAGAAAATACCTGGGGAATAGTCCCAGGGTAAAGACTCAGGGGAAAAGACCCAGCGGAAAAGACCCAGGGGAAAAGACATGGGGAATAGACGCAGGGTAAAGACCCAGGCAAAAAGACTCATCGGTAAAGACCGAGGTGAAAAGACCCAGTGAAAAGACCCAGCGAAAAAAACAAGGTGTAAAAGACCTGGGGGAATAGACCCAGGGTAAAGACTCAGGGGGAAAGTCCCGGGGGAAATACCTCATGGGAAAAGACCCAGGGGAAAAGTGCCAGGGCAAAAGACTCATGGGAAAAGACTGATGGGTAAAGGCCGAGGTGAAAAGGCCGAGAGGAAAAGACCCAGGGGATAAGACAGAGGGAAAATCGCACAAGGGAAATGACCCAGGGGAAATGACCCAGGGGAAAAGACCCAGTGAAAAAACCCAGGGGAAATGACCCAGGGGATATGACTCAGGGGAAAAGACCCAGGGGAAAAGACTAATGCAAAAAGAACCAGGCGAAAAGACCCAGGGAAAATGACCAAAGCTGAAAAGATAGTATGTCAAAGTGCCATGGGTGAAGACCCAGGGAAAAGATGCATTGAAAATATCACAATTAAAAATGACCCAGGGTAAAAGACCCAGAGGGAAAGGCCCAGGGGAAAAAAACCCAGGGAAAAGTCCCAAGAGAAAGGGGCCTGTGGAAAAGATAATGCAGAAAAGAACAGGGGGAAAGACCGAGGGGAAAAGACCCATTGGATACGACCCAGGGGATAAGACACTAAGGAAAAGGTAATGGAAAAAAAACACAGCGATAAAGTCCCAGGGAGAATGACCCAGGTGAAAAGATACTGGGAAAATGACAAAGGGGAAAAGACGCATGGGAAAAGACCCAGGGGAAAAGACCCAGGCGAATATTCCCAGTGGAAAAATACCCATTGAAAAAGACTCAGGGGAAACGTCCCAAGGAAACAGACCCAGAGGAAAAGACTGAGGGGAAAAGACCCAGAGGAAATGACTCAGGGAAAAGATACTGGGAAAAAGACCGAGGGGAAAAAATCCAGGGGAAAAGATGCTGGAAAAAAAAACAGGGTGAATGTCCCAAGGGAAATGATCCAGGGGAAAAGATTCAGGGGAAAAATACCCAGTGGAAAAGATAATGAGAAAACCCATGTGGAAAAGAGCCAGGGAAAAAGACCCAGAGGTAATGACCCAGGGGATAAGACCCAGGGGAACAGTCCCAGGGGAAACATACCCTTTGAAAAATACCGTGTGGAAGAAACCCAGGAGAAAGACTCAGGGGAAACGTCACAGGGATAAAGACCCAGAGGAAAAGATCGAGGGGAAAAGACCCAGGGGAAATGACTCAGGGAAAAGATACTGGGAAAAAGACCCAGGGGAAAAGAACCAGGTGAAAAGATAATGAAAAATTATCCAAGGGAAAAACACCTGGGAGAAAAGGGCCAGGGGAAAATGCTCTGGGAAAATGATACAGCGGAAAAAACCCAGGTGAAAAGATACTGGAAAAAGTCCCAGGGAAAAAGGCCCAAGGGAAATGACCCAGGGGAAAAGACTCAGGGGAAAAATACCCGGCGCAAAGGACAATAATAAAACCCATGGAGAAAAGTGCCAGGGGAAAAGAGCCAGGGGTAATGACGCAGGGGAAAAGACCCAGGGGAAAAGTGCCAGGGCAAAAGACTCATGGGAAAAGACTTATGGGTAAAGGCCAAGGTGAAAAGGCTGAGAGGAAAAGACCCAGGGGATAAGACCGAGGGAAAATTGCCCAGGGGAAATGACCCAGGGGAAAAGACCCAGGGGAAAAGACCCAGTGAAAAAACCCAGGGGAAATGACCCAGGGGAAATGACTCAGGGGAAAAGACCCAGTGAAAAAACCCAGGGGAAATGACCCAGGGGAAATGACTCAGGGGAAAAGACCCAGGGGAAAAGATCCAGGGGAAAAGACGAATGCAAACAGAACCAGGCGAAAATACCAAGGGAAAATGACCAAAGCTGAAAAGATGGTATGACAAAATTCCATGGGTGAAGACGCAGGGAAAAGATGCAGTGAACACAACACAATTAAACATGACCCATCGAAAAAGACCCAGGGGGAAAAGCCTAGTGGAAAAAAACCCTGGCAAAAGTCCCAAGAGAAAATGACCAGGGGAAAAGATAATGGAGAAAAGAACAGGGGGAAAGACCGAGGGGAAAAGACCCATTGGATAGGACCCAGGGGAAAAGACCCAGAGGAAATGGTAATGGAAAAAAAACACAGCGATAAAGATCCAGGGAGAATGACCTAGCTGAAAAGATACTGGGAAAATGACAAAGGGGAAAATACGCAAGGGAAAAGACCCAGGGGAAAAGACCCAGGCGAATATTCCCAGGGGAAAAATACCCATTGAAAAAGACTCAGGGGAAACGTCCCAGGGAAAAAGACCCAGAGTAAAAGACCGATGGGAAAAGACCCAGAGGAAATGACTCAGGGAAATGATACTGGGAAAAAGACCGAGGGGAAAAAATCCAGGGGAAAAGATACTGGAAAAAAAAACAGGGTGAATGTCCCAAGGGAAATGATCCAGGGGAAAAGATTCAGGGGAAAAATACCCAGTGGAAAAGATAATGAGAAAACCCATGTGGAAAAGAGCCAGGGAAAAAGACCCAGAGGTAATGACCCAGGGGATAAGACCCAGGGGAACAGTCCCAGGGGAAACATACCCTTTGAAAAATATCGTGTGGAAGAAACCCAGGGGAAAGACTCAGGGGAAACGTCACAGGGATAAAGACCCAGAGGAAAAGATCGAGGGGAAAAGACCCAGGGGAAATGACTCAGGGAAAAGATACTGGGAAAAAGACCCAGGGGAAAAGACCCAGGCGAATATTCCCAGGGGAAAAATACCCATTGAAAAAGACTCAGGGGAAACGTCCCAAGGAAAAAGACCCAGAGTAAAAGACCGATGGGAAAAGACCCAGAGGAAATGACTCAGGGAAATGATACTGGGAAAAAGACCGAGGGGAAAAAATCCAGGGGAAAAGATACTGGAAAAAAAAACAGCGAAAAAGACCCAAGGGAAATGATCCAGCGCAAAAGACCCAGGGGTAATGACCCAGGGGATAAGACCCAGGGGAACAGTCCCAGGGGAAAAATACCCTTTGAAAAATACCTAGTGGAAAAGACCCAGGGGAAAGACTCAGGGGAAAAGTCATGGGGATAAAGACCCAGAGGAAAAGATTGAGGGGAAAATACCCAGGGGATATGACTCAGGGGAAATGACTCAGGGGAAAGGACCCAGGGGAAAAGACTAATGTATAAAGAACCAGGTGAAAAGACCCAGGGAAAATGACCAAAGTTGAAAAGATAGTATGACAAAGTTCCATGGGTGAAGACCCAGGGAAAAGATGCAGTGAAAACATCACAATTAAAAATGACCCAGGGAAAAAGACCCAGGTGGAAAGGCCTAGTGGAAAAAAACCCTGGCAAAAGTCCCAAGAGAAAAGGACCAGGGGAAAAGATAATGAAGAAAAGATCAGGGGGAAAGACCGAGGAGAAAAGACCCATTGGATACGACCCAGGGGAAAAGACCCTGAGGAAAAGGTAATGGAGAAAAAACACAGCGATAAAGACCCAGGGGAAATGACTCAGGGAAAAGATACTGGGAAAAAGACCCAGGGGTAATGACCCAGGGGATAAGACCCAGGGGAACAGTCCCAGGGGAAACATACCTTTGAATAATACCGAGTGGAAAAGACCCAGGGGAAAGACTCAGTGGAAACGTCACGGGGATAAAGACACAGAGGAAAAGATCGAGGGGAAAAGACCCTGGGGAAATGACTCAGGGAAAAGATACTGGGGAAAAGACGCAGGGAAAAGACCCAGGGGAATAGACCCAGGGTAAAGACTCAGGGGAAAAGACCCAGGGGAATAGACCCAGTGTAAAGACTCAGGGGAAAAGTCCAGGGAGAAATGACTCAGGGGAAAAGACCCAGGGGAAAAGTGCCAGGTGAAAAGACTCATGGGAAAAGACCTATGGGTAAAGGCTGAGGTGAAAAGGCTGAGAGGAAACGACCCAGGGGATAAGACCGAGGTAAAATCGCCCAGGAGAAATGACACAGGGTAAATGACCCAGGGGAAAAGACCCAGTGAAAAAACCCAGGGGAAATGACCCAGGGGAAATGACTCAGGGGAAATGACTCAGGGGAAAATACCAAGGGGAAAAGACCCAGGGGAAAAGACTAATGCCAAAAGAACCAGGCGAAAATACCTAGGGAAAATGACCAAAGCTGAAAAGATAGTATGACAAAGTTCCATGGGTGAAGACCCAGGGAAAAGATGCAGTGAAAACATCACAATTAAAAATGACCCAGGGAAAAAGACCCAGGGGGAAAGGCCTAGTGGAAAAAAACCCTGGCAAAAGTCCCAAGAGAAAAGGACCAGGGGAAAAGGTAATGGAGAAAAGAACAGGGGGAAAGACCGAGGGGAAAAGACCCATTGGATACGACCCAGGGGAAAAGACACTGAGGAAAAGGTAATGGAAAAAAAACACAGCGATAAAGACCCAGGGAGAATGACCCAGGTGAAAAGATACTGGGAAAATGACAAAGGGGAAAATACGCAAGGGAAAAGACCCAGGGGAAAAGACCCAGGCGAATATTCCCAGTGGAAAAATACCCATTGAAAAAGACTCAGGGGAAACGTCCCAAGGAAACAGACCCAGAGGAAAAGACTGAGGGGAAAAGACCCAGAGGAAATGACTCAGGGAAAAGATACTGGGAAAAAGACCGAGGGGAAAAAATCCAGGGGAAAAGATACTCGAAAAAAAACAGGGAAAATTACCCAAGGGAAATGATCCAGGAGAAAAGACTCAGGGGAAAAATACCCAGTGGAAAAGATAATGAGAATACCCATGGGGAAAAGAGCCAGTGGAAAAGACCCAGTGGTAATGAACCAGGGGATAAGACCCAGGGGAACAGTCCCCGGGGAAAAATACCCTTTGAAAAATATATGGTGGAAATGAGCCTGGGGAAAGACTCAGTGGAAACGTCACGGGGATAAAGACCCAGAGGAAAAGATCGAGGGGAAAAGACCCAGGGGAAATGACTCAGGGAAAAGATACCAGGGAAAAGATCCAGGTGAAAAGACTCAGGGGAAAAGATAATGAAAAATTATCCAAGGGAAAAACACCCGGGAGAAAAGGGCCAGGGGAGAATGCTCTGGGAAAATGACACTGCGGAAAAAACCCAGGTGAAAAGATACTGGAAAAAGACCCAGGGAAAAAGGCCCAAGGGAAATGACCCAGGTGAAAAGACTCAGTGGAAAAATAACCGGTGCAAAAGATAATAATAAAATCCATGGGGAAAATTGCCAGGGGAAAAGAGCTCGGGGTAATGACGCAGGGGAGAAGACCCAGGGGAAAAGACCCAGGGGAACAGACCTGGGGAATGGACACAGGGTAAAGACTCACGGGAAAAGACCCAGTGGAAAAGACCCAGGGTAATGACCCAGGGGAAAGCACTCATGGGTAAAGACCGAGGTGAAAAGACCCAGCGGAAAAGACCCAGCGAAACAAACCCAGTGGAAAAGACATGGGGGAATAGACCCAAGGTAAAGACTCAAGGGAAAGGTCCCGGGGGAAATGACTCAGGGGAAAAGACCCAGGGGAAAAGTAACAGGGGAAAAGACTCATGGGAAAAAACTTATGGGTAAAGGCCGAGGTGAAAAGGCCGAGAGGAAAAGATCCAGGGGATAAGACCGAGGGAAAATCGCCCAGGGGAAATGACCCAGGGGAAATGACCCTGGGGAAAAGACCCCGTGAAAAAACCCAGGGGAAATGACCCAGGGGAAATGACTCAGGGGAAAAGACCAGAGGAAAAGACCCAGGGGAAAAGACGAATGCAAAATGAACCAGGCGAAAAGACCCAGGGAAAATGACCAACGCTGAAAAGATAGTATGACAAAGTGCCATGGGTGAAGACCCAGGGAAAAGATGCAGTGAAAACATCACAATTAAAAATGACCCAGGGAAAAAGACCCAGCGGGAAAGGCCGAGGGCAAAAAAACCCATGGAAAAGTCCCAAGAGAAAGGGGCCTGTGGAAAAGATAATGGAGAAAAGAACAGGGGGAAAGACCGAGGGGAAAACACCCATTGGATACGGCCCAGGGAAAAAGACTCAGAGGAGAAGGTAATGGAAAATGAACACAGCGATAAAGAACCAGGTAGAATGACCCAGGTGAAAAGATACTGGGAAAATGACAAAATAGAAAAGACGCATGGGAAAAGACCCAGGGGAAAAGACCCAGGCGAATATTCCCAGAGGATAAATACCGATTGAAAAACACTCAGGGGAAACGTCCCAGGGAAAAAGACCCAGAGGAAAAGACCGAGGGGAAAAGACCCAGAGGAAATGATTCAGGCAAAAGAGACTGGGAAAAAGACCGAGGGGAAAAAATCCAAGGGAAAAGATACAGGAAAAAAAACAGGGAAAAAGACCCAAGGGAAATGATCCAGGGGAAAAGACCCAGGGGAGAGACTCAGGGGAAACGTCACAGGGATAAAGACCCAGGGGAAAAGACGAATGCAAAATGAACCAGGGGAAAAGACCCAGGGAAAATGACCAACGCTGAAAAGATAGTATGACAAAGTGCCATGGGTGAAGACCCAGGGAAAAGATGCAGTGAAAACATCACAATTAAAAATGACCCAGGGAAAAAGACCCAGCGGGAAAGGCCGAGGGCAAAAAAACCCATGGAAAAGTCCCAAGAGAAAGGGGCCTGTGGAAAAGATAATGGAGAAAAGAACAGGGGGAAAGACCGAGGGGAAAATACCCATTGGATACGGCCCAGGGGAAAAGACTCAGAGGAGAAGGTAATGGAAAATGAACACAGCGATAAAGAACCAGGTAGAATGACCCAGGTGAAAAGATACTGGGAAAATGACAAAATAGAAAAGACGCATGGGAAAAGACCCAGGGGAAAAGACCCAGGCGAATATTCCCAGAGGAAAAATACCCATTGAAAAAGACTCAGGGGAAACGTCCCAGGGAACAAGACCCAGAGGAAAAGACCGAGGGGAAAAGACCCAGTGGAAATGACTCCAGGAAAAGATACTGGGAAAAAGACCGAGGGGGAAAAATCCAGGGGAAAAGATACTGGAAAAAAAAACAGGGTGAATGTCCCAAGGGAAATGATCCAGGGGAAAAGATTCAGGGGAAAAATACCCAGTGGAAAAGATAATGAGAAAACCCATGTGGAAAAGAGCCAGGGAAAAAGACCCAGAGGTAATGACCCAGGGGATAAGACCCAGGGGAACAGTCCCACGGGAAACATACCCTTTGAAAAATACCTCGTGGAAAAAACTCAGGGGAAAGACTCAGGGGAAACATCACAGGGATAAAGACCCAGAGGAAAAGATCGAGGGGAAAAGACCCAGGGGAAATGACTCAGGGAAAAGATACTGGGAAAAAGACCCAGGGGAAAAGATCCAGGTGAAAAGATAATGAAAAATTATCCAAGGGAAAAACACCTGGGAGTAAAGGGCCAGGGGAAAATGCTCTGGGAAAATGACACAGCGGAAAAAACCCAGGTGAAAAGATACTGGAAATAGACCCAGGGAAAAAGGCCCAAGGGAAATGACCCAGGGGAAAGGACTCAGGGGAAAAATACCCAGTACAAAAGATAATAATAAAACCCATGGGGAAAAGTGCCAGGGGAAAAGAGCTAGGGGTAATGACGCAGGGGAAAAGACCGAGGGGAAAAGACCCAGTGAAAAAACCAGTGGAAACGATCTGGGGAAATAGACCCAGGGTAAAGACTCAGGGGAAAAGTCCCATGGAAAAGTCCCAAGGTAAAGACTCAGGGGAAAAGTCCCATGGAAAAAGACCCAGGGGAAAAGACCCAGGGGAAAACAGCCAGGGGAAAAGACTCATGGGAAAAGACTCATGGGTAAAGACGGAGGGGAAAAGGCCCATAAGAAATGACCCAGGGGAAAAGATCCAGCGATTAAACCCAAGGGAAAAGGACCAGGGGAAAAGACCCAGGGGATAAGACCGAGGGAAAATCACCCAGATGAAATGACCCAACGGAAATGATCCAGTGAATAAAACCAGGGAAAAAGGACCAGGGGAAAAGATACCGGGAAAAAGACCCAAGGAGAAAAGACCCGGGGAAAAGACCTAGGGGAAAACTCACAGGTGTTAAGACCTGGAGGAAAAGAGCCAGGGAAGATGAGCCAGGGAAAAGGCTCAGGGGAAATTGCCATGGATAAAGACCCGGGGAAAAGACGCAGGGGAAAAGACACAGGGGAAAAGATACTGGGAAAACGTGCCATGGTAAAAGACGCAAGGGAAAAATACACAGTGGAAAAGATAATGATAAAATCCATGGTGAAAAGACTCATGGGTAAAGACGCAGGGGAAAAGACCAAGGCGATAAGGCCCACGGCAAAAGACCCAGGGTAAAGGACCCAGGGGAAAAGACTCAGCAGAAAAGCCCCAGGGGAAAAGGCACAGGGGAAAGACCCAGAGAGAACGACCCAGGGGAAAAGAAATGGGGCAAAAGACACAGCGAAAAAGACCCAGGGGAAATGACTCAGTGATAATAACCCAAGAGAAAAGATCCAAGGGATATGACCAATGGGAAAAGATCCAGCGGAAAAAACCCAGGGGAAAATGTAATGAAAAAAAAACCCAGGGAAAAAAACCCAGGGAAAAGACCCAGGGGAAAAGACCCAGGGGAAAAGACCCAGGGGAAAAGTCTCAGGGAGAATGACCCAGGAGAAAAGACCCAGGGGAAAAGACCCAGGGAGAATGACCCAGGGAAAAAGAAATGGGCCAAAAGACACAGCGAAAAAGACCCAGGGGAAATGACTCAGTGATAATAACCCAAGAGAAAAGATCCAAGGGATATGACCAATGGGAAAAGATCCAGCGGAAAAAACCCAGGGGAAAATGTAATGAAAAAAAAACCCAGGGAAAAAAACACAGGAAAAAGACCGAGGGGAAAAGACCCAGTGGAAAAGACCCAGGGAGAATGACCCAGGGGAAAAGATCCAGGGGAAAAGACCCAGGGAGAATGACCCAGGGAAAAAGACCCAGGGGAAAAGACCAAGAATAAAAGACGCAGGGAGAATGACCCAGGGGAAAAGATCCAGGGGAAAAGACCCAGGGAGAATGACCCAGGGGAAAAGTCTCAGGGAGAATGACCCAGGGGAAAAGACCCAGGGGAAAAGATAATGGAAAAAAAACACAGCGAAAAAGACCAAGGGGAAATGACCCAGGGGAAAAGTCTCAGGGAGAATGACCCAGGGGAAAAGACCCAGGGGAAAAGACCAAGATTAAAAGACCCAGGGAGAATGACCCAGGGGAAAAGACCCAGGGGAAAAGATAATGGAAAAAAACACAGGGAAAAAGACCTAGGGGAAAAGACCCAGGGGAAAAGACTCAGGGGAACAGACCAAGAGAAAATGACCGAGGCTGAAAAGATAGTAGGACAAAGTGCCATGGGAGAAGACCCAGCGAAAAGAAGCAGGGAAAACATCACATTTAAAAAAGACTCAGGCAACAATATGCAGGGGGAAAGGAACAGGAAATGACTCAGGAGAAAAGACACTGGGAAAAAGACCAAGAGAAAAAGACCCAGTGGAAAAGTCCCAGGGGAAAAGACCCAAGGGTAAAGTTCTAGTGGAAAAATACCCATTGAAAAATTAATAGGGGAAAAGAACCAGGTAAAAAGACCAAGGCGAAAGACTCAGGGGGAAAGTCCCAGGGAAAAGACCCAGGGGAAAAGACACAGGGGAAAAGATAGACATAGAAACATAGAAAATAGGTGCAGGAGCAGGCCATTCGGCCATTCTAACCTGCACCGCCATTCAATGAGTTCATGGCTGAACATGCAACTTCAGTACCCCATTCCTGCTTTCTCACCATACCCCTTGATTCCCCGAGTAGTAAGGACTTCATCTAACTCCTTTTTGAATATATTTAGTGAATTGGCCTCAACAACTTTCTGTGGTAGAGAATTCCACAGGTTCACCACTCTCTGGGTGAAGAAATTCCTCCTCATCTCGGTCCTAAATGGCTTCCCCCTTATCCTTAGACTGTGTCCCCTGGTTCTGGACTTCCCCAACATTGGGAGCATTCTTCCTGCATCTAACCTGTCTAACCCCGTCAGAATTTTAAACGTTTCTATGAGGTCCCCTCTCATTCTTCTGAACTCCAGTGAATACAAGCCCAGTTGATCCAGTCTTTCTTGATAGGTCAGTCTCGCCATCCCGGGAATCAGTCTGGTGAACCTTCGCTGCACTCCCTCAATAGCAAGAATGTCCTTCCTCAGGTTAGGAGACCAAAACTGTACACAATACTCCAGGTGTGGCCTCACCAAGGCCCTGTACAATTGTAGCAACACCTCCCTGCCCTTGCACTCAAATCCCCTCGCTATGAAGGCCAACATGCCATTTGCTTTCTTAACCGCCTGCTGTACCTGCATGCCAACCTTCAATGACTGATGTACCATGACACCCAGGTCTCTTTGCATCTGCCCTTTTCCTAATCTGTCACCATTCAGATAATAGTCTGTCTCTCTGTTTTTACCACCAAAGTGGATAACCTCACATTTATCCACATTATACTTCATCTGCCATGCATTTGCCCACTCACCTAACCTATCCAAGTCGCTCTGCAGCCTCATAGAATCCGCCTTGTAGCTCACACTGCCACCCAACTTAGTGTCATCCGCAAATTTGGAGATACTACATTTAATCCCCTCATCTAAATCATTAATGTACAGTGTAAACAGCTGGGGCCCCAGCACAGAACCTTGCGGTACCCCACTAGTCACTGCCTGCCATTCTGAAAAGTCCTCATTTACTCCTACTCTTTGCTTCCTGTCTGACAACCAGTTCTCAATCCATGTCAGCACACTACCCCCAATCCCATGTGCTTTAACTTTGCACATTAATCTCTTGTGTGGGACCTTGTCGAAAGCCTTCTGAAAGTCCAAATATACCACATCAACTGGTTCTCCCTTGTCCACTCTACTGGAAACATCCTCAAAAAATTCCAGAAGATTTGTCAAGCATGATTTCCCTTTCACAAATCCATGCTGACTTGGACCTATCATATTACCTCTTTCCAAATGCACTGCTATGACATCCTTAATAATTGATTCCATCATTTTACCCACTACCGATGTCAGGCTGACCGGTCTGTAATTCCCTGTTTTCTCTCTCCCTCCTTTTTTAAAAAGTGGGGTTACATTGGCTACCCTCCACTCCATAGGAACTGATCCAGAGTCAATGGAATGTTTGAAAATGATTGTCAATGCATCCACTATTTCCAAGGCCACCTGCTTAAGTACTCTGGGATGCAGTCCATCAGGCCCTGGGGATTTATCGGCCTTCAATCCCATCAATTTCCCCAACACAATTTCCCGACTAATAAGGATTTCCCTCAGTTCCTCCTCCTTACTCGACTCTCCGACCCCTTTTATATCCGGAAGGTTGTTTGTGTCCTCCTCAGTGAATACCGAACCAAGTCCTTGTTCAATTGGTCCGCCATTTCTTTGTTCCCCGTTATGACTTCCCCTGATTCTGACTGCAGGGGACCTACGTTTGTCTTTACTAACCTTTTTCTCTTTACATATCTATAGAAACTTTTGCAATCCGTCTTAATGTTCCCTGCAAGCTTCTTCTCGTACTCCATTTTCCCTGCCCTAATCAAACCCTTTGTCCTCCTCTGCTGAGCTCTAAATTTCTCCCAGTCCCCGGGTTCTCTGCTATTTCTGACCAATTTGTATGCCACTTCCTTGGCTTTAATGCTATCCCTGATTTCCCTTGATAGCCACGGTTGAGCCACCTTCCCTTTTTTATTTTTACGACAGACAGGAATGTACAATTGTTGTAGTTCATCCATGCGGTCTCTAAATGTCTGCCATTGCCCATCCACAGTCAACCCCTTCAGTATCATTCACCAATCGATCCTAGCCAATTCACGCCTCATACCTTCAAAGTTAACCTTCTTTAATTCTGGACCATGGTCTCTGAATTAACTGTTTCATTCTCCATCCGAATGCAGAATTCCACCATATTATGGTCACTCTTCCCCAAGGGGCCTCGCACAACGAGATTGCTAATTAATCCTCTCTCATTACACAACACCCAGTCTAAGATGGCCTCCCCCCTAGTTGGTTCCTCGACATATTGGTCTAAAAAACCATCCCTTATGCACTCCAGGAAATCCTCCTCTACCGTATTGCTTCCAGTTTGGTTAACCCAATCTATGTGCATATTAAAGTCACCCATTATAACTGCTGCACCTTTATTGCACGCACCCCTAATTTCATGTTTGATGCCCTCCCCAACATCACTACTACTGTTTGGAGGTCTGTACACAACTCCCACTAACGTTTTTTGTCCTTTGGTATTCTGCAGCTCGACCCATATAGATTCCACATCATCCAAGCTAATGTCCTTCCGAACTATTGCCTTAATTTGCTCCTTAACCAGCAATGCTACCCCACCTCCTTTTCCTTTTATTCTATCTTTCCTGAATGTTGAATACCCCTGGATGTTGAGTTCCCAGCCCTGATCATCCTGGAGCCACGTCTCCGTAATCCCAATCACATCATATTTGTTAACATCTATTTGCACAGTTAATTCATCCACTTTATTGCGGATACTCCTTGCATTAAGACACAAAGCCTTCAGGCTTGTTCTTTTAAAACCCTTTGTCCTTTTAGAATTTTGCTGTACAGTGGCCCTTTTTGTTCTTTGCCTTGGGTTTCTCTGCCCTCCACTTTTCCTCATCTCCTTTCTGTCTTTTGCTTTTGCCTCCTTTTTGTTTCCCTCTGTCTCCCTGCATTGGTTCCCATCCCCCTGCCATATCAGTTTAAATCCTCCCCAACAGCGCTAGCAAACACTCCCCCTAGGACATTGGTTCCGGTCCTGCCCAGGTGCAGACCGTCCGGTTTGTACTGGTCCCACCTCCCCCAGAACCGGTTCCAATGCCCCAGGAATTTGAATCCCTCCCTGTTGCACCACTGCTCAAGCCACGTATTCATCTGCACTATCCTGCGATTCCTACTCTGACTATCACGTGGCACTGGTAGCAATCCCGAGATTACTACTTTTGAGGTCCTACTTTTTAATTTAGCTCCTAGCTCCTTAAATTCGTTTCGTAGGACCTCATCCCTTTTTTTACCTATGTCGTTGGTACCAATGTGCACCATGACAACTGGCTGTTCTCCCTCCCTTTTTAGAATGTCCTGCACCCGCTCCGAGACTTCCTTGACCCTTGCACCAGGGAGGCAACATACCATCCTGGAGTCTTTGTTGCGGCCGCAGAAACGCCTATCTATTCCCCTCACCATTGAATCCCCAATCACTATTGCTCTCCCACTCTTTTTCCTGCCCTCCTGTGCAGCAGAGCCAGCCACGGTGCCATGAACTTGGCTGCTGCTGCCCTCCCCTGATGAGTCAACCCCCTCAACAGTACCCAAAGCAGTGTATCTGTTTTGCAGGGGGTTGACCACAGGGGACTCCTGCACTACCTTCCTTGCACTGCTCTTCCTGTTGGTCTTCCATTCCCTATCTGGCTGTGGACCCTTTCCCTGCGGTACGACCAACTCGCTACACGTGATACTCACGTCATTCTCAGCATCGTGGATGCTCCAGAGTGAATCCACCCTCAGCTCCAACTCCGCAACGCGGTCTGTCAGGAGCTGGAGGCGGATACACTTCCCGCACACATAATACAGGGGAAAAGACACAGGGTGAATAACCCAGGGAAAAATACTGGGCAAAAGACCCAGCGAAAAAGACCCAGGAGAAATGACTCAGTGAAAATGATCCAGGGAAAACATCCAAGGGATATGACCAAGGGGAAAAGGTAATGGAAAAAAAAAACAGGGAAAAAGACCCAGGGGAAAATACCCAGGAAGAATGACCCAGGGGAAAAGATACCTGGAAAATGACCCAGGGAATAAGACTCATGGGAAAAGACCCAGGGGAAAAGACCAAGTGTAAAAGGCCCAGGGGAAAAGTCCCAGGGGAAAAGACCCAGGGGAAACGAACCAGGGGAAAAGATCCAGGGGAAATAACTCAGGAGAAAAGATACTGGAAAAATGATCCAGGAGAAAATACCAAGGGGAAAACACACAGGGGAAAAGATAATGGAAACATAATCCAGGGAAAAAGACCTTGGGGAAAAAGATACAGGAAATAAAGACCCAGTGGGGAAGACACAGGGAAAAGACCCAGGGAGACTGACCCAGGGGAAAAGGCACTGGGAAAACAACCAGCGAAAAGACCCAGGGGAAATGACCGAGTGAAAATGACCCAGGGAAAAGACCCAGGGGAAAAGACCCAGGGGAAAAGACCCAGGGGAAAAGACCAAGGGGATAAAATATTGGAAAAAAACCCAGCGAAAATGACCGAGGGGAAAATACCCAGGGAAAATGACCCAGGAGAAAAGATACTGTGAAAAGCCCCAGGGGAAAAAACCCTGGGGAAAATACCTGGGGTAAAAGACTCAGGAGAAAAATACACAGTGGAAAAGACCCAGGGGAAAAGCCTCAGGGTAAAAGACCCAGGGGAAAAGTAATGAAAGAAAACCCAGGGAAAAAGACCCAGGGGAAAAGATACGAGGAAAATTACTCAGGGAAAATGACTTATGGGAAAAGACCCAAGGGAAAAGACCCAGGGGAAAAGACCCAGGCGAAATTACTCAGGAGAAAAGATACTGGGAAAAAGACATGGCGGAAATGACACAGGGGAAAAGACACAGGGGGAAATGACCCAGGGAGAATGACACAGGGGAAAAGACCAAAGGGAAAAGACCCAGAAAGAATGACCCAGGGGAAAAGACCCAGGGAGAATGTCCCAGGGGGAAAAACCCAGCAGAAAAGATCATGAAAAAAAACAGGGAAGAAGAGCCAGGTGAAAAGACCCAGGGGAAAAGATCCAGTAGAAAAGACCCAGTGGAAAAGAACCAGTAGAAAATACACTGGGGAAAAGACTCAGGGGAACAGACCGAGCGGGAAAGACCCAGGGGAAAAGACTCAGGGGAAAAGACTCAGGGGAAAAGACACAGGGGAAATGACCCAGGGGAAATGACCCAGGGGAAAAGATCCAAGGGATATGACAAAGGGGAAAAGACCCAGGGGAAAAGGTAATGGATAAAAAATCCAGGGAAAAAGACCTAGGGGTAAATACCCAGGAAGAATGACCCAGGAGAAAAGATACTGGGAAATGAGCCAGGGGATAAGACTCTTGGGAAAAGACACAGGGGAAAAGATTCAGTGGAAAAGACCCAGGGGAAAAACCCCAGGGGAAAAGACCCAAGGGAAAAGACCCAGGGGAAAGACTCAGCGGAAAAGTCTCAGGGAAAAAGACCCAGGAGAAGAGATCCAGGGGAAATGACCTTGGAGAAAAGATACTGGGAAAATGATCCAGGATAAAAGACCCAGAGGAAAAGTCCAAGGAGAAATGACTCAGGAGAAAAGATAAAGTGTAAAAGACCCAGGGGAAACGACACAGGGAAATAGACACAGGGGAAAATATAATGCAAAAATAATCCAGGAATAAGACCCAGGGGAAAAAGTCCAAGGAGAAATGACTCAGGAGAAATGATAAAGTGAAAAAGACCCATTGGAAAAGACACAGGGAAAAGACCCAGGAAGAATGACCGAGGGGAAAGACTCAGAGGAAAAGCGCCAGGGGAAATGAGCTGTGGAAATGGCTCAGGGAAAAAGACGTGGGTAAAAAGACTCAGGAGAAAATTCCCAGTGGAAATGTCTCAGGGGAAAAGACTCAGGGGGAAAGACTCAGGGGAACAGACCCAGGGGAAAAACCCCTGGGAAAAAGGCATAGGAAAGACCCAGGGGAAAAAGACACAGGTGAAAAGACCCAGAGGAAATAATTCAGGGGAAAAGACCCAGAGGAAAAGACTCAGGGGAACAGACCAAGAGAAAATGACCGAGGCTGAAAAGATAGTAGGACAAAGTGCCATGGGAGAAGACCCAGCGAAAATATGCAGGGAAACATCACATTTAAAAAAGAATCAGGCAACAAGATGCAGGGGGAAAGGCCCAGGGGAAAACAAACAGGGAAAAGTCACAGGAGAAAAGGGCCAGCGGAAAAGATAATGGAAAAAAGACAAGGGGGAAAGACCCAGGGGAAAAACCCATGGGATACAACCCAGGGAACAAGACCCAGAGGAAAAGACCTAGGGGAAAATACCCAGGGAGAATGAGTCAGGGGAAAAATACTGGAAAAATGACCGTGTGGAATAGATCCAGGGGAAACGACCCATGGGAAATGACTCAGGAGAAAAGACACTGGGAAAAAGTCCGAGGGAAAAAGACCCAGTGGAACAGACCCAGGGGAAAAGACCCAGAGGAAAAGTTCTAGGGGAAAAATACCCATTGAAAAATTCACAGGGGAAAAGACCCAAGGGGAAGACTCAGGGGAAAAGCCCCAGGGAAAAAGTCCCAGGGAAAAAAGATCCTGGGGAGTAGACCCAGTGGAAAAGACCCAGCGGAAAGACTCAGGGTAAAAGAGCCAGGGGAAATGGCTCAGGGTAAAAGGCCTGGGTAAAAACACTCAGGAGGAAAGTTCCAGGGAAAAGACCCAGGGGAAATAAACCAGGGAAAAAGTCACAGATGAAAAAACCCAGGGGAAATTACTCAAGGGAAAAGACCCAAGGGAAATGTCCCAGGGGAAAAGACCCAGGGAAAAAGACCCAGGCGAAAGACTCAGGGGAAAAGTCCCAGGGAAAAAGACCCAGGTGAAAATACCTAGGGGAAAAGATAATGGAAAAAAAATCCAGGCAAAAAAGACGCAGGGAAAAAGGACCCTGGAAAAATGACCCAGGGAAAATGACTCAGCGGAAAAGACCCAGGGGAAAAGACACAGCGAAAAAGACCCAGGAGAAATGACTCAGTGAAAATGATCCAGGGAAAAGATCCAAGGGATAGGACCAAGGGGAAAAGACCCAGGGGAAAAGGTAATGGAAAAAAAAAACAGGGAAAAAGACCCAGGGGCAAATACCCAGAGAGAATGGCCCAGGGGAAAAGATATCTGAAAAGTGACCCAGGGAATAAGACTCATGGGACAAGACCCAGGGGAAAAGACCAAGTGTAAAAGACCCAGGGGAAAAGTCCCAGGGGAAAAGACCCAGGGGAAAAGGGAATGGAAAAAAAACCCAGGGAAAAAGACCCAGGGGAAAATATCCAGGGAGAATGACCCAGGGGAAAAGATACCTGGAAAATGACCCAGGGAATAAGACTCATGGGAAAAGACCCAGGGGAAAGACCAAGTGTAAAAGACCCAGGGGAAAAAGTCCCAGGGGAAAGACCCAGGGGAAACAAACCAGGGGAAAAGATCCAGAGGAAATGACTCAGGAGAAAAGATACTGAGAAAAAGACCCAGACGAAAATGACTCAGGAGTAAAGAAAATGGAAAAATGACCCAGGGGAAACGACCCAGAGGAAAAGGCACAGGGGAAAAGATACTGGAAAAATAATCCAGGGAAAAAGACCTAGGGGAGAAAGACACAGGAAATAAAGACCCAGTGGGAAAGACACAGGGAAAAGACCCAGGGAGACTGAGCCAGGGGAAAAGGTACTGGGAAAACAACCAGCGAAAAGACCTAGGGGAAATGACGTAGTGAAAATGACCCAGGGAAAAGACCCAGTGGAAAAGATTCAGTGTAAAAGACCCAGGGGATAAAATATTGGAAAAGAAACCCAGCGAGAATGACCGAGGGAAAAATACCCAGGGAAAATGACCCAGGAGAAAAGACACTGTGCAAAGCCCCAGGGGAAAAAATACCTGGGAGAAAAGACTCAGGAGAAAAATACACAGTGGAAAAGACCCAGGGTAAAAGACACATGGAAAAGACCCAGGGGAAAAAGACCCAGGCAAAAAGACCCAGGGAAAAAGACCCAGGGGAAAAGTAATGAAAGAAAACCCAGGAAAAAAGACCCAGGGAAAAAGATATTAGGAAAATGACCCAGGGAAAACGACTTATGGGAAAAGACCCAGGGGAAAAGACCTAGACGAAATGACTCAGGAGAAAAGATACTAGGAAAAAGAACAGGCGGAAAAGATACAGGGGAATAGACACAGGGGGAAATGACCCAGGGAGAACGACACAGGGGAAAAGACCCAGCGGAAAAAATCATGAAAAAAAAAACAGGGAAAAAGACCCAGGTGAAAAGACCCAGGGGAAAAGATTCAGTGGAAAAGACCCAGTAGAAAAGAACCAGTGGCAAATACACTGGGGAAAAGACTCAGGGGAACAGACCGAGGGGGAAAGACCCAGGGGAAAAGACCCAGGGGAAAAAGATATTGGGAAAATGACCCTGTGAAAGAGACTCAATGTAAAAGACCCAGGGGAAAAGGCCCAGGGGAAAAGTCCTAGCGGAAAAGACTCGGGAGAAAAGATACTGGGTAAATATCCCAGGGAAAAAGACCCAGGGGAAAAGGCCCAGGCGAAAAATACCCTGGTGAAAGGAGCCAGGGGAAATGACTCCTGGGAAAAGACGCAGGGGAAATGTCCCAGGGAATAACACCCAGGGGAAAAGACCCAGGGGAAAACACCCAGGGGAAAAGACTCATGGGAAAAAGACTAGTGGAAAAGACACAGGGAAAATGACCAAGGCTGAAAAGATTGTAGGACAAAGTGCCATAGAAACATAGAAACATAGAAAATAGGTGCAGGAGTAGGCCATTCGGCCCTTCGAGCCTGCACCGCCATTCAATGAGCTCATGGCTGAACATGCAACTTCAGTACCCCAATCCTGCTTTCTCGCCATACCCCTTGATCCCCCTAATAGTAAGGACTACATCTAACTCCTTTTTGAATATATTTAGTGAATTGGCCTCAACAACTTTCTGTGGTAGAGAATTCCACAGGTTAACCACTCTCTGGGTGAAGAAGTCTCTCCTCATCTCGGTCCTAAATGGCTGACTCCTTATCCTTAGACTGTGACCCCTGGTTCTGGACTTCCCCAACATTAATAAGAACATAAGAACATAAGAACATAAGAATTAGGAACAGGAGTAGGCCATCTAGCCCCTCGAGCCTGCTCCGCCATTCAACAAGATCATGGCTGATCTGGCCGTGGACTCAGCTCCACTTACCTGCCCGCTCCCCGTAACCCTTAATTCCCTTAATGCCATGGGAGAAGACCCAGGGGAAAAGACCCAGGGGAAAAGACCCAGGGGAAAAGAGCAAGGTGAAAAGACCCAGGGGAAAAGACCCAGGTGAAAAAATCGAGGGGAAATGACCCAGTGGAAATGACTCAGGGGAAATAACCCAAGGCAAAAGACTCAGGGGAAAAGACCCAGGGGGAAAGCCCAGAGTAAGAAAAACAGGGAAAAGTTCCAGGAGAAAAGGGATAGGGGATAAGATAATGGAAAAAGAGCAGGGGGAAAGAGCCAGAGGAAAAGATCCACTGGATACAACCCAGGGGAAAAGACCCAGAAGAAAAGATAATGGAAACAAAAACCCGCGCAAAAGACCCAGGGGAAAATACCCAGGGAGAATGACCTAGGGGAAAAGATAATGGTAAAATGCATCAGGGAAAAAGACCCATGGGAAAAGACCCAGGGAAAAAGTCTCAAGGGAAAAGTCCCAGGGGAACAGTCCCAGGGGAAAAATACCCATTCAAAAATAGCCAGTGGAAAAGATCCAGGGGAAAGACTCAGGGGAAAAGTTCCAGGGAAAAGGACTCAGGGAAAAGACCCAGGGGTAAAGATTCATGGGAAAAGACCGAGATGAAATGGCGCAGAGGAAAAGACCCAGTTGATAAGACTGAGGGAAAATCACCCAGAGGAAATGACCCAGGGGAAAAGACCCAGTGAAAAGACCCAGGGGAAATCACCCAGGGGAAAGACCCAGGGGAAAAGACCCAGGGAAAAAGACCCAGTGGAAAAGACTCATGGGAAAAGACCCAGGGAAAAAGACCCAGTGGAAAAGACTCATGGGAAAAGAACCAGGGGAAAAGACACAGGGAAAATGACCAAATCTGAAAGGATAGTAGGACAAAGTGCCATGGATGAAGACCCAGGGAAAAGATGCAGCGAAAACATCACAATTAAAAAAGACCATGGAAAAAGTCCCAGGGGGAAAGGCCCAGGGGGAAAAAAAACAGGGAAAAGTCGCAAGAGAAAAGGGCCAGGGGAAAAGATAATGGAAAAAGAACAGGGGGAAAGACCAAGGAAAAAGACCCATTGGATACGACCCAGAGGAAAAGGTAATGCCCAAAAGGGAAAAATACCCATTGAAAAATACCCAGTGGAAAAGACCCAGCGGAAAGACTCAGGGGAAACATCCCAGGGAAAAAGATCCAGAGGTAAAGGCCGAGGGGAAAAGACCAGGGGAAATGATTCACAAGAAAATATACTGGGAAAAAGAACCAGGGGAAATGACCCAGGGGAAAAGATAATGGAAAATTATCCAGGGAAAAAGACACAGGAGAAAAGGGCCAGGACAAAAGTCTCTGGGAAAATGACACAGCGGAAAAAACCCAGGGGAATAGATAATGGGAAAAAACCCAAAGAAAAAGACCCAAGGGAAATGATCCAGGGAAAAGACCCAGTGAAAAAACCCAGGGGAAAAGACCTGGGAGAATAGACCCAGGTTAAAGACTCAGGGGAAAAGTCCCAGGGGAAAAGACTCAGGGGTAAAGACCCAGGGGAAAAGACCCAGGGGAAAAGACCCAGTGATAAAGACCCAGGGATAAAGACCCAGGGGAAAAGACCCAGGGGAAAAGTCCCAGGGGTAAAGACCCAAGGGAAAAGTCCCAGGGATAAAGACCCAGGGGAAAAGACCCAGGGGAAAAGACTCAAGGGAAAAGACCGATGGGAAAAGACCCAGGGGAAAAGACCCAGGGAAAAGACTCAGATGAAAAGTCCCATGGAAAAAGATGCAGGGAAAAAGACCCAGGGAAAAAGACCCAGGGGAAAATACACTGTAAGAAGATCCGGTGGAAAAATCCCAGGGAAAAATACCCAGTGGAAAAGAGAATGGGAAAATCTTGGGGAAAAGTCTCAGGGGAAAAGACCCAGAGGAAAAGATCCTGGGGAAAATATACTGGGATAAAGACCCAGGGAAAAAGACCGAGTGGAAAACACCCAGGAAACATGACCCAGGGGAAAAGATACTGGGGAAATGACCCATGGGAAAAGACTCAGGGGAAAAGACCCAGGGGAAAAGAGCCGTGAGAAAAGTGTCAGGGGAAATGACACAGGGGAAAAGACTCATGCGAACAGACTGATGGGAAAAGACTCAAGGGAAATGTCCCGGGGGAAAAAGACACAGGGGAATTGACACTGTAAGAAGACCCAGGAGAAAAACTGCCATGGGAAACGATCCAGGGGAAAAATACCCTGTGGAAAAGATAATGAGAAAAGCCATGGGAAAAGACCCAGGGAAAAAGACCCAGGGGAAAAGATCCTGGGAAAATAACCCAGGGAAAAAGACCCAGGGGAAAAGACACAGGGGAAAAGACACAGGGGAAAAACACCCAGTGGAAAAGACAGAGGCAAAAAGACGCAGGGGAAAAAGACCCAGGAGAAAAGACTCTTGGGAAAAGATATTAGGAAAAAGACCAAGGGGAAAATACCGAGGGAAAATGAACCAGGGGAATTGACCCAGGGGAAAAGACCCAGTGAGAAAACCCAGGGGAAAATGGCCAGGGATAAGGTCTGGGAAAAAGACACAGCAGAAAAGACACAGAGGAAAAGCTATTGGGAAAAAGTGCCATGGAAAAGACTGAGGGGAACAATACCCAGTGTAAGAGATAATGAGAAAAGCCATGGTGAAAAGAAGCAGGGAAAATGAACCGGGGAAAAGACCCAGGGGAAAAGACACAAGGGAAAAGACTCAAGGGAAAAAAACTCAAGGGATAAGTCCCAGGGGAAAAGATCCAGGGAAAAGACTCAGGGGAAAAGACCCAGGGGAAAATATACTGTGATAAAAACCCATAGAAAAAGACCGAGTGGAATACACCCAGGTATCATGACCCAGTTGAAAAGATACTAGAGAAATGACGCAGGGAAAAACATTCAGGGGAAAAGACCCAGGGAGAATGACCCAGCAGAAAATGCTCTGGGAAAAAGACAAATGGAAAAAGGCCAAAGGGAAAAGACCGAGAGGAAAAGACGAAAGGGAAAAATACCCATTGAAAAATACCCAGTGGAAAAGACCCAGGGGAAAGACTCAGTGGAAATGTCCCAGGGAAAAAGACCCAGGGGAAAAGACTCATGAGAAAAGATACTGGGAAAAAGATGCAGGGAAAAAGACCCAGCGGAAAAAGCTCTGGGAAAAAGACACAGCAGAAAAGACACAAGGGAAAAGATAATGGAAAAAAAACCATGGAAAAAGACCCAGGGGAAAAGATCCAGGGAGAGTGTGCCAGGGAAAAGGACTCAGGGGAAAAGGCACAGGGGAAAAGAGGCAGGGGAAACAACCCAGGGGAAAAGATACTGGGATAAAAACCCATGGAAAAAGACCTAGTGGAAAACACCCAGCTATTATGACCGAATTGAAAAGATACTGGGGAAATGACTCAGGGAAAAACACTCAGGGGAAAAGACCCAGGGAGAATGACCCAGCGGAAAATGCTCTGGGAAAAAGACACAGCAGAAAAGATACAAGGGAAAAGATAATGGAAAAAAAACATGGAAAAAGACCCAGGGGTAAAGATCCAGGGAGAGTGAGTCAGTGAAAAAGACCCAGGGGAAAAAACACAGAGTAAAAGACCCAGGGGAAAAGATGCAGGGGAAAAATACCCAGTGGAAAAGATAATGGAAAAAACCATGGGGCAAAGACTCAGGGGAAAATAGCCATGGGACAAAATCCAGGGGAAAGACGCAGGAGAAAAGATGTAATGGAAAAGATCGTGAGGAAAAAGACCGATGAAAAAAGGGCGAGGGAAAAAGACGCAGGGGAAAAGAAGCAGGGAAGATGAACCGGGGAAAAACACAGGGGAAAAGACTCAAGGGAAAAGACTGATGGGAAAAGACCCAGAGGAAAAGATCCAGGGAAAAGACTCTGTTAGAAGACCCAGGAGAAAAATAACCAGTGGAAAAGATAATTGGAAAACCATGGGGAAAAGACTCAGGGGAAAAAACACAGAGGAAAAGATCCTGGGGAAAAGATACTGAGATAAAGTCCCAGGGAAAAAGACCGAGTGGAAAACACCCAGGAAACATGACCCAGGGGAAAAGATATCGGGGAAATGACCCATGGGAAAAGACTCAGGGGAAAAGACCCAGGGGAAAAGAGCCAGCAGAAAAGTGTCAGGGGAAATGACATAGGCGAAAGACTCATAGGAACAGACTGATGGGAAAAGACTCAGGGGAAATGTCCCCGGGGGAAAAGACACAGGGGAAATGCCACTGTGAGAAGACCCAGGAGAAAAACTGCTATGGGAAACGATCCAGGGGAAAAATGCCCTGTGGAAAAGATAATGAGAAAAGCCATGGGGAAAGACCCAGGTAAAAAGACCCAGGAGAAAAGATAATGGAAGAAAAACCCAGGGAAAATGAACCAGGGGAAAAGATACTGGGATAAAGACCCAGGGAAAAAGAGCAGTGGAAAAGAACCAGGGAAAATGTCCCAGGTGAAAAGGTACTGTGGAAATGATCCAGGGAAAAACACGCAGGGGAAAATACCCTGGGAAAAACACACAGTGGAAAATACCCAGGGAGAATGACCCATGGGAAAAGACCCAGGGGAAAAGATAATGGAAACACAACGTAGGCAAAATGACCCAGGGGAAAAGACCCATTGAGAATGACCCAGGGGAAAAGATACTGGGAAAAAGAGCCAGGGGAAATGACCCATGGAAAATGATGTAGGGGAAAAGACCCAGGGGAAAAGTGCCGGGGGAAAAGACCCAGGGGAGAAGACCCAGGGGAAAAGACACAGGGAAGACGACCCAGGGGAAAAGATCCAGGGGAAAAGACCCATCGAGAATGACCCAGGGGAAAAGGTACTGGGAAAAAGAGCCAGGAGAAATGACCCATGGAAAATGAACCAGGGGAATAGACACAGGGAGAATGACACAGGGGAAAAAAATAATGGCAAAAAAACACAGAGAGTACGACCCAGGAGAAAAGACCCAGGGGAGAAGACCCAGGGGAAAAGACCAGGGGAAAAGACCCGGGGAAAAGACCCAGGGGAAAAGTACGAGGGGAAATGATCCAGGGTAAAGACCCAGTAGAAAAGGCTTACACGAAAAGACTCAGGGGAAAAGACTTGGGGGGAAAGAACCAGGGGAAAAGACTCATGGGAAAAGACCCAGGGAAAAAAAATTGTGGAAATGACTCTGTAGAAAAAATGATGGGAAAAGACCCAGTGGAAAAGACGTTCAGGAAAAGACGCAGGGGAAAAGACACAGTGAAAAATACACAGTTGAAAACGGCACAGCGAAAAGATCCAGGGAAAAAGACCCAGGTATGATGACCCAGGGGAAATGACCTGGCAGAAAAGACCCCGGGGAAAAGATCCAGATGAAAAGACCTATGGGAAAAGAGATAGGGGAAAAGAGCCAGGGGAAATGGCTCGGAAGAAGACCTGGGGAAATCCGCCAGGTGAAAACACCTGGGGGAAGAGAGTCAGGGGAAAAAGGCACAGGAAAAAAGACCCAGGGGAAAAGACCCAGCGAAAAGCATAAGGGGAAAGATCCCATGGAAAAAGACCCAGGGGAAAAGACCCAGGGGGAAATGAGCCAGCGGAAAAGATACTGGGAAAAAGACGCAGGGGAAAAGACCCAGAGAAAAGACCCAGCGGAAAAGATGCAAGGAAAAGACACGTGGAAAAAGACCCAGCAGAAAAGACTCAGGTGAAAGGACCCAGCGGAATGGACTCATGGGAAAAGACCCAGGGGAAAAGACCCAGGAGAAAAGACTCAGGGGAAAAGACCCAGGGGAACAGACCGAGGGGAAAAGACTCATGGGAGAAATTCCAGGGGAAAGACGCAGGGGAAAAGATACAAAGGAAAAGATCGTGGGGACAAAGTCCCAAGAAAAAAAGGGAGAGGGGATAAAACGCAGGGGAAAAGACCTAGGGGAAAAGACCCAGGGGAAAAGACCCAGGGGAAAAGACACTGTAAGAAGACCCAGGGGAAAAATACGAAGTGGAAAAGATAGTGGGAAAAACCATGGGGCAAAGGCTCAGGGGAAAAGACTCAGCGGAAAAGACTCATGGGAAAAGACCCAGGGGAAATGACCCAGGAGTAAAGACTCTGGGGAAAAGACCCAGGGGAACAGACCTAGGGGAAAAGACGCATGGGACAAAATCCAGGGGAAAGACGCAGAGGAAAAAAAAAGGAAAAGATCATGGGGAAAAAGAGCCAGGAAAAAAAAGGCGAGGGGAAAAGATGCATGGGAAAACACCTCGGGGAAAAGACCGAGGGGAAAAGACACTGTAAGAAGACCCAGGGGAAAAGACGCAGGGGAAAAACACCCAATGGAAAAGATAGTGGGAAAAACCATGGGGCAAAGACTCAGGGGAAAAGACCCAGAGGAAAAGACCTTGGGGAAAAGATGGTGGGATAAAGACCTAGGGAAAAAG
Organism: Pristiophorus japonicus; assembly: GCF_044704955.1. Taxonomy (NCBI): domain Eukaryota; kingdom Metazoa; phylum Chordata; class Chondrichthyes; family Pristiophoridae; genus Pristiophorus; species Pristiophorus japonicus. Next base: position 194,309,016 of record NC_091985.1, read on the forward strand.
AGCAAGTGGAAAACACCCAGGGAACATGACCCAGGGGAAAAGATACTGGGGAAATGACCCATGGAAAAACATCCACGGGAAAAGACGCAGGAAGAATGACCCAGGGGAAAAGATACGGTGAAAAAGACCCATGGGAAAAGACACAGAGAAAAAGACCCAGGGGAAACGACTCAGGGGAAAAATACCCAGTGGAAAAGATAATGAGGAAACCCATGGGGAAAAGAGCCAGGGGAAAAGACCCAGGGGAAATGGCCCAGGGGAAAAGACCCAGGGAAAATGGCCCAGGGGAAAAGATCTGGGGGAATAGACCCAGGTTAAAGACTCAGGGGAAAAGTCCAGGGGAAAAGCCCAAGGCGAAAAGACTCATGGGAAAAGACTCATGGATAAAGACCGAGGTGAAGTGGCCCAGAGGATAAGACCCAGTGAAAAAGCCCAGGGGAAATCACCCAGGGATAATGACTCAGGGGAAAAGAACCATGGGAAAAGACTCAGGGGAAAGGACCCAGGAGAAAAGACCCAGGGCAAAGACTCAGGGGAAATGACCCGAGGGAAAAAAAGCAGGGAAAATTCCCAAGAGAAAAGGGGGCCAGGGGAAAAGATAATGGAAAAAAGAACAGTGGAAAAGAACCAGGGGAAAAGACCCAGGGAAAATGACCAAAGCTGAAAAGATAGTATGACAAAGTGCCATGGGAGAAGACCCAGGGAAAAGATACAGCGAAAACATCACAATTAAAAAAGACCCAGGGAAAAAGACCCAGGGGAAAAAAAACAGGGAAAATTCCCAAGAGAAAAGGGCCATGGAAAAAAGAACAGGGGGAAAGAGCCAGGGGAAAAAACCCATTGGATACGACCCAACGGAAAAGACCCAGAGGAAAAGCTAATGGAAAAAAAAACAGCGAAAAAGACCAAGGTGCAAATGCCCAGGGAGAATGAAACAGGGGAAAATATACTGGGAAAATGACCCAGGGGAAAAGACGCATGGGAAAAGACCCAGGGGAAAAGAAACAGGGGAATATTACCAGGGGAAAAATACCCATTGAAAAATACCCAGTGGAAAAGACCCAGGGGAAAGACTCAGGGGAAAAGTCCCAGGGGAAAAGACTCAGGGGTAAAGACTCAGGGGAAAAGTCCCAGGGGAAAAGACCCAGGCTAAAGACTCAGGGTAAAGACTCAGGGGAAAAGTCCCAAAGGTAACGACCCAGGGGCAAAGAAGGAGCCAGGGGAAAAATACCCAGGGGTAAAGAGCCAGGGGAAAAGACCCAGTGGAAAAGACCCAGTGGAAAAGAGCCAGGGGAAAAGACCCAGGGGAAATGACCCAGGGGAAAAGACCTGGGGGAATAGACCATTGTTAAAGACCCAGGGGAACAGTATGAGGGGAAAAGATTCAAGGGAAAAGAGCTAGGGGAAAAGATGCTGGGATAAAAACCCAGGGAAAAAATCCTAGTGGAAAACACCCAGGGATCATGACACAGTTGAAAAGGTACTGGGGAAATGACCCAGGGAAAAACACTCAGGGGAAAAGACCCAGGGAGAATGACCCAGGGGAAAATGACCAGGGAAAAGGTCTGGGAAAAAGACACAGCGGAAAAGACACGGGGGAAAAGCTTCTGGGAAAAAGTGCCATGAAAAAGACTGAGGGGAATAATACCCAGTGTAAGAAATAATGAGAAAAGCCATGGTGAAAAGAAGTAGGGAAAATGAACCGGGGAAAAGACCCAGCGGAAAAGACCCAGGGAAAAATACCGAGTGGAAAAGATAATGGGAAAACCATGGGGAAAAGACTCAGGGGAAAAGACCCTGGGGAAATGTGCCAGGGGAAAAGACCCAGTGGAAAAGATGTACAGGAAAAGAGGCAGGGGAAAAGATACAGTGAAAAATACACAGTTGAAAATGGCACAGCGAAAAGATCCAGGGAAAATGCTCAGCTATAATAACCCAGGGAAAATGACCCAACGGAAAAGATCCCGGCGAAAAGATCCAGGTGAAAAGACCTACGTGAAAGTGCCAGGGGAAAAGAGTCAGGGGGAATGGCTCAGAATGGGGAAATCGGCCAGGTGAAAACACTTGGGGGAAGGGGAAAAAGGCGCAGGAAAAAAGACCCAGGGGAAAAGACCCAGTGAAAATAATCAGGGGAAAGGTCCCATGGAAAAATACACAGGGGAAAAGACCAAGGGGGAAATGACCCAGCGGAAAAGATACTGGGAAAAAGACGCAGGGGAAAACACCCAGGGAAAAGACCCAGGGGAAAAGATACAGGGAAAAAGCGCATGGAAAAAGACCCAGCGGAAAAGACTCATGGGAAAAGACCCAGGGGAACAGACCCAGGGGAAAAGAATCATGGGACAACATCAAAGGGAAAGACGCAGGGGAAAACATGCAAATGAGAAGATCTTTGGGAAATAGACCCAGGAAAAAAATGTCGAGAGGAAAAGACGCAGGGGAAAAGAGCTAGGGGAAAAGACCCAGAGGAAAAGACACTGTAAGAAGACCCAGGGGAAAAGACCCAGGGGAAAAATACCCAGTGGAAAAGATACTGGGAAAAACCATGGGGCAAAGACTCAGGGGAAAAGACCCAGAGGAAAAGACCTGGGGGAAAATATACTGGGATAAAGTCCCAGGGAAAAAGACCCAGTGGAAAATACCCAGGGAACATGACCCAGGGGAAAGGATACTGGGGAAATAACCCATGGAAAAGCACCCACGGGAAAAGACCCAAGGAGAATGACCCAGGGGAAAGATACTGGGAAAAAGAACCATGGGAAAAGACACAGAGGAAAAGACTGAGGGTAAAAGACCCAGCGGAAAACACCCAGGGAACATGACGCAGCGAAAAGGATACTGGGGAAATAACCCATGGAAAAACACCCACGGGAAAAGACCTAGGGAGAATGACCCAGGGGAAAAGATACTGGGAAAAAGAACCATGAGAAAAGACACAGAGGAAAAGACCCAGCGGAAAAGACTCGGGAAAAATTCCCAGTGGAAAAGATAATGAGAAAACCCATGGGGAAAAAACCCAGTGAAAAAACCCAGGGGAAAAGACCTGGGGGAATTGACGCAGGTTAAAGACTCAGGGGAAAAGTCCGAGGGGAATAGACTCAGGGGTAAAGACCCAGGGGAACAGACCCAGGGTAAAGACCACGGGAAAAGTCCCAGGTGTAAAGACCCAGGGGAAAAGGGCCAGGGGAAAAGAGCCAGGGGAAAAGACCCAGGGGAAAAGACCCAGGGGAAAAGATACTGGGATAAAAACCCAGGGAAAAAGACCGAGTGGAAAATACCCAAGGATCATGACCCAGTTAAAAAGATACTGGGGAAATGACGCAGGGAAAAACACTCAGGGGAAAAGACCCAGGGAGAATGACCCAGGGGAAAATGCTCAGCGAAAAAGATACAGCGGAAAAGACACAGGCGAAAAGATAATAGAAAAAAAACATGGAAACAATCCAGGGGAAAAGACCCACGGAGAATGACCCAGGCAAAAAGACCCAGGGGAAAAGATCCAAGGGAAAAGACCCAGGGGAAAAACACCCAGTGGAAAAGACAGAGGGAAAAAGATGCAGGGGAAAAAGACCCAGGGGAAAAGACTCAGTCGAAAAAAGCCAGGGGAAAAGACCAAGGGAAAAAGACACAGTGTCAAATACCCAGGGGGAAAGATACTGGGAAAAAGACGCAGGGAAAAAGAATCAGGGGAAAAGACCAAAGGAAAGAGACCCAGGGAAAAAGACCAAGGGGAAAAGACCAAGGGAAAAAACCCAGGGGAAAATGGCCAGGGAAAAGGTCTGTGAAAAAGACACAGCAGAAAAGACACAGGGGAAAAGGTACTGGGAAAAAGTGCCATGGAAAAGACTGAGGGGAACAATACCCAGTGTAAGAGATAATGAGGAAAGCAATGGTGAAAAGAAGCATGGAAAATGAACCGGGGAAAAGACCCAGGGGATAAGACACAGGGGGAAAGACTCAAGGGAAAAGACTGATGGGAAAAGACCCAGGGAAAAGACCCAGGGAAAAGACTCAGGGGAAAAGTCCCAGGGGAAAAGACACTGTAAGAAGACCCAGCAGAAAAGACCCAGGGGAAAAATACCCAGTGGAAAAGATTATGGGAAAACCATGGGGAAAAGACTTAGGGGAAAAGACCCGGAGGAAAAGACCCTGGGGAAAAGATACTGGGATAATGACTCAGGGAAAAAGACCGAGTGGAAATCACCTGGGAAACATGACTCAGGGGAAAAGATACTGGGGAAATGACCCATGGGAAAAGACTCAGGGGGAAAGACTCAGAGGAAAAGAGCCAACCGAAAAGTGTCAGGGGAAATGACACAGGGGAAAAGTCTCATGGGAACAGTCTGATGGGAAAAGACTCAGGGGAAATGTCACATGGGAAAAGACACAGGGAAAATGACACTGTAGAAGACCCAGGAGAAAAACTGCCATGGAAAATGATCAAGGGGAAAAATACCCTGTGGAAAGAATAATGAGAAAAGCGATGGGGAGAACACCCAGGGGAAAAGATAATGGAAAAAAATCCAGGGGAAAATGAACCAAGGGAAAAGATACTGGGATAAAGACCCAGTGAAAAACACCCAGGGGAAAATACTCAGGGAAAAACACACAGGGGAAAATACCAAGGGAGATTTACCCATGGGAAACGACCCTGGGGAAAAGATAATGGAAACAAAACGCAGGAAAAATTACCCAGGGGAAAAGACCCATCGAGAATGACCCAGGGGAACAGGTACTGGGAAAAAGAGCCAGGTGAAAAGACCCAGGGGAAAAGACCCAGGTATAATAACCCAGGGAAAATGACCCGGCGGAAAAGACCACAGGGAAAATATCCAGGTGAAAAGACCTACGGGAAAAGACCCAGGGGAAAATGACACAGCGGAAAAGATACTGGGAAAAAGACGCAAGGGAAAAGACCCAGGGAAAAGACCAAGGGGAAAAGATGCAGGGAAAAGGCACGAGGAAAAAGACCCAGCCGAAAAGACTTCGGGTAAAGACCAAGTGGAAAAGACTCATGGGAAAAGACCCAGGGGAAATGACCCAGGAGAAAAGGCTTACACGAAAAGACTCAGTGGAAAAGACTTGGGGGAAAAGATCCAGGGGAAAAAACTCATGGGAACAGATCCAGGGAAAAAAAATTGAGGAAATGACTCAGGGGAAAAGACTGATGGGAAAAGATCCAGTGGAAAAGACCCCGGGGAAAAGACCCCAGGGAAAAGACCGAGCAGAAAAGACCTAACGGAAAAGAGCCAGGGGGAAAGAGGCAGGGAAAATGGCTCAGGGAAGAGGACCGGGGAAATCAGCCAGGTGAAAACACCTGGGGGAAGAGAATCAGGGGTAAAGACGCAGGAAAAAAGACCCAGGGGAAAAGTTCCAGGGAAAAGACTCAGGGGAAAAGTCCCATGGAAAAAGACCCAGGGGAAAAGACACATGGGGAAAGATCCAGGGGAAAAAAACGCAGTGGAAAAGACCCATGGGAAAGGATGCAGGGAAAAGACACATGGAAAAAGACCCAGGGGAAATGATGCAGGGAAAAGACACATGGAAAAAGACCCAGGGGAAAAGACCCAGCGATAAGACCGAGGGGAAAAGACGCAGGGGAAAAGGTAATGGAAAAAAAACCCAGGGAAAAAGACCCAGGGGAAAAGACACAGTGAAAAGACTCATGGGAAAAGACCCAGGGGAAATAGACCCAGGCGAAAAGACCAGGGGAAAAGACTCAGGGGAAAAGAACCACGGGAAATGGCTCCGGGAAAAAGACTCATGGAAGAAGACACAGATGAAAGACTCAGGGGAAAAATCGCATTGAAAATACCCAGGGCAAAAGACAGAAGAGAAAAGCCCCAGGGCAAAACACCCAGGGGAATGACTCAGGGGAAAAGTCCCATGGAAAAAGTGTGAGGGGAAAAGAAGCAGGGGAAAAGACCCAGGGGAAAAGACACAGGGGTAAAGTCCCAGGGAAAAAGACCCAGGGCAAAAGACCCAGGGGAAAAGACACAGTGAAAATGACCCAGGAGAAAAGACGCAAGGGAAAATAACCAAGGGAAAAGACCCAGGGGAAAAGACCCAAGGGAAATTACACAGGGGAAGAGATACTGGGAAAAAGTCCCAGGAAAATAAGACCCAGTTGAAAAGACGCCGGAGAAAGATGCAGGGGGAATGACCCAGGGGAAAAGACACAGGGAAAAGACCCAGGTGAAAAGATAATGGAAAATAAACCCCAGGGAGAATGACCCAGGGAAAAGATACCTGGAAAAATGGCCAGCGAAACAGACCCAGTGGAAAAGACCCAGGGAAGATGTCCCAGGGGAAAAGATAGTTGGAAAAAGACCCAGGGAAAATGACCCGGGGAAAAGATACTGGGGTAAAGCGCCATGGGAAAAGACCCACGGGAAAAGACCAAATGGAAAAAGTCAGAGGGTAAAAGACCTTGGGGAAAAGACCCAAGGAAAATAAACCCAGGGAAATAGACCCATGGAAAAGACACAATGAAAAGACCCAGGGGAAAAGACCCAGAGAAAAAGACTCAGGGAAGAAGACCCAGGGGAAAAGACCTAGGGGTAAGACCTAGGGGAAAAGAACAGTGGAAAAGGTAATGGCAAAAAAACACAGGGAACAAGACAAAGGGGAAAAGTCCCAGAGGAAATGACTCCAGAGAAAAGATAATGGAAAAAAAAACAGGGCAAAAGACCCAGGGGAAAAGACCCAGGGAGAATGACCCAGGGGAAAAGATACTATTAAAAAAAAAACAGAGAAAAAGTCCCAGAGGAAAGACTCGGGGAAAAGAAAATGGAAAAAAACCCAGGGAGAATGAACCAGGATAAAGATACTGGGAAAAACAGCCAGTGAAATAGATCCAGGGGAAAAGACCCAGGGGAAAAGACCCAAAGGAAAAGTGCTATGCGAAAAGACCCAGGGAGAAAGTTAATGGAAAAAAACCCAGGGAAAAAGACCTGGGGAAAAGACGCACGGGAAAAGACCCAGGAGAAAAGACCCAGTGGACAAAGTCCCAGGAAAAAAAACCTCGGAGAAAAGACCCAGGGGAAATCGACCCAGGCGAAAAGACACAGGGGAAAAGACACAGGGAAAAGACCCAGGGAAAATACAAAAGGAAAATGACACAGTGGATAAGACCCAGGGGAAAAGATAATGGAAAAAAAACCCAGCGAAAAAGACACAGGGTAAAGACCCAGGGAGAATGACGCAGGGGAAAAGACACAGGGAAAAAGACACAGTGGAAAACACACGGGGAAATACTCTGGGGAAAAGCCCCAGGGAAAAAGACCAGGGGAAAAGACTCAGGGAAAATGACCCAGGGAAAATGACCCAGGGGGAAAGACCCAGGGGAAAAGATACAGGGGAATAGACCTAGGGGAAAAGAGCCAGGGGAAATGACCTAGGGGAAAAGATACTGGTAAAAAGTGCCATGGGAAAAGACACAGGGGAAAAGATGCAGGGAAAAAAATCCCAGGAAAAACAAACCCAAGGAAAAAGACCCAAAGAAAACAACCAGGGGATAACACCCAGTGGAAATGACCTTGGAGAAAAGATACTGGGAAAGACATAGGAAAAATGACCCAGGGAAACAGACCCGGGGAAAAGACTCAGGGGAAAAGTCTCATGGAAAAAGACCCAGGGGAAAAGACCCAGGGGAAAAGATAATGGAAAATAAACGCAGGGAGAATGACCCATGGAATAGACACAATGAAAAGACCCAAGGGCAAAGACGCAGGGAAAAAGACTCAGGGAAGAAGACCCAGGAGAAAAGACCTAGGGGTAAGACCTAGGGGAAAAGACCAGTGGAAAAGGTAATCTCAAAAAAACACAGGGAAAAAGACCCAGGGGAAAAGACCCAGAGGAAATGACTCCAGAGAAAAGATAATGGAAAAAAAAACAGGGAAAAAGACCCAGGGGGAAAGACCCAAGGAGAATGACCCAGGGGAAAAGATACTATAAAAAAAAACAAAGAAAAAGTCCCAGTGGAAAGACTCGGGGAAAAGATAATGGAAAAAAACTCAGGGAGAATGAACCAGGATAAAGATACTGGGAAAAACAGCCAGTGAAATAGACCCAGGGGAAAAGACCCAGGGGAAAAGACCCAGAGGAAAAGTGCCATGCGAAAAGACCCAGGGAGAAAGGTAATGGAAAAAAAAACAGGGAAAAAGACCTGGTGAAAAGACTCACGGGAAAAGACCCAGGGGAAAAGACACAGTGAAAAGACCCAGGGAAAATAGACCCAGGCGAAAAGACACAGGGGAAAAGACACAGGGAAAAGACCCAGGGAAAATACAAAGGGAAAATGACATAAGAATTACTTTTTTTATGCTGAATGGCCACTGTATTTGTGTAAAATAATGGATGAAGTACAATTAATGATAACGGCTTACAAGGAAATCCAGGTTCCGCTACCAGTCAATAACCAGTTAATGTACCAGATAATATGTACCATACTAATGCACTGTCTATGCCCACCTGCCTTCCGTTGGACAAGTGTGATGTTATGTAATGATGTGTGTATCGTTGTCCTGCGTCCAGGTGGTACATTGTACTACATTGTACTACATTGTAACATTGTACTAACTGCTGTGACCTTCGTCCTTTATTGTTCAGCTCCAGAGTGCCTCCCAGGTGTGGTGGTCACCCTTATATAGTCCTTGTTACAGGTACTACCAGGGTTTCCCACCGCAGCGCCCTCTGTGGTGTGGCATAGTATTTACATTACATTTAAGGTACTGGGATGATACACACATCATCACATAACATCACCCTTCCCCCCCCCCACCTGGACGCAGGACAACGATACGCACATCATTACATAACATCACACTTGTCCAACGGAAGGCAGGTGGGCATAGACAGTGCATTAGTATGGTACATATTATCTGGTACATTGACTGGTTATTGACTGGTAGCTACAATGTACAATGCAGTACAATGCTGGTTGAATACATGACATCACCTCCCCCCCCAAAGTCTTATTGGGATCACGGGTTGAGTCTCTCTGGTGGTTTACGCTCCCTTGTAGAGCGCCTGAGTTGGGGCTCCGGTTGTTGGGCACTGGCCTGGGTGTCTGCTGTTTGCAGTGCCTCAGGCCTGTCCGGACTGCCCACAGTGACTGGGCTCTCCTCCCTTTGGTTCCGGTGTTTGGTCACCTGTGGTGGAGTGAACTCTATATCGTGTTCCTCCTCTGCTTCTTCTATGGGGTTGCTGAACCTCCTTTTTGTTTGATCCACATGTTTGCGGCAGATTTGTCCATTGGTAAGTTTAACTACCAGAATCCTATTTCCCTCTTTGGCAACCACAGTGCCTGCGAGCCATTTGGGCCCTGCAGCGTAGTTGAGGACAAAAACAGGATCATTTACATCAATACATCACGCCCTCGCATTCCTGTCATGGTAGTGATATTGTGACTGGCGCCTGCTCTCGACAATTTCTTTCATGGTGTGGTGTATAAGGGATAATCGGGTTTTGAGCGTCCTTTTCATTAGTAGCTCTGCGGGTGGAACCCCTGTGAGCGAGTGTGGTCGGGATCTTTCGGCCAACAGGAGGCGTGATAAGCGGGTTTGTAGGGAACCCCCTTGGAATCTGAGCATCCCCTGTTTGATTATCTGCACTGCTCGTTCTGCCTGGCCGTTTGAGGCCGGCTTGAACGGTGCCGTTCTAACATGGTTAATTCCATTGCCTGCCATGAAGTCCTGGAATTCAGTGCTTGTGAAGCACGGGCCATTGTCGCTGACCAAGATGTCCGGTAGACCGTGGGCGGTGAACATTGCCCGTAGACTTTCTACCATGGCAGAGGATGTGCTTGAATTTAAAATGTCACACTCGATCTATTTGGAGTAGGCGTCTACTACGACCAAAAGCATTTTCCCCATGAAAGGACCTGCGTAGTCCACATGGATGCGTGACCAAGGCTTGGCGGGCCATGGCCAGGGGCTAAGGGGGGCTTCCCTGGGCGCATGGCCCAGCTGGGCACACGTGTTGCAACTGCGAACACAAAGTTCCAGATCTGCGTCTATCCCTGACCACCAAACATGTGACCTGGCAATTTCCTTCATCATGACAATGCCCGGGTGCCCATTGTGGAGTTCTCTGATGAACACCTCTCTGCCCATCTGGGGCATGACTACGCAGTTTCCCCACAGTAGGCAATAGGCCTGAATCGAGAGTTCATCCTTGTGCCTGTGAAATGGTTTAAATTTCTCAGGGGATGACCTGTACGTGGCTGCCCAGTCCCCATTCAGGACACATTTCTTTACTAGAGACAATAGCGGGTCTCTATTTGTCCAGACTTTAATCTGACGGGCTGTCATGGGTGAGACTTTGCTTCCGAAAGTTTCAACAGCCATGACCATCTCAGCAGCATGCTCGGTAGCCCCCTCAGTGGTGGCTACTGGGAGCCTGCTGAGTGCATCGGCGCAGTTTTCGGTGCCCGGTCTGTGCCGAACTAACAAGGAAATCAAGGTTCCGCTACCAGTCAATAACCAGTTAATGTACCAGATAAAAAGTACCATACTAACGCACTGTCTATGCCCACCTGCCTTCCGTTGGACAACTGTGATGTTATGTAATGATGTGTGTATCGTTGTCTTGCGTCCAGGTGTGGGGGGGGGGAGGTGATGTTATGTAATGATGTGTGTATCATCCCAGTACCTTAAATGTAATGTAAGTACTATGCATAAGAGGGCGCTGCAGTGGGAAACCCTGGTAGTACCTGTAAGAAGGACTATATAAGGCTGACCACCACACCTGGGAGGCACTCTGGAGCTGAACAATAAAGGACGAAGGTCACAGCAGTTAAATTACACCAGAACGTGTGGAGTCAGTGATTTGTGTGGTACAAAAGATAATGGAAAAAAAACCCAGGGAAAAAGACACAGGTTAAAGACCCAGGGAGGATGACGCAGGGGAAAAGACACAGGAAAAAAGACACAGGGGAAAACACACAGGGGAAATACGCAGGGGAAAAGCCCCAGGGAAAAAGACCCAGGGGAAAAGACCCAGGGGAAATAACCCAGGGAAAATGACCCAGGGGGAAAGACCCAGGGGAAAAGACACAGGGAAATAGATCCAGGGGAAAAGACCCAGGAGAAATGACCTAGGGGAAAAGATACTGGTAAAAAGTTCCATGGGAAAAGACACAGGGGAAAAGATGCAGGGAAAAATACCCAGGAAAAACAAACCCAAGGAAAAAGACTCAGAGGAAAAGACCCAGGGGATAACACCCAGTGGAAATGACCTTGGAGAAAAGATACTGGGAAAGACGTAGGAAAAATGACCCAGGGGAACAGGCCCAGGGAAAATACTCAGGGGAAAAGTCAAATGGAAAAAGACCCAGGGGAAAAGACCCAGGGGAAAAGGTAATGGAAAATAAATGCAGGGAGAATGACCTAGGGAAAAGATACTGGGAAAAACAGCCAGCAAAATAGACCCAGGGAAACGACCCAGGGAGGATGACCCAGGGGAAAAGACACTGGGAAAAAGATCCAGGGAAAAAGACCCAGGTGAAAAGACCCAAAGGAAAAGACCCGGGGATAAGACCAAGGGGAATTAGACCAAGGGGAAAAGACCAAGGGGATAAAATAACAGAGAAAAAAACCCAAGGAAAAAGACCCAGGGGAAAAGATCCAGGGGAAAGACCCAGGGGAAAAGGTAATGGAAAATAAATGCAGGGAGAATGATGCAGGGAAAAGATACTGTGAAAAACAGCCAGCAAAATAGATCCGGGGAAACGACCCAGGGAGGATGACCCAGGGGAAAAGATACTGGGGAAAAGATCCAGGGAAAAAAGACCCAGGTGAAAAGTCCCAGGGGAAACGACCCAGGGGATAAGACCAAGGGGATAAGACCAAGGGGAAAAGACCGAGGGGAAAAGATACTGGGAAAAAGAGCAGGGGAAGGGCGCAGGGAAATGACCAGGGGAAAAGATGCAGGGGTAAAGACTCATGGGTAAAGACTCAGGGGTAAAGACCCCGGTGAAAAGACCCAGGGGAAAAGACCGAGGGGAAAAGACCCAGGGGAACAGACTCATGGGAAAAAACCCAGGAGAACGATGCAGGGGACAAGATGCAAAGGAAAAGATCCAGGGAAAAAAGACCCAGGAAAAAAAGGCCAAGGGGAAAAGATGCAGGGGAAAAGAACCAGGGGAGAAGGTACAGGGACAAACACCCAGGGAAATAGGCCCAGGGGAAATGACCTAGGGAGGATGACCCAGTGGAAAAGATACTGGGAAAAAGACACAGGGAAAAGGACCCAGGAGAAAAGACTCAGGTGAAAAGATCCAGGATATAAGACATAGGGGAAACGTCCCAGCGCTAATGATTCTGGAGAAAAGATACTGGGAAACGGCCCAGGGGAAAAGACCCAGTGAGAATGACCCATGGCAAAAGATACTGGAAAAAAGACACGCAGTAACGACCCAGATAGGATGACCCAGGGGAAAAGATACTGGGAAAAAGACCCAGGGAAAAAGACCCAGTGAAAAGACCCCGGGCAACAGACCCAGGGAAAAGACCCAGTGAAAAGACCCAAGGGAAAAGGCCCAGGGAAAAAGACCCAGTGAAAAGACCCGGGGAAAAGACCCAGTGAAAAGACCCAGGGGAAACGAGGCACTGGAAAAGACCCAGGGGAAAAGATACTGGGAAAAAGACACAGGGGAAGAGCCCAGGGAAAAGGCCCAGGGAAAAAGATGCAGGGAAATGACATGTGGAAAAATACCCAGCAGAAAAGACCCAGGGAAAAGACCCCGGGGAAACGACCCAGGGAAAAGACTCATCGAAAAAGACCCAGGGAAAAGACACAGGGGATAAGACCCAGGGGAAAGACACAGGGGATAAGACTCATGGGAAATGACCCAGGGAAAAGACCCAGGGGAACAGACACCGGGGAAAATTGCACAGTGAAAAGATCGACGCGGAATAACCCAGGGGAAAAGATGCTGGGAAAAAGATGCCGAGCAAAAGACCCAGGGGAAAGATAATAGAAAAAAAACCCGGGAAAAAGACCCAGGGGTAAAGACCCGGGAAGAATGACCCAGGGGAAATGATACTGGGGAAAAAATAACAGGTAAAAAGTCCAAGAGGAAAGACTCAGGGGAAAAGATAATGGAAAAAAAACCCAGGGAGAATGACCCAGGGAAAAGTTACTGGGAAAAACAGCCAGCGAAATAGACCCTGGAGAATCGACCCAGAGAGGAGTACCCAGGGGATAAGATACTGGGAAAAATTCCCAGGGAAAAAGAGCTAGGGGAAAAGACTCAGGGGAAAAGACACAGGGGAAAAGATGCTGGGAAAAATAGCCGGCGAAATAGACCCAGGGGAAACGACCCAGAGGGGGTGACCCATGGGAAACGATACTTGGGAAAAGTGCCAAGGAAAGGATCCAGGGGAAAAGACGCAGCGGGCAATGTCCCAGGGAAAAAAACCAAGGGGAAAAGACCCAGGGGAAATAGACCCAGGCGAAAAGACCCAGGGGAAATGATGATGGAAAAAAAATCCATCGAAAAAGACCCAGGTAAAGTCCCTGGGAGAAAGACCAGGGAAAATGTCCCAGGAGAAAAGATGGAAGCTAAAAAAACCAGAGGAAAAGACCCAGGGGGAATGACCCAGGGGAAAAGACACAGGAAAAAGAGCCATGGAAAAAGATGCAGGAGAAAAGCGTCAGGGGAAAAGACTCTGTGAAAAAGACCCAGGGGAAAAGACCCAGGTGAAAAGATAATGGAAAATAAACCCCGGGGGAATGACCCAGGGAAAAGATACCTGGAAAAACAGCCAGCGAAATAGACCCAGTGGAAAAGACCCAGGGAGGATGTCCCAGGGGAAAAGATAGTTGGAAAAAGACCCAGGGAAAATGACTCAGGAGAAAAAACCCAGGGAAAAAGACTCGTGGGAAAAGACTCAGGAGAAAAGACTTGTGGAAAATACCCAGGGGGAAAGATACTGGGGAAAAGTGCCATGGGAAAAGAGCCAGGGGAAAAAACCCAGGGGAAAAGACCCAGCGGAAAAGGTCATCGGGAAAAAGACCTTGGGGAAAATACTCGGGGGAAATAAACCCAGGCAAATAGACCCGTGGAAAAGACACAGTGAAAAGACCCAGGGGAAAAGTCCCAGGGAAAAAGACTCAGGGAAGATGACCCAGGGGAAAAGAGCCAGGGGTAAGACCTAAGGGAAAAGACCAGGGGAAAAGGTAATGGCAAAAAAAACCCGGGGAAAGAGACCCAGGGGAAAAAATGCAGGGAAAATGACCCAGTGTGAAAGTCCCAGAGGAAATGACTCCGGAGAAAAGATAGTGGGAAAAAGACCCAGGGGAAAAGACCCAGGCGAAAAGATAATGGAAAATAAAACAGGGAAAAAGAGCCAGGGGAAAAGATCCAGGTAAAAAGATAATGGAAAATAAAACAGCGAAAAAGACCCAGGGGAATAGACCCGGGGAGAATGACCCAGGGGAAAAGATACTGGGAAAACAAAAAATAGAGAAAAAGTCCCAGAGGAAAGACTTAGCTAAAAGATAATGGAAAACAATCCAGGGAGAATGGCCCAGGTTAAAGATACTGGGAAAAACAGCCAGCGAAATAGACCCAGGAGAAACGAATCAGAGAGGATACCCAGGGATAAGATACTGGGAAAAATACCCAGGGAAAAAGATCTAGGGGAAAAGACCCAGTGGAAAAGAGCCAGGGAAAAGTGCCATGGGAAGAAAACCTCGGGGAAAAGACCCAGAGGAAATAGACCGAGGCGAAAAGACCCAGGGGAAAAGACACAGTGAAAAGACCCAGGGAAAAAGGCTAAGGGAAGAAGACCCAGGAGAAAGACCCAGAGGGCAAGATTCAGGGGAAAACTCCAAGGGGAACAGACCCAGGGGCAAAGACTCATGGGACAAAACTCAGGAGAACGATGCAGGGGACAAGATGCAAAGGAAAAGATCCAAGGGAAAAATACGCAGGAAAAAAAGGCATAGGAGAAAAGATGCAGAGGAAAAGAACCAGGGGAAAAGATACTTGGATAAACACCCAGGGAACTAGACCCAGTTGAAAGGGACCCAGGGGAAAAGATCCCGGGGAAAAGATCATGGAAAAAAAACCCAGGGAAAAAGACCAGTGATAAAGACCCAGTGAGAATGACCCAGTGGAAAAGATACTGGAAAAAAAACTCAGGGTTAACGACCCAGGGAGGATGACCCAGGGAAAAGACCCAGGGAAAAATACCCAGGGAAAAGACCCAGGGAAAATGATCCAGGGAAAACACCCAGGGGAAAAGAGCCAGGGGAAAAATCACAGGGGAAAGACCCAGGGAAAAAGACCCAGGGGAAAAGACCAAGGGGAAAAGTCCCAGGGGAAAAGACCCAGGGGAAAAGACCCAGGGGAAAGGATCCAGGGGAAAAGACCCAGGGAAAAGACCCAGCAAAAAAACCCGGGGGAAAAGACCCAGGTAAAAGGCCTAGTGAAAAGACCCAGGGGAAAAGAACCAGGGGAAATGGCTCAGGCAAGAAGAACTGGGGAAGTCGGCCAGGTGAAAAGAACTGGGGGAAAAGATTCAGTGGAAAAAGCTGCAGGAAAAAAGAACCAGGGTAAAAGACTCAGGGTAAAGACACAGGGGAAAATGCACAGTGAAAAGATACACGGGGAATGACCTAGGGGAAAAGATACTGGGAAAAAGATGCAGGGCAAAAGACCCAGAGAAAAGACCCCGAGAATAGATGCAAAGGAAAAGACCCAAGGGAAAAAGACCCAGGAAAAAAAGGCCCAGGGGAAAAGACACAGGGAAAAAACCCAGGCGAAAAAATACAAGGAAAAGACCCAGGGAGAATGACACAGGGGAAAGATATCAAGAAAAATATCCAGCGAAAATGACTTAGGGGAAAAGACTGAGGGGAAAAGTCCCAGGGGAAAACACCCAGGGGAAAAGATAATGGAAAAAAAAACAAGGAAAAAGACCCAGTGGAAAAGACCCGGGGGAAAAAGACCCAGGAAAAAAGGCCCAGAGGTAAAGCAGCAAGGGAAAAGATCAAAGGGAAATGACTCAGGGGAAATGAACAAGAGGAAAATGCTCAGAGGAAAAGATACAGTGGAAAAGACCCAGGGGAAAAGACCCAGGGGAAAAGACTCATGGGACAAAACCCTGGGAAAAGACCCAGGGGAAAAGACTCAGGGGAATGGACCTTGCGGAAAATGTCCCAGGGAAAAAAACCTAGGGGAAAAGACCCCGGGGAAATAGACCCAGGCGAAAAGACCCAGGGGAAATGATGATGGAAAAAAAAATCCAGCGAAAAAGAACCAGGTAAAGTCCCAGAGAGAAAGACCCAGGGAAAATGTCCCAGGAGAAAAATTGCAAGCTAAAAGAACCAGGAGAAAAGACCCAGGCGGAATAACCCAGGGGAAAAGACACAGGAAAAAGAACCATGGAAAAAGACACAGGAGAAAAGCATCAGGGGAAAATAATCTGTGAAAAAGACCCAGGGGAAAAGACCCAGGTGAAAAGATAATGGAAAATAAACCCCGGGGGAATGACCCAGGGAAAAGATAGCTGGGAAAACAGCTAGCGAAATAGGCCCAGCGGAAAAGACGCAGGGAGGATGTCCCAAGGGAAAAGATAGTTGGAAAAACACCCAGGGAAAATGACTCAGGAGAAAAGACCCAGGGGAAAAGACTCGTGGGAAAAGACTCAGGAGAAAAGAATTGGGGAAAAGACCCAGGGGAAAAGATACTCAGGGAAAGTGCCATGGGAGAAGAGCCAGGGGAAAAGACCCAGCGGAAAAGGTCATCGGGAAAAAGACCTTGGGGAAAAGACTGGGGGGAAATAAACCAAGGCGAAAAGACACAGTGAAAAGACCCAGGGGTAAAGTCCCAGGGAAAAAGACTCAGGGAAGATGACCCAGGGGAAAAGAGCCAGGGGTAAGACCTAGGGGAAAAGACCAAGGGAAAAGGTAATGGCAAAAAAACCCGGGGAAAGAGACCCAGGGGAAAAGATGCAGGGAAAATGACCCAGGGGGAAAGTCCCAGAGGAAATGACTCCAGAGAAAAGATAGTGGAAAAAAGACCCAGGGGAAAAGACCCAGGCGAAAAGATAATGTTAAATAAAACAGGAAAAAAGAACCAGTGGAAAAGACCCAGGGGAAAAGATAATGGAAAATAAAACAGCGAAAAAGACCCAGGGGGAAAGTCCCGGGGAGAATGATAAAGGGGAAAAGATACTGGGAAAAAAGAACAGAGAAAAAAATCCAGAGGAAAGACTCAACTAAAAGATAATGGAAAGAAAACCCCAGGGAGAATGACCCAGGATAAAGATACTGGGATAAACAGCCAGCGAAATAGACCCAAGGGAAACGACCCAGAGAGGATGACCCATGGGTTAAGATATTGGGAAAAATACCCAGGGAAAAAGATCCAGGGGAAAAGACCCAGTGGAAAAGAGCCAGGGGAAAAGACCCAGAGGAAGACTGTCATGGGAAATGACCCAGGGAGAAAGGTAATGGAAAGAAAACCGAGGGAAAAAGACCCAGGGAAAAGACCCAGGGGAAAAGATGCTGTGGAAAAGTGCCATGGGAAAAGACCCAGGGGAGAAGGTTCAGGAGAAAAGACCCAGCGGACAAAGTCCTAGGGATGAAAACTTAGGGGAAAAGACCCAGGGGAAATAGACCCAGACAAAAAGACCCAGGGGGCAAGACCCAGGGGAAAAGACCCAGGGGAAAAGACCCAGGGGAAAAGACCCAGGGAAAAAGACGCAGGTGAAAATGGTCAGGGGAAAAGGCTCTGGAAAAAGAGAGAGGTGAATAGACCCAGGGGAAAAGCTAATGGTAAAAATAATCCAGGGAGAATGTCCCAGGGGAAAAGATACTGGGAGAAAGACCCAGGGAAAATGACCCAGGGGGAAAGACCCAAAGAGAATGCCACAGTGGAAAAGATACTGGAAAATGACCCAGGGGAAAATGACCCAAGGGAAAAGAATCAGGAGGAAAGGTAATGGAAAAAAAAACCCAGGAAGAAAAACCCAGAGGAAAACACCCACGGGAAAAGACCCAGGGGAAAAGATGCAGGAAAAAGACCCAGGGGAAGAGACACATGGGAAAACCAGGCGAAAAGATCCAGGAGAAATGACTCAGGGGAAAAGACCCAGGGGATTAGACTCATGGGAAAAGAACCAGGGGAAAAGACCCAGGAGAAAAGATTCAGGGGAAAAGACCCAGGGGAATAGATTCATGGGAAAAGAACCAGGGGAAAAGACCCAGGAGAAAAGATTCAGGGGAAAAGACCCAGAGGAATAGACTCATGGGAAAGGAACCAGGGGAAAAGACCCAGGAGAAAAAAATCAGGGGAAAAATCCCAGGGGAACAGACCCAGCGGCAAAGTCTCATGGGACAAAACCCAGGAGAACAATGCAGGGGACAAGATGCAAAGGAAAATATCCAAGGGAAAAAGACCCAGGAAAGTATGGCCCAGTGGAAAAGATGCAGAGGAAAAGAACCAGGGGAAAATATACTGGGATAAACACCCAGGGAAATTAGACCCAGGGGCAAGGGACCCAGGAGAAAAGGCCCAGAGGAAAAGAGCCAGGGGAAAAGATAATGGATAAAAAACTTAGGGAAAAAGACCCAGGGCTAAAGACCCAGTGATAATGACCCAAGGGAAAAGATACTGGGAAAAAGACCCAGGGGAAAAGACCCATGGGAAAAGACCCAGGGGATAAGAGCCAGGAGAAAAGACGCAGGGGAAAAGGTAATGGAAAAAAAATCCCAGGGAAAACTTCCCAGGGATAAAGACCCAGTGAGAATGATCCAGTGGAAAAGATACTGGAAACAAGACTCAGGGTTAACGACCCAGGGAGGAAGACCCAGGGGAAAAGATCCAGTGAAAAGACGCAGGGGATCTGAGCCAGGGGAAAAGACCCATGGAAAAGACCCAGGAAAAAAAAAACAGCGAAAAAGACCAGGGGAAAGACCCAGTGGAAATGACCCCGGAGAAATGACACTGGGAAAGAGGTAGGAAAAATGAACCAGGCGAACAGACCCGGGGAAAAGACTCAGGGGAAAAGTCCCATGGAAAAAGACCCAGGGGAAAAGACCCAGGGGAAAAGATAAAGGAAAATAAACGCAGGGAGAATGACCCAGGGAAAAGATACTGGGAAAAACAGCCAGCGAAATAGACCCGGGGAAATGACCCAGGGAGGATGACACAGGGGAAAAGATACTGGGAAAAAGATCCAAGGAAAAAGACGCAGGGGAAAAGACCGAGGGGAAAAGATAACAGAGAACAAAAAACCAAGGAAAAAGACCCAGGGGAAAAGATGCAGGAAAAAAGACCCATGAGAAAAGACCCAGGGGAAAAGATACTGGGAATAAGAGCAGGGGAAGGACCCAGGGAAATGACCCATAGGAAAAGATGCAGGGAAAGACATGTGGAAAAAGACCCAGGGGAAAAAACTCAGGGGTAAAGACCCCGGGGAAAAGACCCAGGAGAAATGACTCAGGGGAACAGAACCAGGGGCAAAGACTCATGGGACAAAACCCAGAAGAATGATGCAGGGGACAAGATGCAAAGGCAAAGATCCAGGGGAAAAAGACCCAGGATAAAAAGGCCCAGAGGAAAAGATGCAGAGGAAAATAGAAACATAGAAACATAGAAAATATGTGCAGGAGTAGGGCATTCGGCCCTTCGAGCCTGCACCGTCATTCAATGAGTTCATGGCTGAACATGCAACTTCAGTACCCCATTCCTGCTTTCTCACCATACCCCTTGATCCCCCCCAGTAGTAAGGACTTCATCTAACTGCTTTTTGAATATATTTAGTGAATTGGCCTCAACAACTTTCTGTGGTAGAGAATTCCACAGGTTCACCACTGTCTGGGTGAAGAAGTTTCTCCTCATCTCGGTCCTAAATGGCTTCCCCCTTATCCTTAGACTGTGTCCCCTGGTTCTGGACTTCCCCAACATTGGGAACATTCTTCCTGCATCTAACCTGTCTGAACCCATCAGAATTTTAAACGTTTCTATGAGGTCCCCTCTCATTCTTCTGAACTCCAGTGAATACAAGCCCAGTTGATCCAATCTTTCTTGATAGGTCAGTCCCGCCATCCCGGGAATCAGTCTGAGAACCTTCGCTGCACTCCCTCAATAGCAAGAATGTCCTTCCTCAAGTTAGGAGACCAAAACTGTACACAATACTCCAGGTGTGGCCTCACCAAGGCCCTGTACAACTGTAGCAGCACCTCCCTGCCCCTGTACTCAAATCCCCTCGCTATGAAGACCAACATGCCATTTGCTTTCTTAACCGCCTGCTGTACCTGCATGACAACCTTCAATGACTGATGTACCATGACACCCAGGTCTCGTTGCACCTCCCCTTTTCCAAATCTGTCATCATTCAGATAGTAGCCTGTCTATCTGTTTTTACCACCAAAGTGGATAACCTCACATTTATCCACATTATACTTCATCTGCCATGCATTTGCCCACTCACCTAACCTATCCAAGTCACTCTGCAGCCTTATAGCATCCTCCTCGCACTCACACTGCCACCCAACTTAGTGTCATCCGCAAATTTGGAGATACTACATTTAATCCCCTCGTCTAAATCATTAATGTACAATGTAAACAGCTGGGGCCCCAGCACAGAACCTTGCAGTACCCCACTAGTCACTGCCATTCTGAAAAGTATCCATTTACTCCTACTCTTTGCTTCCTGTCTGACAACCAGTTCTCAATCCATGTCAGCACACTACCCTTAATCCCATGTGCTTTAACTTTGCACATTAATCTCTTGTGTGGGACCTTGTCGAAAGCCTTCTGAAAGTCCAAATATACCACATCAACTGGTTCTCCCTTGTCCACTCTACTGGAAACATCCTCAAAAAATTCCAGAAGATTTGTCAAGCATGATTTCCCTTTCACAAATCCATGCTGACTTGGACCTATCATGTCACCTCTTTCCAAATGCGCTGCTATGACATCCTTAATAATTGATTCCATCATTTTACCCACAACTGAGGTCAGGCTGACCGGTCTATAATTCCCTGTTTTCTCTCTCCCTCCTTTTTTAAAAAGTGGGGCTACATTGGCTACCCTCCACTCCATAGGAACTGATCCAGAGTCAATGGAATGTTGGAAAATGACTGTCAATGCATCCGCTATTTCCAAGGCCACCTCCTTAAGTACTCTGGGATGCAGTCCATCAGGCCCTGGAGATTTATCGGCCTTCAATCCCATCAATTTACCCAACACAATTTCCCGACGAATAAGGATTTCCCTCAGTTCCTCCTCCTTACTAGACCCTCTGACCCCTTTTATATCCGGATGGTTGTTTGTGTCCTCCTTAGTGAATACCGAACCAAAGTACTTGTTCAATTGGTCTGCCATTTCTTTGTTCCCCGTTATGACATCCTCTGATTCTGACTGCAGGGGACCTACGTTTGTCTTAACTAACCTTTTTCTCTTTACATATCGATAGAAACTTTTGCAATCCGTCTTAATGTTCCCTGCAAGCTTCTTCTCGTACTCCATTTTCCCTACCCTAATCAAACCCTTTGTCCTCCTCTGCTGAGTTCTAAATTTCTCCCAGTCCCCGCGTTCGCTGCTATTTCTGGCCAATTTGTATGCCACTTCCTTGGCTTTAATACTATCCCTGATTTCCCTTGATAGCCACGGTTGAGCCACCTTCCCTTTTTTATTTTTACGCCAGGCAGGAATGTACAATTGTTGTAGTTCATACATGCGGTCTCTAAATGTCTGCCATTGCCCATCCACAGTCAACTCCTTAAATTTCATTCGCCAATCTATCCTAGCCAATTCACGCCTCATACCTTCAAAGTTATCCTTCTTTAAGTTCTGGACCATGGTCTCTGAATTAACTGTTTCATTCTCCATCCTAATGCAGAATTCCACCATATTATGGTCACTCTTCCCCAAGGGGCCTCGCACAACAAGATTGCTAATGAATCCTCTCTCATTACACAACACCCAGTCTAAGATGGCCTTCCCCCTAGTTGGTTCCTCGACATATTGGTCTAGAAAACCGTCCCTTAAGCTCTCCAGGAAATCCTCCTCCACCGTATTGCTTCCAGTTTGGTTAGCCCAATCTATATGCTTATTAAAATCACTCATTATAACTGCTGCACCTTTATTGCATGTACCCTTAATTTTCTGTTTGATGCCCTCCCTAACATCACTGCTACTGTTTGGAGGTCTGTACACAACTCCCACTAACGTTTTTTGCCCTTTGGTGTTCTGCAGCTCTACTCATATAGATTCCACATCATCCAAGCTAATGTCCTTCCTAACTATTGCATTAATCTCCTCTTTAACAGCAATGCTACCCCACCTCCTTTTCCTTTTATTCTATCCTTCCTGAATGTTGAATACCCCTGGATGTTGAGTTCCCAGCCCTGATCATCCTGGAGCCACGTCTCTGTATTCCCAATCACATCATATTTGTTAACATCAATTTGCACAGTTAATTCATCCAGCTTAATACGGATACTCCTTGCATTAAGACACAAAGCCTTCAGGCTTGTTTTTTTAACACCCTTTGTCCTTTTAGAATTTTGCTGTACAGTGGCCCTTTTTGTTCTTTGCCTTGGGTTTCTCTGCCCTCCACTTTTCCTCATCTCCTTTCTGTCTTTTGCTTTTGTATCCTTTATGTTTCCCTCTGTCTCCCTGCATTGGTTCCCATCCCCCTGCCATATTAGTTTATCTCCTCCCCAACAGCACTAGCAAACACTCCCCCTGGGACATTGGTTCTGGTCCTGCCCAGGTGCAGACCATCCGGTTTGTACTGGTCCCTCCTCCCCCAGAACCGGTTCCAATGCCCCAGGAATTTGAATCCCTCCCTGCTGCACCACTGCTCAAGCCACATATTCATATGCGCTATCCTGCGATTCCTACTCTGACTAGCACGTGACACTGATAGCAATCCCAAGATTACTACTTGTGGTCCTACTTTTTAATTTAGCTCCTAGCTCCTTAAATTCGTTTCATAGGACCTCATCCCTTTTTTTACCTATGTCGTTGGTACCAATGTGCACCACGACAACTGGCTGTTCTCCCTCTCTTTTTAGAATGTCCTGCACCTGCTCGGAGACATCCTTGACCCTTGCACCAGGGAGGCAACATACCATCCTGGAGTCTCGATTGCAGCCGCAGAAACGCCTATCTATTTCCTTTACAATTGAATCCCCTATCACTATCGTTCGCCCACTCTTTTTCCTGCCCTTCTGTGCAACAGAGCCAGCTACAGTGCCATGAACTTGGCTGCCGCTGCCCTCCCCTGATGAGTCATCCCCCCCCAACAGTACCCAAAGCATTGTATCTGTTTTGCAGGGGGATGACCACAGGGGACCCCTGCACTACCTTCCTTGCACTGCTCTTCCTGTTGGTCTTCCATTCCGTATCTGGCTGTGGACCCTTTCCCTGCGGTACGACCAACTCGCCACACGTGCTACTCACGTCATTCTCAGCATCGTGGATGCTCCAGAGCGAATCCACCCTCAGCTCCAATTCTGCAACGTGGTCCATCAGCAGCTGGAGACGGATACACTTCCCGCTGCTGTAGTCGTCAGGGACACCGGAAGTGTCCCTGAGTTCCCACATGGTACAGGAGGAACATATCACGTGACCGAGCTCCCCTGCCATGACTTAACCCTTAGATACACTTAAATTGGCAACAACAATTTTAAAAGTTACTGACTGATGTAAAAAAGAAAGAAAAAAGAAAAAGTACTCACCAATCACCAGCCAATCACTTACCCCCTTTGCTGTGACGTCACCTTTTTGTTTCTTTCTACTTCTTTTTTGCCTTTTCCCTGTAGCTGCACAAGTCACGCCTTTTATAGGCCTCTCCATGCACCTCCACACTCTGCTCCCGACTGCCGCCGATGCTGGGCCCCGGAATCCCTGCTGTGTGTTTTATAGGCCTCATCCACGGACCTCCTCGACACTGCTCCCGACTGCCGCTGACGCTGGGTCCCGGACTCCCAGGATGTAAGGCATAGGGGAAAAGACCCAGTAAGAATGTCCCATGGCAAACGATATTGGAAAAAAGACACTGGGTAACGACCCAGGGAGGATGACCCAGGGGAAAAGATACTGGGAAAAAGACTCAGTGGAAGAACCCAGGGAAAAGACCCAGCAGAAATGACTCATGGGAAAGACCCAGGGAAAAGACCCAGGGGAACACTCACCGGGGAAAACGCACAGTGAAAAGATCCACACGGAATGACCCAGGGGAAAAGATACTGGGAAAAAGATGCAGAGGAAAAGACCCAGGTGAAAGCTTAATGGAAAAAAAACCAGGGTAAAAGCCCCAGGTCTAAAGACCTGGAAGAATGACCCAGGGGAAAAGATACTGGGAAAAAAAACAGGGAAAATGTCCCAGAGAAAAGACTCAGGGGAAAAGATAATAGAAAAAAAACCCAGGGAGAATGACTCAGGGAAAAAATACTGGGAAAAACAGCCTGCGAAATAGACCCTGGAGAATCGACCCAGAGAGGATGACCCAGGGGATAAGATACTGGGAAAAATACCCAGGGAAAAAGATCTAGGGGAAAAGACCTAGTGGACAAAGTCCCAAGCAAAAAAACCTAGGGGAAATGACCCCAGGGAAATAGACACAGGCAAAAAGACCCAGGGGAAATGATGATGGAAAATAAATCCAGCGAAAAAGAACCAGGTAAAGTCCCAGGGAGAAAGACCCAAGGAAAATGTCCCAGGAGAAAAGACACAAGGTAAAAGAACCAGGGAAAAAGACCCAGGGGGAATGAACCAGGGGTAAAGACACTGGGAAAAGAGCCATGGAAAAAGACGCAGGAGAAAAGCGTCAGCGGAAAAGGCTCTGTGAAAAAGACCCAGGGGAAAAGACCCAGGTGAAAAGATAATGGAAAATAAACCCCAGGGAGAATGACCCAGGGAAAAGATACCTGGAAAAACAGCCAGCGAAATAGACCCAGTGGAAAAGACCCAGGGAGGATGTCCCAGGGGAAAAGATAGTTGGAAAAAGACCCAGGGAAAATGACTCAGGAGAAAAGATTCAGGGGAAAAGACTTGTGGGAAAAGACTCAGGACAAAAGACTTTGGGAAAAGACCGAGGGGAAAAGATACTGGGGTAATGTGTCATGGGAAAAGACCCAGGGGAAACGACCCAGGGGAAAAGATACTGGGGTAATGTGCCATGGGAAAAGAGCCAGGGGAAAACACCCAGGGGAAAAGACCCAGGGGAAATAAACCCAGGCAAATAGACCCGTGGAAAAGACAGTGAAAAGACCCAGGGAGAAAGACCGAGGGGGAAAGACCCGGGAAGAATGACGCAGGGGAAAAGATACTGGGGAAATAAAACAAATAAAAAGTCCCAGAGGAAAGACTCAGCTAAAAGATAATGGAAAAAAATCCAATGAGAATGACCCAGGATAAAGATACTGGGAAAAACAGCCAGCAAAATAGACCCAGGGGAAACGACCCAGAGAGGAAACCCAGGGGAAAAGATACTGGGAAAAATACGCAGGGAAAAAGATCCAGGGGAAAAGACCCAGTGGAAAAGACCCAGGGGAAAAGACCCAGGGGAAATGTGCCATGGGAAAAGACTCAGGGAGAAAGCTAATGGAAAGAAAACCCAGGGAAAAATATCGGTGGAAAAGACCCAGGGGAAAAGATGCTCTGGAAAAGTGCCATGGGAAAAGAACAAGGGAAAAGATCCAGGAGAAATGACCTAGTAGACAAAGTCCTAGTGAAGAAAACCGTGGTGAAAAGACCCAGGGGAAATAGACCCAGGCGAAAAGACCCAGTGAAAAGACCCAGGGAAAAAGACGAAAGGAAGAAGACCCAGGGTAAAGACCCAGGAGGCAAGACCTAGGGGAAAAGAGACAGGGAAAAGACACAGGGTAAAGACCCGTGGAAAAAGACGCAGGGGAAAATGGCCAGGGGAAAAGGCTCTGGGAAAAAGAGAGAGACGAATAGACCAGGGGATAAGCTAATGGAAAAAATAACCCAGGGAGAATGTCCCAGGGGAAAAGACACTGGGAGAAAGACCGAGGGAAAATGACCCAGTGGGAAAAACCCAGAGAGAATGCCACAGGGGAAAATATACTGGGAAAATGACCCAGGAGAAAATGATCCAAGGGAAAAGAACCAGGAGAAAAGTTAATGGAAAAAAAAACCCAGGGAAAAAGACTGAGGGCAAACACCCAAGGAAAAGACCCAGGGAAAAAGTCCCAGGTAAAAGACCTAGGTAAAAGACCCAGTGAAATGACCCAGTGAAATGACCCAGGGGAAAAGAGCCAGGGGAAATGGCTCAGGCAAGAAGAACTAGGGAAATCGGCCAGGTGAAAAGACCTGGGGGAAGAAATTCAAGGGAAAAATCTGCAGGAAAAAAGAACCAGGATAAAAGACTCAGGGAAAAGGCACAGGGGAAAACGTACAGTAAAAAGGTCCACGAGGAATGACCCAGGGGAAAAGTTACTGGGAAAAAGATGCAGGGCAAAAGACCCAGATAAAAGACCCTGGGAAAAGATGCAAAGCGAAAGATTCAAGGGAGAAAGACCCAGGAAAAAAAGGCCCAGGGGAAAAGACACAGAAGAAAAGACCCAGGCGAAAAGATACAAGGAAAAGACTCAGGGAGAATGACCCAGGGGAAAGATACCGGGAAAAAGATCCAGCGAAAATGACTTAGGGGAAAACACCGAGGGGAAAATTCCCAGGGGAACACACCAAGGGGAAAAGATAATGGGAAAAAAAACAGGAAAAAGAACCAGTGGAAAAGACCCGGGGGAAAAAGACCCAGGAAAAAAAGGCCCAGAGGTAAAGACGCAAGGGAAAAGATCCAAGGAAAATGACTCAGGGGAAATGAACAAGAGGAAAAGGCCCTGGGGAAAAGATACAGTGGAAAAGACCCAGGGGAAAAGACTCATGGGACAAAACCCTGGGAAAAGACCCAGGGGAAAAGACTCAGGGGAATAGACCCAGTGGACAACGTACCAGGGAAATAGACCTGGGCGAAAAGACCCAGGGGAAATAGACCCAGGTGAAAAGACCAAGGGGAAATAGACCCAGGCGAAAAGATGCAGGGGAAAAGAGCCAGGAGAAATGGCTCAGGGGAAAAGACCCAGGGGAAAGACTCAGAAGAAATGTCCCGGGGAAAAGACCCAGGGGAAGTAGACCCAGTCGAAAAGACCCAAGGGAAAAATTCTCATGGAAGAAGACCCAGATGAAAGACTCGGGAAAAATCCCATGGAAAAATACCCAGGGCAAAAGACAGAGGGGAAAAGCCCCACGGGAAAACAACCAGCCGAATAACTCAGGGGGAAAGTCCCATGGAAAAAGAGTGAGTGGAAAAAAGGAAGGGCAAAGACCCAGGGGAAACAACACAGGGGAAAAGACTCAGGTTTAAAGGCCAGGGGAAAAGGCTCTGTGAAAAAGACACAGCGGAAAAGACCCAGGGGAAAAGATAATGGAAAAAAAATCCAGCGAAAATGACCCTGGGTAAAGTCCCAGGGAAAAGGACACAGGGAAAAAGACCCACGCGAAAGACTCAGAAGACATGTCAAAGCAGAAAAGATGCAGGGGAGAAGACCCAGTGAAAATGACCCAGGAGAAAAGACTGAAGGGAAAAGAACCAGGGTCGAAAAATACACAGGAAAAGAGATACTGGGAAAAAGTCGCAGGAAAGTAAGACCCAGTTGAAAAGACCCGGGGAAAAGACGCAGGGGGAATGACCCAGGGGAAAAGATACAGGGAAAGGATGCATGGAAAAAGACGCAGGAGAAAAGGATCAGGAGAAAAGGCTCTGTGAAAAGATCCAGGGGAAAAGATCCAGGTGAAAAGATAATGGAAAATAATCCCCAGGGAAAATGACCCAGGGAAAAGATACCTGGAAAAATAGCCAGCGAAATAGACCCAGCGGAAAATACCCAGGGAGGATGTCCCAGGGGAAAAGATAGTTGGAAAAAGACCCAGGGGAAAAGACCCAGGGAAAAAGACTCAGGGAAGAAGACCCAGGGGAAAAGACCCAGGGGTAAGACCTAGGAGAAAAGATCAGGGGAAAATGTATTTGCAAAAAAAGCACAGGGAAAAAGACCCAGGAGAAAAGATGCAGGGAAAAAGATCCAGCGGAAAAGACCCAAAGGAAATGACTCCAGAGAAAAGATAGTGGGAAAAAGATCCAGGGAAAAGACCCAGGGGAAAAGACCCAGAGGAAAAAGTCATAGGGAAAAAGACCTTGGGAAAAAGACCCAGGGGAAATAAACCCAGGGAAATAGACCCGTGGAAAAGTTACAGTGAAAAGATCCATGGGAAAAGACCCAGCGAAAACGACTCAGGGAAGAAGACCCAGGGGACAAGACCCAGGGGTACGACCTAGGGGAAAAGACCAGGGGAAAAGGTAATGGCAAAGAAAAACAGGGAAAGCGACCCAGTGGAATCGACGCAGGGAAAAAGACCTGGGGAAAAGACCCGGAGAAAAGATAGTGGGATAAAGACCCAGGGGATAAGATAATTGAAAAAAAAACTGGACGAAAGACCCAGGGGGAAAGACCCAGCAAGAATGACCCAGGGGAAAAGATACTGTGAAAAAAAACAGAGAAAAAGTCCCAGAGGAAAGACTCAGGGGAAAAGATAATCGAATAAAACCCAGGGAAAATGACCCAGGATAAAGTACTGGGATAAACAGCCAGTGAAATAGACCCGGGGAAACGACACCGGGTTTAAAATACAGTGAAAAATACCCAGGGAAAAGGATCCTGGGGAAATGTCCTAGGGGAAAAGACCCAAGGGAAAAGAGACAGGGAAAAGTGCCATGGGAAAAGACCCAGGGAGAAAGGTAATGGAAAAGAACACCAGGGAAAAAGACCTGGGGAAAAGACTCAGAGGAAATGACTCAGAGGAAAATATGCTGCAGAAAAGTGCCATTGTAAAAGACCCAGGGGAAAAAGCCCAGGGGAAAAGACACAGCGGACAAAGTCACAGGGGAAAAAAGCGAGGAGGAAAGACCCAGGGGAAATAGACCCAGGTGAAAAGACGCAGGGGAAAAGACACAGTGAAAAGACCCAGGGAAAAGACCCATGGAAAAAGACGAAGGGAAGAAGACGTAGGGGCAAGACTCAGGGGAAAAATCCAATGGAAAGAGACCCAGGTTAAAAAATAGAGGGGAAATCCTGCAGGGGAAAACACCCAGGGAAATGACTCAGGGAAAAAGACACAATGGCAAAGACCCAGGGGAAAAGTTAATGGAAAAAACACACAGCGGAAAAGAAACAGGGTAAAGACCCAGGGGAAAGGATAATGGAAAAAAAAGAGGGAGAATAAACCAGGGGAAAAGATACTGTTGAAAAAAAAACAGAGAAAAAGTCCCAGAGGAAAGACTCAGGGGAAAAGAACCGGGGAAAGTGCTGTGGGAAAAGACCCACGGAGAAAGGTAATGGAAAAAAAAACACAGGGAAAAATACCCAGTGAAAAGATTCAGGCGAAAAGACTCAGGGGAAAAGATGCTGTGGAAAAGTGCCATGGGAAAAGACCCAGGGGAAAAGATCCAGGAAAAAAGACCACCGGCAAGATTGCAGGAAAAAAAAACCTAGGGGAAAAGACCATAAACTCTCAGTGTATGGATCTTATTTATATAAACTCTCAGTGTATGGATCTTATTTATATAAACACTCAGTGTATGGATCTTATTTACATAAACTCTCACTGTATGGATCTTATTTACATATACACTCACTGTATGTAGTTATCAGAAATGCCCACTGTCTGGGTCCGAATTATCAAAAACACCCACTGTCCGTGCCTGAATTATCAGAAACACACATGGCCATGGTCTAACATATCAGAAACATACACTGTATGGAATTGAATGAAGAGAAATACCTGCCTTCTGAGTCTGAATCAGCAGAAATGCCCATTGACTGATGTGATTTATGATAAACACCCACTGTCCTTGTCTGAATGATCAGACACTCCCAATTTGTGGATTGTTCATTATCAGAGGCTGAATTTTCAGACATGCCACTCTCTGGTTCTGATTGTCTAAATGCGAATTATCGGAAATGCCCACTGTCTGGGTCTGGATTATCAGAAACACCCACTGTCTGGGTTTGAATGTTCAGAAATTGCAGATATCTGGGTCTGACTTATCAGAAACGCCCAATGTAGGGGTCTGAATTATTGGTAACACCCTCTGTCTGGGTCTGAATGTTCAGGAAGACCAACTGTCTGGGTCTCAATTTTCAGAAACGCCCAGTGTTTGAGTCTAAATTAGCAGAAACACACACCGTCTGGCTCTCAATGATCAGAAACGCACATTGACTTGCCTGAATTCTCAAAAACACATATTATCTGGGTCTAGATTATTGGAAACAACCAATGTCTGGTTCTGAATTTTCAGAAACGGCAATGCCTGTGTCAGAATTCTCAGAATCGACACATTTTTGGTCTGATTGATCAGAATCGCCCACAGTCTGGGTCTGAATTATCAAAAACACATTGGCTGGGCGGGAATTATCAGAAACGCCAACTATCTGGCTCTGAATATTCACAGACAGCACTGTCTGGGTCTGAATTATCAGAAACACCTTCTGTATGAGTCTCAATGTTCAGTAAAACCAACTGTCTGAGTGTAAGTTATTAGACACTCCCTCTGTCATGGTCTGAATGATCAGAAACACCTACTGTCTTGGTCTAAATTCGCATAAACCCACGTTGTCTGGATCTGGATTATGGAAACAACCACTGTCTGTGTCTGATTTATTAGAAACGTCCACTGTCTGGGTCGGAATTATTGGTACCACCCTCTGTCTGGGTCTGAATGTTAAGAATTATCAAATGTCTGGGTCTGAATTGTCAGAAATTCACACTGTCTGGGTTTCAATGATCAGAAACGCACATTGTCTGGGTCTGAGTTATCAGAAAATCACACTATCTGGGTTTCAATGATCAGAAATGCACATTGTCTGGGTCTTAATTATCAGAAACTCACACTGTCTGGGTTTCAGTGATCAGAAACTCACACTGTCTGGGTCTGAATTATCAGAACCGCCCATTGTCTGGGTCTGAATTATCAGAAACTCACACTATCTGGGTTTCAATGATCAGAAACGCCCATTATATGGGTCTGAATTATCAGAAACTCACACTGTCTGGGTTTCAATGATCAGAAACTCACACTGTCTGGGTTTCAATGATCAGAAACTCACACTGTCTGGGTCTGAATTATCAGAACCGCTCATTGTCTGGGTCTGAATTATCAGAAACTCACACTGTCTGGGTTTCAATGATCAGAAACGCCCATTGTATGGGTCTGCGTTATCAGAATCTCACACTGTCTGGGTTTCAATGATCAGAAACGCCTATTGTATGGGTCTGAATTATCAGAAACTCACACTGTCTGGGTTTGAATGATCAGAAATGCACATTGTCTGCATCTCGGTTATTGGAAACAACCATTGACTGGGTCTGAATTTTCAGAAATGCCAATGCCTGTGTCTAAATTATCAGAAACGCCCACTGTCTAGATCTGGATTAAAAGAAACTCCCGCTGTCTAGGTCTGGATTATCATAAAGTTCCATTGTCCTGGATCTCAATTATCAGAAACACACGTTGTCTGTGCCGGAATGTTCAGAAACTCCATTGCCTGTGTCTGAAATCCCAGGATCGTCCACAATTTGGGGCTGAATGATTAGAATCGCCCACCGTCTGGGTCTGAATTATCAGAAACACCATTGGCTGGGCCTGAATTATCAGAAACGCCAAATGTCTGGGTCTGAATAATTTCAGGCACCACTGTCTGAACCGAATTATCAGAAATGTCCACTGTAAGGATTTTAAATTATCAGCAACACCATCTGTCTCGGTCTGAATGTTTAGAAAGACCAACTGTCTGGGTCTAAATTATTAGAAACGCCCACTGTCTAGGTCCGAATTATCATAAACTCCCACAATCTGGGTTTGATAATCAGAAACGCCAACTGCCTGGATCTGATTATCAGAAATGCCTACTGTCTGGGTCTGAATTATCAGGAAGGCCCACTGTTTGAGTCTGAATGATCAAAAACTCCCACTGTCTGGGTCTGAATTATCAGAAACACCCACTGTCTGGGTCTGGATTATTGGAAACACACACTGTCTGGGTCTGAATTATCAGAAACACCCACTGTCTGGGTCTGGATTATTGGAAACACACACTGTCTGGGTCTGAATTATCAGAAAGTTCTACTGTCTGGGTCTCAAATATCAGAAACACACATTGTCTGTGCCGCAATTTTCAGAAACTCCACTGCCTGTGTTTGAATTCTCAGAATCGCCACATTTTGGGTCTAAATGATAGAATCGCCCACAGTCTGGATCTGAATTATCAGAAACACCACTGTCTGGGTCTGAATGATCAGAAATATCCAGTGTATGGATTTGATTTATCAGTGACACCGTCGGTCTGGGTCTGAATGCTCAGAAACACCAACTGTCTGGGTCTAAATGATCAGAAACTCCCACTGTCTTGGTCTGGATTAGCAGAAGCACACACTGTCTGAGTTTGAATGATTAGAAACACACATTGTCTGACCCTGAATTTTCTTAAACGCCAATGCCCATGTCTGAATTATCAGAAACTGCAACTGTCTGTGTCTGAATGTTCAGAAACACCAACTGTCTGGGTCTGGATTATTGGAAACACCCACTGACTGGGTCTGAATGTTCAGAAACGCCCACTGTCTGGGGCTGAATGTTCAGAACCCTCCACTGTCTGGGTTTGGTCATCAGAAACATCCACTATCTAGATCTGGACTATTGGGAACAGCCACTGACTGGTTTTTAATAATTCCACGCACCCACTGTCTCAGTCTGAATTATCAGAGACTCCCACTGTATTGGTTCTGAATGTTCAGATACGTCCACTGTCTGGTTCTGAATAATCCCAGGCACCCACTGTCTGAGTCTGAATTATCAGAAACGCCCACTGTCTGGGTCTGAATTATCAGAAACACCCGTTGTCTTGGGTCTGAAATATCAGAAACGCCCAGTGTCTGGTTCTGAATTGCCAAAACTCCCACTGTCTGGGTCTGAATGTTCAGAAACTGCAAATGTCTGGGTCTGAATGACCAGAAATGCCCACTTTCTGTGCCTGAATTATCAGAAATGCCCATTGTCTGGGCCTGGATTATTGGAGTCATCAACTCTCTGGTTCTAAATATTTCCAGGCACCCACTGTCTGCATCTGAATGACCAGAAATGCCCACTGTCTGGGTCTGAATTATTGGTAACACCCTCCGCCTGGGTCTGTATGTTCAGAAACACCAAATGTCTGCGTCTGACTTATCAGAAACACCCACTGTCTGGGTCTGAGTGATCAGAAACTGCCACTGTCTGGGTCTGAATTATCAGAATCTCTCACTGTCTGGAACTGAATGATCATAGAAACATAGAAACATAGAAATTAGGTGCAGGAGCAGATCATTTGGCCCTTCGAGCCTGCTCTGCCATTCAATAAGATTATGGCTGATCATTCAACCTCAGTACCCCTTTCCTGCTTTTTCTCCATACCCCTTGATCCCTTTGGCTGTAAGTGCCATATCTAACTCCCTTTTGAATATATCTAACAAACAACTTTCTGTGGTAGACAATTCCACCGGTTAACCACTCTCTGAGGGAAGAAGTTTCTCCTCATCTGGGTGCTAAATGGCTTACCCCTTATTCTTAGGCAGTGAACCGTGTTTCTGGAACTTCCCAACAACAGGAACATTCTTCCTGCCTCTAACCTGTCCAATCCCATCAGAATTGTATATGTTTCTATGAGATCACCTCTCATTCTTCTAAGCTCCAGTGGATACAAGCCCAGTTGATCCAATCTCTCCTCATATGTCAGTCCTGCATTCCCGAGAATCAGTCTGGTGAACCTTCGCTGTACTCCCTCAATAGCAAGAAAGTCCTTCCTCAGATTAGGAGACCAAAACTGAACACAATATTCTAGATGTGGCCTCACCAAGGCTCTGTACAACTGCAGTAAGACCTCCCTACTCCTATACTCAAATCCTCCAGCTATGAAGGCCAACATGCCATTTGCCATCTTCACTGCCTGCTGTACCTGCATGCCAACCTTCAGTGACTGATGTACCATGACATCCAGGTCTCGTTGCATCTCCCCTTTTCCTAATCTGTCACCATTCAGATAATATTCTGTCTTCCTGTTTTTGCCTCAAAGTGGACAACCTCACATTATTCTACCTTATGCTGCATCTGCCCACTCACCTAACGTGTCCAAGTCACCCTGCAGCCTCTTAGCATCCTCCTCACAGCTTACACCACAACCCAGCTTAATGTCATCTGCAAACTTGGAGATATTACATTCAATTCCTTCATCTAAATCATTGATGTATATTGTAAATAGCTGACGTCCCAACACTGAACCATGCGGCACCCCAATGGTCACTGCCTGCCATTCTGAAAAGGACATTTTTAATCCAACTCTCTGCTTCCTGGCTGCCAACCAATTTTCTATCCACGTCAATACATTACCCCCAATAGCAACTGCTTTAATTTTGCACACTAATCTCTTGTGTGGGACCTTGTCAAAAGCCTTTTGAAAATCAAATTACACCACATCCACTGGTTCTCCCTTGTCCATTCTACTAGTTACCTCCTCAAAAAATTCGAGAAGATTTGACAAGCATGATTTCACTTTCATAAATCCATGCTGACTTGGAACGATCCTGTCAATGCTTTCCAAATGCACTGCTATTTCTTTTTTAATAATTGATTCCAACATTTCCCCACCACCGATGTCAGGCTAAATTCCCTGTTTTCACTCTCCTTCCTTGTTTAAAAAGTGGTGTCACATTAGCTACCCTCCAGTCCATAGGAACTGATTTAGAATCAATAGAATGTTGGAAAATGATGACAAATGCATCCACTATTTCTAGGACCACTTCCTTAAGTACTCTGGGGTGCAGCCTATCAGGCCCTGGGGATTTATCATCCTTAAATCCCATCAATTTCCTGAACAAAATTTCCTGACTAATAAGGATTTCCTTCAGTTCCTCCTTTTCACTGGACCCTTGAACCCCTAGTAATTCCAGACGTTTATTTGTGTCTTCCTTAGTGAAGACAGATCCAAAGTATTTGTTCAACTGGTCTGCCATTTCTTTGTTCCCTATTATAAATTCACATGATTCTGACTGCAAAGGACCTACGATGGTCTTCACTAATCTTTTTTTCTTCACATATCTATAGAAGCTTTAGCAGTCAGTTTTTATGTTCCCTGCAAGCTTCCTCTCATACTCTATTTACCCATTCCTAATTAGAGCCTTTGCCCTCCTCTGCTGAATTCTAAATTGCTCCCAGTCCTCAGGTTTGCTGCTTTTGCTGGCCAATTTATATACCTCTTCTTGGATTTAACACTATCCCTAATTTCCCTT
Organism: Pristiophorus japonicus; assembly: GCF_044704955.1. NCBI lineage: Eukaryota > Metazoa > Chordata > Chondrichthyes > Pristiophoridae > Pristiophorus > Pristiophorus japonicus. Next base: position 194,344,387 of record NC_091985.1, read on the forward strand.
GTTAGCAATGGTTGAGCTACCTTCCCCATTTTATATTTACTCCAGACAGGGATGTAGAATTGTTGAAGTTCATCCATGTGATCTATAAATGTCTGCCATTGCCTATCCACTGTCAACCCTTTAAGTATAATTTGCCAGTCTATCCTAGCCAATTCACCTCTCATATCATCAAAGTTACCTTTCCTTAATTTCAGGACCCTAGTCTCTGATTAACACTGTGACCCTCCATCATAATGAAGAATTCTACGATATTATGGTCACTCTTCTCCAGGGGGCCTCGCACAACAAGATTGCTAATTAGTCCTCTCTCATTACATAACACCCAGTCTAGAATGGCCAGCTCTCGAGTTGAATCTTCGACATATCTAGAAAGCCATCCCTAATACACTCCAGGAAATCCTCCTCCACCGCATTGCTACCAGCTTGGTTCGCCCAATCTATATGTAGATTAAAGTCGCCCATGATAACTGCTGTAACTTTATTGCACGCCTCCCTAATTTCTTGTTTGATGCCATCCCCAACATCATTACTCCTGTTTGGTGGTCTGTGTACAACTCTCACTAGCGTTTTCTGCCCTTTGGTATTCCGCAGCTCTGCCCATGCAAATTCCACATCATCCAAGGTAATGTCCTTTCTTACTATTGTGTTAATTTTCTGTTTAACCAGCAACGCTACCCCACCTCCTTTTCCTTTCTGTCTATCATTCCTGAATGTTGAATACCCATGGATGTTGAGTTCCCAGCCTTGGTCACACTGGAGCCTTGACTCCTTAATCCCAATTATATCATAATCGATAATAGCAGCCTGCGCAGTTAATTCATCCACCTTGTTATGAATACTCCTTGCACTGAGGCACAGAGCCTTAAGGCTTGTCTTTTTAACACTCTTTGTCCTTTTAGTAGTTTGCTGTAATGTGACCTTTTTTGATTTTTGCCTTGGGTTTCTCTGCCATCCACTTTTACTATTCTCCTTTCTATCTTTTGCTTCTGCCCCCATTTTATTTCCCTCTGTCTCCCTGCATAGGTTTCCATCCCCCTGCCCAGGTGCAGACATTCCATTTTGTACTGGTCCCCCCTCCCCCAGAACAGGTTCTAATGCCCCAGGAATTTGAATCCCTCCCTCTTGCACCACTCCTCAAGCCATGTATTCATCTTAGCTATCCTGCTATTTCTACTCTGGCTAGCACGTGGCACTGGTAGCAATCCTGAGATTACTACCTTTGCGATCCTACTTTTTAATGTAACTCCTGGCTCCCTTATTTCTGCTTCATGGACCTCATCCTGCGTTTTACCTAATTCGTTGGTACCTATATGCACCACAACAACTGGCTGTTCACCCTCTACCTCTAGAAAGCCCTGCAGCCGCTCTGAGACATCCTTGACCCTTGCACCAGGGAGGCAACATACCATCCTGAGGTCTCGGTTGTGACTGCAGAGACGACTATCTATCCCCATTACAATAGAATCCCCTATCACTATAGCTCTCGCACTCTTTTTCCTGCCCTCCTATGCAGCAGAGCTACTCACGGTGCCATCGACATAGCTGCTGCTGCCTTGCCAGGTGAGCCATCTCCCCCAACAATATCCAAAGCGGTATATCTATTTTGGAGGGAGATGACCACAGGGGAGTCCTGCACTGCATTCCTAGTCCTACTCTGCCTGATGGTCACCCTTTCCCTATCTGCCTTTGCAACCTTTATCTGCGGTGTGACCAACTCAATGAGCTTGCTATCCACGACATCCTCAGCATTGCGCATGCTCCAGAGTGAATCCATCCGCAGCTCCAGTGCCATCTTGCATTCTAACAGGAGCTGTAGCTGGATACACTTCCTGCACACATAGTTTCAGGGCCACTGGAAGCGTCACTGATTTCCCACGTGACACAGGAGGGGCATGACACGGGTCTGGGCTCTCCTGCCATGACTTAACCCTTAAAATAACCTAATTTGGCAACAATGCCAAATGGTTCTTACTGACAGGATAAGCAAAAAAAAACAACGACTCACCAATCAACCAGCCAATCACAACCTCTTGGCTGTGACGTCAAACTTCGTTTTCTTTTCCTCCCAGGTTGGAGAGTCAGCACTGGTGAGGAAAACAAGACAAAGCAATACCTCCCGCTCCAAGTTGCCTGAACTCTTCCACTTACCAAATTCTTATCTTTGAACTCTGAGCTCCTGCTGCACTCCATCCAGGTCTGCACAAAGCCCTCTCTTTTTATACTGTTTCTAGCTGACTCACCACTGGCCTGTTTAGGGAAGCAGTTTGTACTAGCTGGCCAATTAACTAAGATAGCTCGCTTGTTTGTCTCTGCTTAAACCTACAAGAATCCTATCTGTTTAATATTTCAGAAATGCCCAGTGTCTCGGTCTGATTTAGCAGAAACACACACCATCTTAGGCTCAATGATCAGTAACACAAATTGTCTGTGACTGAATTATCAGAAACGCACATTGTCTGGCTCTGGATTCTAGGAATGGCCCACAGTCTGTGTCTGAATTATCTGAAACACCTTTGGCTGGGCCTGAATGATCAGAAAAGCCAACTGTCTGGGTCTGAATAATCAGAAACTCCCACTGTTATGGTCTGAATTATCAGAAACTCCCACTGTTATGGTCTGAGTAATCAGAAACGGCCACTGTCTGGGTCTGAATGGTCAGAAACGCCCACTGTCTGGATCTGAATTTTCATAAACTCCAATGCCCATGTCTGAATTATCAGAAACGCCCACTGCGTGGTCTGAATGGTCAGAAACGCCCTATATCTAGGTCCGAATTATCAGAAACACACACTGTCTGGGTTTGAATTATAAGAAACGCCCACTGTCTGGGTCTGAATTATCAGAATTGCCCATTGTCTGGGTCTGGATTATAAGAAACGGCCACATGTCTGGTTTCAATGATCAGAAACGCTCATTGTGACGGAATTAATATTAGCGCTTATTGTCTGAGTCTGGATTATTGGAAACACCCACTGCCATGCTCTGAATTATCAGAAACGCTCACTGTCTAGGTTCAATTATCAGAAACGCTCACTGTCTCGGTTGAATTATCAAAAACACCCACTGCCTGGGGCTGAATGATAAGAAACAGCCACTGTCTTGGTATGAATGGTCAGAAACACCAATTGACTAGGTCTGAATTATCAGAAATGGCCACTGTCTGGGTCTGAATTATAAGATAAGAAATGCCCACTGTCTGAGTCTGAATTATCAGAATCACCCTCTGTCTGGGTCAGAATGTTCAGAAACACGGACCTTCTTTGTCTGGTTTATTGGAAACACCTACCATCTGGGTCTGAATGTTCAGAAACGCCCACTGTCTGAATGTGAATGTTCAAAAACTACAACTGTCTGGATCTGATTTTCTGAACCACCCACTGTCTGGATGTAGATTTTTGGGAACATCCACTATTTAGTTCTGAAGAATCTCAGGCACACACTGCCTGAGTCTGAATAATCTCAACCAGCACTGTCTGGGTTTGAATAATCAGAAATGTCAACTGTATGGATTTGAATTATCATTAACACCGTCTGTCTGGCACTGAATGTTCAGAAAAACAACTGCCCGGGTCTGAATTATCAGAAACGCACATTGCCTGCATCTGGATTAGCAGAAACACACATTGTCTGGGATTGAATGATTAGAAATGCACATTGTCTGTCCCTGAATTATCATAAACGCACATTATATGTGTCTGAATTATCAGAAATGCACACTGTCTGGGTATGAATAATAAGAAACGCCCACTATCTGCATCTGAATGATCGGAAACTCCCACTGCCTGGGTCTCGATTATTGGAAACACACATTGTCTGGGTCTGAATTATCAGAAAGTCCCATTCTCTGGGTTTCAAATATCAAAAACACACATTGTCTGTGCCACAATTTTTAGACATACCACTACCTGTGTCTGAATTCTCAGAATTGCCAACATTTGGTTCTGAATGATCAGAATCGCCCACAGCCAGGGTCTGAATTATCAGAAACGCCGAGTTTCTGGGTCTGAATTTTCATAGACGCCACTGCCCATGTCTGAATTATCAGAAACGCCCACTGTCTGGGTTTGAACTATCAGAAACGCCCATTGTCTTGGTCTGAATGTTCAGAAATTCCCACTGTCTGCTTCTGATCATCAGAAACGCCCACTGTCAGAATCTGTTTTATCAGGAACACCCACTCTCTGCTGCTGAATAATTCCAGGCACCAACTGTCACAATCTGAATTGTCAGAACCTCCCACTGTCTGGATCTCATTGATCAGAAACACCATTGGATGGGCCTGAATTATTAGAAACACCAACTGTCTGCGTCTGAATAATCACAGACACCACAGTCTGAGTCTGAATGATCAGAAATGGCTATTGTATCGGTTTGAATTATCAGTTACACCATCTGTCTTGGTCTGAATGTTCAGAAACGCCAACTGTCTGGGTCTGATTTATCAAAAAAGCCACTGTCTGGGTCTGGATTAGCAGAAACACACACACCATCTGCATTTGACTGATTAGAAATGCATATTGCCTGTCCCTGAATTATCAGAAACGCCCACTATCTGGGATTGGATTATTGAAACCACCTACTGACTGGTTCTGAATAATCACAGACACCCACTGTCTGAGTCTGAATTATCAGTAACTCCCTCTGTCTATGTGTGAAAGTTCAGAAACAACTGTCTGTGTCCAAATGTTCAGAAACTCCCACTGTCTGTGTCTGAATGATCAGATACGCCCATTGACTGGTTCTGAATAATCAGACACACCCACTGTCTGAATCTGAATTATCAGAAACTCCCACTGTGTGGTTCTGAATTGGCAGAAACGCCCACTGTCTGGGTCAGAATGTTCAGAAACTGCAAATGTCTGGCTCTGAATTATCAGAAATTCCCACTGTCGGGGTCTGAATTATTGGTAAACCCTCTGTCTATATGTTCAGAAACACCAACTGTCTGCATCTGAATTATCAGAAACTCCCACTCTCATGGTCTGAATTATCAGAAACGCCCACTGACTGAGTCTGAAGTATCAGAAACGCCCACTGTCTGGGTCTCAATGATCAGAAAGGCCCTTTGTCTTGGTCTGACTTATGAGAAACAGCCACTATCTGGGTCTGAATGTTCAGAAACGCCCACTGTCTGGATCTGAATGTTCAGAAATGCCCACTGTCTGGGTCTGAATTGTCAGAAACGCCCACTGTCTGGATCTGAATGTTCAGAAACTCCCACTGTCTGAATCTGAATGTTCAGAAACTGCAACTGTCTGGGTCTGATTATCAGAAATGCCCACTGTCTGGATCTGGATTATTGGGAGCACCCACTGTCTGGTTCTGAATAATCCCAGGCACCAAATGCCTGAGTCCGAATAATCACAGACACCACTGTCTGGGATTGAATGATCAGAAATGCCAACTGTATGGATTTGAATTATCAGTAAGACTGTCTGTCTGGCACTGAATGTTCAGAAAAAACAACTGTCTGGGTCTGAATTATCAGAAACGCACACTGTCTGGGTCTGGATTAGCAGAAACACACATCATCTGGGGTTGTATGATTAGAAACACACATTGTCTGTCCCTGAATGATCATAAACACACAATGTCTGTGTCTGAATTATTAGAAATGCCCACTGTCTGGGTCTGAATAATCAAAAACTCCCACTGTCTTGGTCTGGATTATTGGAAAAACACAATGTCTGGATCTGAATTATCAGAAAGTTTCACTCTCTGGGTCTCAAATCTCAGAAACGCACATTGTCTGTGCCTTAATTTTCAGACACGCCATTACCTGCGTCTGAATTCGAAGAATTGCAAACATTTGGTTCTGAATGATCAGAATCGCCACAGTCTGGGTCTGAATTATCAGAAACACCATTGCCTGGCCCTGAACTATCAGAAATGCCAACTGTCTGGGTCTGAATGTTCAGAAATGCCCACTGTATGGATTTGAATTATCAGTAACACTGTCTGCATGGGTCTGAATTTACAGAAAAAGCAACTGTCTGGCTCTAAATGATCAGAAACTCCCACTGTCATAGTGTGAATTATCCGAAACGCCCACTGTCTGGGTCTGAATTTTCATAGACGCCACTGCCCATGTCTAAATTATCAGAAACGCCCACTGTCTGGGTCTGAATTATCAGAAATGCCCTCTGTCTGGTTCCGAAATTTCCACAACACCCACTGTCTGGGTCTGAAATATAAGAAACGCCCACTGTCTGTGTCTGAGTGATCAGAAACGGTCACTCTCTGGGTCTGATTTATCAGAACTGCCCACAGTCATGGTCTGAATTATCTGAACCGCCCACTGTCTGGATCTGAATGATCAGAAATGGCCAGTGTCAATGTCTGAATTAGTAAAAACACACATCGTCTGAGGCTCGATGATCAGCAACACACATTGTCTGTGACTGATTTATCAGAAATGCCCACTGTCTGGGTCTCAATTATTACAAACTCCCACTGTCATGGTCTGAATTATCAGAACCGCTTGTTTGAATGATCAGAAACGCTCACTGTCTGTGTATGAATTATAAGAAATGCCCACTCTCTTGGTCTGGGTAATCAGAACCGGCCACTGGTTGGGTCTTAATTGTCAGAAACACCAACTGTCTGGGTCTACATTTTAGTAAACTCCAATGCCCATGTCTCAATTATGAGTGACGCCCACTATCTGGGTCTGAATTATCAGAAACGCCCTTTGTCTGGGTCCAAATTATCAGAAAAATCTACTGTCTGGTCCTGAATTATAAGAAAAGTCCACTGCCAGGAATGAGTGATTAGAAACGGCCAATGTCTGGGACTAAGTTGTCAAAATGCCCCACTGTCTGGGTATGAATTATAAGAAACGGCCACTGTCTGGGTCTGACTGACCAGAAACGGTCATTCTCTGGGTCTGATTCATCAGAATTTCCCACTGTCATGGTCAGAATGATCAGAAACGCCCACTGTCTGGGTCTGAATTATCAGTAAAACCCTCTGTCTGGGTCCAAATGTTCAGAAGCACCAACTGTCTGTGTCTGGATTATTGGAAACACCCAGTGTCTGGGTCTGAAAGTTGAGAAACGCTCACTGTCTGGATCTGAATATTCAGAAACACCTATTTGGGTCTGAATGTTCACAACGTGCAAATGTCTGAGTTTGTTTTTCAGAAACGCCCATTGTCTGAATGTGGATTATTGAGAACACCCACAGTCTGGTTCTGAATAATCCCAGGCACCAAACATCTGAGTCTGAATAATCACAGACACCACAGTCTGGGTTTAAATGATCAGAAATGCTCACTGTATGGATTTGAATTATCAGTAACACCGTCTGTCTGCAACTGAATGTTCAGAAATACCAACACTCTGGGTCTTAATTAACAGAAACGCCCACTGTCTGGGTCTGGATAGACAGAAACGAACACTGTCTGGGATTGAATGATTAGAAAGGCACATTGTCTGTTCCTGAATTATCATAAATACACATTATCTGTTCTGAATTATCAGAAATGCCCACTGTCTGGGTCTGAATTATGAAAAACGCCCACTGTCTGGACCTGAATTATAAGAAACACGCACTGTCTGTGTCTGAATTATCAGAAACACCCACTGTCTCGGTCCGGATTATCAGAAACAAACACCGTCTGGCGTTGAATGATTAGATCCACACATTGTCTGTCCCTGAATTATCATAAACGCACATTGACTGGGTCTGAGTTGTCAGAATTGCCCACTGTCTGAGTTTTAATTATCCGAAACACCCACTGTCATGGTCTGAATGATCAGAACCGCTCACTGTCTGGGTTGAATGATCCAAAACGCTCACTGTCTGGGTCTGGATTGTCAGAAACGCGCACTGTCTGGGTCTAAATTTTCATAAACTCCAATGCCCATGTCTGAATTATTTGAAACGCCCACTGTCTGGATCTGAATTATCAGAAACGCCCACTGTCTGGGTCTGAATGATCAGAAAATTCCACTGTCTGCATCTGAATTATCAGAATTGCCTACATTCTGGGGCTGAATGACCAGAATCGCCCACAGCCTGGGTCTGAATTATCAGAAACACCAACTGTCTGTGTCTGAATAATCACAGACTCCACAGTCTGGATCTGAATGATCAGAAACACCACTGTCTGGGTTTGAATTATCAGCAACACGGGCTGTCTGCGTCAAAATATTCAGAAACACCATCTGGCTGGGTCGAAGTGAGTAGAAACAGACTCCATCTGGGTTTCAATGATCAGAAATACTCATTGTCGATGCCTGAATGACCATCGACGCACATTGTCTAGTCTGGATTATTGAAAACAACTACTGACTGGGTCTCAATTATCAGAAACTCCCACTGTTATGGTCTGACTTATCAGAACCGCTCACTGTCTACGTTGAATAATCAGAAACGATCACTGTCTGGGTGTGAATTATAAAATATTCCCCACTGTCTGGGACTGAGTAATCAAAAACGGCCACTGTCTGTGTCTGAATGGTCAGAAAGACCCACTGTCTAGTTCTGAATTATCAGTAAAACCCTCTGTCTGGGTCTGAATGTTCAGAAACACTAACAGTCTGTGTCTGGATTATTGGAAACACCCACTGTCCGGGTCTGAATGTTCAGAAACGCTCAATGTCTGGGT